>NC_041393.1:684634663-684652430 GCF_002162155.2 Triticum dicoccoides
CACCGTAGCCGCGCTCCCCGCCGCCCGTGCGTCGTCTCGTCGTGTCCAGGAGCTTCGCCGCCGTCCACTTCGTCGAGCTACCCGAGCCCCGTGTGCTCGCAAGGCCCGAGTCCACCGTGCCGACCTCGCCCGAGTCCGCCGTCGCCGAAGAACCCTTCAACACCGTCGCCGCATCAGCTCGTCCCCGACCCCGCCGGTGGCCTCTACGGGTGCTCTGTGAGCCTAGCTACCCCTCCTACTCTTCCTCTCTCGCCCCCGAGCCGTGTAGCCACCGCACGAAGATCACCCGCACGCACCACCGTGGATCTCGTCGCCGACGTGCTCCCGGCCATCCTCCGGCCACCTCACGGTGTCCAATGCACTCACCACGTTGCGTTGGGTCCAACCGTGCACTCCCCGCACCTCACCGCACACCCTAGCCTCGAGTTCGTCCCCAACCGAACTCCGGTGGCCGCCTAGGTCGTCGCCGGCACCAACTCCGGCCACCCCGACCCCAACTGACTCCACCAAGAGCCGCGGCTCGTCCTCAGCTCCACCCCGATGCCCTCCGCGACCCATTTGGTGGACGGAACGGCTAAAACCACTTCCGCCGCCGCGTCGGGCTCGCCGGCGGCTAAACGCTGGTGCAGCCGTGTTGACTTTGACCACGGGTGGGCCCTGGTTGACTCTGTTGAGTCAATGATAGGTGGGGCCCCCTTCTGCTAATTATCCAGATTAGTTTAAACTAAACTAAATTAGTTAATTAGCCACTGACACCCTGGACCCACGCGTCAGGTTTGACCTGGACCGGGTCTGTTCACTTGCTGAGGTCAGCATGACCTCATGCTGACGCAGTAAACCTTTTCTGGAATTAAAATAAGTCTAAAATGATTTATAAATTCCAGAAAATAACCCAAACTTCAAAAATTCATATAAATTCAACCGTAGTTCCAAATAAAACAAATTATATATGAAAAATGATCAGAAAAATCCAATCTATCCATATGTACTAGTTTCATGCATGTTTAAACAAGCTAACTTGAGGTTTAGTGCAGAACAAGATAAAACACTTTAAAGGGCCATTTATGAGTTTGAAATTTGAATCTTTGGTTCAAATTGATTCAAACCCATCTGGTTTTAGTTGCATTAGCCCAACACACTC
The DNA here is from genome assembly GCF_002162155.2 of Triticum dicoccoides. NCBI lineage: Eukaryota > Viridiplantae > Streptophyta > Magnoliopsida > Poales > Poaceae > Triticum > Triticum dicoccoides. Next base: position 684,635,805 of record NC_041393.1, read on the forward strand.
ATATTGCCATGTTTCATGCATGCATCATATTGTCGCACATTGTTGGTGATGGTTGTGTATTGGTGTTCTTTGCGGCAGGTTCTGCCTCCGAGGAGTACCGTGATTACCCCAGCGAAGAACCGTATCCATGCATCGATCCATCAGGCAAGCAACCAACCAGTTGATCATATCGATACAATCCCATGTTCTCACTCTTGCTCTCTTTTACTGCATTAAGACAACGCGTTTCAAACTGCTGTGTGCTACGGTAGTTGAACCCATTTCCTCTGCATGACCTGTCATTGCCACAGTAACTAGATGAAACCCACTAGCATGTGTAGGAGTTGATTGAGCCATATGTATGTGTTGTTCCTACCTTGCTATGCCTGCTATGCTTAGAGTCGTGTCAGGTCTGGTTCATCTGGGTGATGGGCTAGAGTGAAATGATCATGCCAGTATTGAGAGTGATGTGGTGAACACGATTTGGTAAAGGTATCGATGAGAGGCCATGTAGGAGTACATGGTGGGTTGTTTCATTGAAGCCGACCTTAAGCACTGAGATCTGTATGTGTGATTTAAGAATCAGCTACTACCATGCATTGGGCCCGAAACCAATGGACCCTCTCGGCTTCTTAGTCACCTAGTTCTCTGTTCAGGAGTTGCAAGTAGTTTTTGGTGTTTGTAGCCTACTGGAGGCCGTGGACAGCACTGACCGTAGGGGTGGGCTGTGATGCGGTAGGTACGTGGCACGGTGTACCGGATACCCGTTAGGTATCTCGGGAACCCTGTACACATCGTTTGGGGCCGTATGGGAAACCTCGGCCGGACTCCCTGCGGATGGAACCTGGATAGGCGATAAACCTGGATTAGAGACTTAGGTGATTAGGTAGGTCGTGGCCGACACCCACGTTGGGCTTCCGCTTGAAGGTTGCCGAGTACATGTCGTGTAAACGGCGGTAAGTGGTGAGAGCGTGTATGAAGACGTACACCCCTGCAGGGTTAACCTAATCTATTCGAATAGCCGCGTCCGCGGTGAAGGACTACTTGGTTGCCTATACAGTTCATAGACAAGTAAACTGGAAACTACTAAAAGCTTCAAGATAAGCGTGAGTGCCGAGGATGGCCCCTCCGTAGGAAGACGGAGGTGGATCCTCGGTGGTGTATTGAAGTGGTGAGTAGTGGACTCATGTGCGCAAAACCATTTCAAGTTGGAGTCTCGTAGGATAGCTTAGCCAAGAGTCAAAGCTGGCTTGCTGCAATAACTCCACCAACCCTTCTTGATAATGTGCATGTATGTAGGATCTGATGTAAGTCTTGCTGGGTACCTTTGTACTCATGTTGCTATAATTTACATTTTACAGAAGACGCTGCAACCCCTTCTGATGGGTTCTTCGTAGACGTTGACATCGACGAGTAGACTAAGGCCCAGGTGGTAATCCTGAGCTTGTGAAGGTCCACGTAGTATAGCTAGGCTTTCCAAGCCTCTTTTATTTTACTAGTAGTCTGTACTCAGACAAGTTACTTCCGCTGCTGGTTTGTATGACTGTATGACTTGAATGTGGGTCGTGTGACCCGTACTTGTATGTATGTTATGTATGGCTCTCTGAGCTTTTAAATAAAGTACTTGTGTTGTAGAGTCATGTTGTGATGCCTTGTTGTATTTGCACATATCGAGCATATTGTGTGTATGATTGAAATGCTTGGTATGTGTGGGATCTGACTATCTAGTTGTTTCTCTTTAGTAGCCTCTCTTACCGGGAAATGTCTCCTAGTGTTTCCATTGAGCCATGGTAGCTTGCTACTGCTCCGGAACACTTAGGCTGGCCGGCATGTGTCCTTCTTCGTTCCTGTGTCTGTCCCTCCAGGGAAATGTCACACATTGAGTACCGGAGCCCTGTTAGCCCGCTACAGCCCGGTTTACCGGAGTCCTGCTAGCCCAGTGCTACAGCCCGGACCCACTTGCTGGTGACCGACACGTTCGATGCTGGGTCATGGATGCCTGTCCCTGTAAGTCTGTGCCACTTTGGGTTTACGACTAGTCATGTCAGCCCGGGCTCCTTATCATATGGTGCTAGCGACATCATCATATACGTGAGCCAAAAGGCGCAAACGGTCCCGGGCAAAGGTAAGGCGACACCCGTGGGAATACCGTGCGTGAGGCCGCAAAGTGATATGAGGTGTTACAGGCTAGATCGATGTGACATTGAGTCGGGGTCCTGACAGCGTTGGCATCAGAGCCGGACTACCTGTAGGTTCTCCAAGCTAAACTGGTCGATGTTGAGTCTAGAAATGCTTTAGTTATATGTAGAGGAATTTATTTTGGGATGGTACGTAAGGCTCTTTTTACTTCTTTACCTCATGGCATTCTGATCTGAGTCAGTCCATTCTTCTACCGAGGATTAAGGATTAGGATCTTCTTTCTCTATCAGGTTCACGTGTTACGAATCAGTAGTACCTTATAGGTTTGATGACTACAAGACTAGTTCAGTTCTACTACCTTGTTATGCTGATAAGTTGAACCCAGAACCTTGATATGATATTATTGAGCATCTATGCAATTTTTTTGATAAATGTCTCAAACCCTTCTTGAGCATTTACAGCCGTTATGCTGTCGAAATTCTGCTAGAAATTCTAATGCCTTTGCATTATGATTGTGCTTTCAGATGGCCACTCGCGACCAAAATCAAGTGGTTCGCCTGACCCGATGCATTGGTGTGACCGGTCATACGGCCATGTTAGTCTGAGTGATGATCGAGACGGGTTACCGTTGGTATCCCGAATACACGGTCGAAGAGCAGTTTCGAGATTTTAACCAAAGCCAGTATCTTTGCACCGTCTGGATATTTCCCTCTTATCCTTGTTCTACCGAGGCTCTTCACTATTCCTATGGCCTCGGTGTTACTATTGAGATGGCTGTGCAAGATGCGGCTTATTCTATGATGACCATCATGCGAGTCAGGACTGGCCTGCTTCGCAACACTGACTTCCGGTATATGCCGGCTTCACTTCCTGGAGCGCACGATTATCTTCGGGCTATCTATGCTGACCCCAGTCAGGAGGACTCATTAACTCGCACCACTGCTGAGTTGCTCGAGGATAAGGACCGAGAGAATCGGGCCTTGAGAATGGAGCTTTTCAACAACCACGCCGATCATTGGGCCACCTTGACTCGGTTTGCACCGGCTGTGCAATCTCGATGCATGGATATGAGAGATCTGTATCCTGTTAGGTCTGCTCTGCCGGACATGATGCATTGGCGTGATGTGGGAGGCATCACCCCACCTCGTGGTCCTCGCAGGCCACTGTTTGTTGGTCCAAGACCTCACCCTAGCCCTTTTGGTCCATAGGCTCCTCATGACCGTTTGTTTCCGGATGCTCACGTTGAACTTCCAGGCTATGGAGGAGACTTCTATGAGAACTACTACGGAGATGACTGAGATAGTAGTAGTTCCACTAGGTATTGTAATAGTTGTATTTCCACCGTCCTGCGTGATTTGTGGAATATGCCTTAGCGTGTAGTAATTCCGGGGGTGTAGGAAAATAATGTATAGGAGCTTGGGATGCCTCCGATGAGCTTTAATCCTCTTTTCACCGTAGTAGTACTTTGTTTGGTTCTGTACTAAACCTTGTATGGTGTGTATGACGATGGAATAAAAGAAGTAGTTTCTGTATCTACCATGTCATACGGATGATCATCTTGCATTCTGAGTTGTCCATTACATTCTACATTCTATGTCGGAATCTTGTCATGTTGGACTAAACCATTGTCTTATTTTTCCTAGGATGGTCAACACCCGCAACAACCCTGCTCCCCCAGAGCAGGCCGAAGGCAGCAGAGTTGGGGATACAAATCTGCCTCACCCTCCCTCTCTGGCAGAAGTTATGCTAGAGGCTGAGAGAAACAAGCGGGAGACCAACCGTTTGTTGGAGCATATTGAACAGAACACAGCACACCATCAGAGGACTAACTTGGTGTCACTCAGTGATTTCATCAAGTTACATCCACCCACGTTCCACCACTCCGTCGAGCCTCTCGACGCTGATGACTGGCTTCGCAGTATTTCTCACAAACTGCGTTCTGCGCTAGTAGCTGAGGCTGACAAGGTCACCTTTGCTGCATATCATCTCGAAGGCCCCGCCAGTCTATGGTGGGAGAATTATGGAGCTATGCGCCCAGCGGACCATGTCACTACTTGGGCTGAATTCAGCGAGGCTTTCCATGAACATCACATTCCGGAGGGTCTCATGGACCGTAAACGTGAGGAGTTCTGTAGTTTCACTCAAAGTCGACTCTCTGTTGACGCTTACAGCAGGGAGTTTGGTAACCTTGCCCGTTATGCAATGGAGGAAGTTTCTACTGATGCCAAGAAGCAAGCAAGGTTCCGCAAGGGACTTAGTCCTGAGCTTCGCCGCGACCTCCGTCTGCATGAGTGCACATCCCTTCAGAAGCTTGTTAACAAAGCCATCAGTGCTGAGACTGGTCAGACTGATTATGAAGCAACACGCAAGCATGGCCGTGACTTGGGTTCCTCATCCGGTGCTGGTTCTCAGAAGCGCCGCGTATGGGTGCCTAACACTGCTCTGCCACCCAGGTTTACACCGAGGCCATCCTTCCAGGCGCCTCGCCCAGCTCAGCAATATGCACCAGCCAAGCCCTATGGTGGTCCAACCAACGATGCCCCTCCACGTACCAATTCCGTGACTTGTTTCAAGTGTGGGGAATCAGGCCACTATATGCGCGAGTGTCCCCAGACCAACCCCAACCAATCTGCAAAAGCTGTTGGCCGCGGCAAGCCGACAGGGAAAGTGTTCTACGCCAAGCCGGCCACCACTGCTCGTGGCCATGTTAATTGTGTTTCTGCGGAAGAGGCTCAAGAAGATCCCAACGTCGTTCTCGGTACGCTTCTTGTTAATTGCCACCCGGCATCTGTTCTTTTCGATACAGGAGCATCTCATTCATTTATATCCGAAAGCTATGCTCGTCTGCATAACACCACATTCTGTGAGATGCCCACCTCTATGGTAATTCAAACTCCGGGATACAAATGGCAAACTTCTAGAGTAAGCCATGGAAATGAAATTCAAGTCGACAGAATTGTTTTTCTCGCATCTTTGATAGCCCTCAAATCTTCGGATATTAATATCATCTTGGGTATGGACTGGATGTCAGCCCATCATGCCAAAATTGATTGCTTCTCTAGGACTGTTCAACTCACCCATCCTTCGGGGAAGATAGTCAATGTCTTGACCCGAATAGCCAAGCGACAGTTATATTCTCTTAACGCCAGCCCTTTGCCAGACCTTGAGGACGTTCCGGTAGTCCATGATTTTCCGGATGTCTTCCCAGAGGAATTGCCAGGTGTTCCACCTGACAGAGATGTCGAATTCGTGATAGATCTCATTCCAGGAATTGTCCCGATTGCCAGAAGACCCTACAAGATGGCACCTTTTGAACTAGCCGAGCTTAAGAAACAACTTGATGAGTCCTTGAAAAAGGGTTTCATCCGACCTAGTTCATCTCCTTGGGCTTGCCCCGTCCTCTTCGTCAAGAAGAAGGATGGTACGGACCGGATGGTTGTAGATTATCGACCTGTCAACTTGGTCACAATTAAGAACAAGTATCCGCTCCCCAGGATCAACGACCTGTATGATCAGCTCACTGGATCCTCAGTCTTCTCTAAAATGGATTTGAGGTTGGGCTACAATCAAATCAAAATCTGGAACGGGGACATTCCGAAAACGGCCTTTGTTACTCGTTATGGCCAATACGAGTACACCGTCATGTCCTTCGGTTTAACCAACGCTCCAGCCACCTTCTCTCGGCTGATGAACTCAATCTTCATGGAGTATTTGGATAAATTCGTCGTGGTTTACCTCGATGATATACTCATCTACTCCAAGAACGAGGAAGAACATGCTGAACACCTAAGGCTAGTGTTGAAGAAACTTCGAGAGCATCGCCTTTATGCCAAATTTTCTAAATGTGAATTCTGGTTGTCAGAAGTGACCTATCTTGGACATGTAATTTCTGGTAAAGGCATTGCTGTTAACCCTGAGCAAGTTCAAGCCGTCCTTAATTGGACTCCACCTGAATCGGTCAAGCAAGTTCGGAGTTTTCTGGGCTTAGCGAGCTATTGCCGTCGCTTTGTCGATAATTTCTCCAGGAATTGAAAAGACGTTTAACCTCTGCTCCCGTAGTGGTACCGCCGGATTTTTCCAAGGATTTTGTTATCTACTGCGACGCCTCGCGACAAGGACTAGGCTGTTTTCTCATGCAAGATCGACACGTAATTGCTTATGCTTCACGACAATTACACCCACATGAGGAAAACTACCCCACTCATGATCTAGAGCTTGCAGCTGTAGTCCATGCACTCAAAACATGGCGACATTATCTTCTCGGTAATCGTTGCGAAATCTACACTGATCACCAAAGTCTGAAGTATATATTCACCCAACCGGATTTAAATCTCAGGCAAAGACGTTGGGTCGAGTTGATCACATATTTCGACTTAGGAATAACTTACACCCCAGGGAAAGCCAACGTCATGGCTGATGCGCTAAGTCGTAAATCTTATTGTAACAACCTGATGTTACAACAAAGTCAACCGCTTCTCCATGAGGAATTTCGGAAGCTTAACGTTCACATTATTCCTCAAGGATTTCTTTCCACCTTGGTGGGGAAACCTACCCTTACGGATCAGATCATCAAAGCACAGAAAGTAGATTCGGGAATTTTCCGCATCAAGAGAAACATCAAGAAAGGAGTTGCGAATTGTTTCTCCATCGATGATCAAGGAGTCGTATACTTCGGGAATCGGCTAGTGGTCCCCAAGGTGCGAAACCTGAGGAGTTTGATCCTTAAGGAAGCTCATGAATCTCCTCTCACTATTCATCGCGGTAGCACTAAGATGTATCAGGACCTACGCCAGAGGTTCTGGTGGACTAGGATGAAGAGAGAAATTGCTCAGTATATTGCTAATTGCGACGTCTGCCGTCGTGTAAAAGCGGAGCATCAACGGCCTGCTGGCACCCTTCAACCCCTAGCTATTCCTGAATGGAAATGGGATAAAATTGGTATGGACTTCATTACCGGTTTTCCCAGGACCAAGAGAGGGAATAATGCTATCTTCGTCGTTTTCGATCGTCTTTCCAAAGTGGCTCATTTCTTACCTGTTCATGAGAGTATAACTGCTAGTCAGTTAGCAGACTTGTACATCTCCTGAATAGTGTCTCTCCATGGTGTTCCTTTGGAAATTAACTCGGATCGAGGAAGTCTTTTCACCTCTCGGTTTTGGGAAAGTTTCCAAAATGCTATGGGAACCCGCCTTTCTTTTAGTACCGCTTTCCACCCTCAATCAAGTGGTCAAGTGGAACGCGTCAACCAGATTCTAGAAGACATGCTTCGAGCTTCGGTTATCTCATTCGGAATGGAGTGGGAGAAATGCCTTCCATTTGCCGAATTTGCTTATAACAACAGCTATCAATCCAGCTTGGGCAAAGCCCCTTTTGAAGTTCTCTATGGACGAAGGTGTCGAACGCCTCTTAACTGGTCAGAAACCGGGGAAAGACAATTCTTTGGCCCGGATATGATTCAGGAAGCAGAAGAGCAAGTTCGCATCGTTCGTGAAAAGTTGAAAACAGCCCAATCTCGTCAAAAGAGTCAATATGACCGAAAACATAAGGCTATGACTTTTGAGGTTGACGAGAAGGCTTACCTTCGGGTTACTCCGCTGAAGGGAACCCATCGCTTCGGTATCAAGGGCAAATTGGCTCCTCGTTACATTAGACCCTTTCGCATTCTCGCAAAACGAGGAGAAGTTGCCTACCAATTGGAACTACCTCCGCATCTCTCCAGAGTCCACGACGTCTTCCATGTTTCTCAACTCAGGCGTTGCTTCTCGGATCCTATCCGTGGAGTAGACTATGAAACGCTTGATCTCCAAGATAATCTCACGTATCGAGAGTACCCCGTTCGTATCCTCGATCAAGCTGAGCGTACCACTCGACGTCATAATATCAAGTTTCTCAAGGTTCAATGGTCGCACCATTCTGAGAATGAAGCAACTTGGGAAAGGGAGGATCGTCTTCGACTCGAGTATCCCGCCTTCTTCCCGGAGGAACCCAAATCTCGGGACGAGATTCTTTTGAGTGGGGGTGAGTTGTCACACCCTAGCTAGTTCATGCATTAAAGTGTTGCATCATGTCTACTTTTTCATCAGAAACTTGAAATGGGGATGTCAGAACCCCCAGCCGCCTCTGAAACCAACTAGGGTTTACTAAAAACTTTTACAATGAACCTGAAATGCCCTTCTAAAATGTCCATCATTTTTGTCTTGGTTCAGAACCTCCGCCAAAAGTGTTGCACAATTTTCTAGGTCATCTTAGGGTCTTTGAATTAAATGATAAGTATTTGAATTTGGGCATTTCAAATTATATAAAATATTTCAAATGCTCAAATATTCCTAAACTGAAAATGTTTCATGTTGGAAATAATCCAACTATGGACCAGAAGCAGTTTGGTGATTTTAGGAGTTGCCTAGGTATTTTTAAAAATTCAACAAAGTTGCAGAAAAATAGAAAAAGGAAAATAACAGAAAGACTTACCTGGCGCCCGCTAACCGGCCCACCTGCCGGCCCAGCCCAGCGCCGCGCCAGCGAGCTGCTTGCCCGGCCAGGGAGGCAGGCAGGTGCTCGACGGCGAGCACCGCATGGGTGCCACGCACCTGCTCGCCGCCTCGCCGCTCCGCTCGCCCGGCTAACGCCGTGGATCGACCCCTCTCTCTCCCCCGAACCCCCCAGACGTCCCCTCTCCTCTCCAGCTCCTCCCCCTCGCGCTCCCCAGCCATGGCCGACGCCACCGCCGCCGCTCCATCACCGTAGCTGCGCTCCCCGCCGCCCGTGCGTCGTCTCGTCGTGTCCAGGAGCTCCGCCGCCGTCCACTTCGTCGAGATACCCGAGCCCCGTGTGCTAGCAAGGCCCGAGTCCACTGTACCGACCTCGCCCGAGTCCGCCGTCGCCGGAGATCCCCTTCAACGCCGTCGCCGCATCAGCTCGTCCCCGACCCCGCCGGTGGCCTCTACGGGTGCTCTGTGAGCCTAGCTACCCCTCCTAGTCTTCCTCTCTCGCCCCCGAGCCGTGTAGCCACCGCACGAAGATCACCCGCACGCACCGCCGTGGATCTCGTCGCCGACGTGCTCCCGGCCATCCTCCGGCCACCTCACGGTGTCCAACGCACTCACCACGTTGCGTTGGGTCCAACCGTGCACTCCCTGCACCTCACCGCACACCCTAGCCTCGAGTTCGTCCCCAACCGAATTCCGGTGGCCGCCTAGGTCGTCACCGGCACCAACTCCGGCCACCCCGACCCCAACTGACTCCACCAAGAGCCGCGGCTCGTCCTCAGCTCCACCCCGATGCCCTCCGCGACCCATTTGGTGGACGGAACGGCTAAAACCACTTCCGCCGCCGCGTCGGGCTCGCCGGCGGCTAAACGCCAGTGCAGCCGTGTTGACTTTGACCACGGGTGGGCCCTGGTTCACTCTGTTGAGTCAATGACAGGTGGGCCCCCTTCTGCTAATTATCCAGATTAGTTTAAACTAAACTAAATTAGTTAATTAGCCACTGACACCCTGGACCCACGCGTCAGGTTTGACCTGGACCGGGTCTGTTGACTTGCTGAGGTCAGCATGACCTCATGCTGACGCAGTAAACCTTTTCTGGAATTAAAATAAGTCTAAAATGATTTATAAATTCCAGAAAATAACCCAAACTTCAAAAATTCATATAAATTCAACCGTAGCTCCAAATCAAACAAATTATATATGAAAAATGATCAGAAAAATCCAATCTATCCATCTGTACTAGTTTCATGCATGTTTAAACAAGCTAAGTTGAGGTTTAGTGCAGAACAAGATAAAACACTTTAAAGGGCCATTTCTGAGTTTGAAATTTGAATCTTTGGTTCAAATTGATTCAAACCCATCTGGTTTTAGTTGCATTAGCCCAACACACTCATATTGCCATGTTTCATGCATGCATCATATTGTCGCACATTGTTGGTGATGGTTGTGTATCGGTGTTCTTTGCGGCAGGTTCTGCCTCCGAGGAGTACCGTGATTACCCCAGCGAAGAACCGTATCCGTGCATCGATCCATCAGGCAAGCAACCAACCAGTTGATCATATCGATACAATCACATGTTCTCGCTCTTGCTCTCTTTTACTGCATTAAGACAACGTGTTTCAAACTGCTGTGTGCTCCTGTAGTTGAACCCATTTCCTCTGCATGACCTGTCATTGCCATAGTAACTAGATGAAACCCACTAGCATGTGTAGGAGTTGATTGAGCCATATGTATGTGTTGTTCCTACCTTGCTGTGCCTGCTATGCTTAGAGTCGTGTCAGGTCTGGTTCATCTGGGTGATGGGCTAGAGTGAAATGATGATGCCGGTATTGAGAGTGATGTGGTGAACACGATTTGGTAAAGGTATCGATGAGAGGCCATGTAGGAGTACATGGTGGGTTGTTTCATTGAAGCCGACCTTAAGCACTGAGATCTGTATGTGTGATTTAAGAATCAGCTACTACCATGCATTGGGCCCGAAACCAATGGACCCTCTCGGCTTCTTAGTCACCTAGTTCTCTGTCCAGGAGTTGCAAGTAGTTTCTGGTGTTTGTAGCCTACTGGAGGCCGTGGACAGCGCTGACCGTAGGGGTGGGCTGTGATGCGGTAGGTACGTGGAACGGTGTACTGGATACCCGTTAGGTATCTCGGGAACCCTGTACACATCGTTCGGGGCCGTATGGGAAACCTCGGCCGGACTCCCTGCGGATGGAACCTGGATAGGCGATAAACCTGGATTAGAGACTTAGGTGATTAGGTAGGTCGTGGCCGACACCCACGTTGGGCTTCCGCTTGAAGGTTGCCGAGTACATGTCGTGTAAACGGCGGTAAGTGGTGAGAGCGTGTATGAAGAAGTACACCCCTGCAGGGTTAACCTAATCTATTCGAATAGCCGCGTCCGCGGTGAAGGACTACTTGGTTGCCTATACAGTTCATAGACAAGAAAACTGGAAACTACTAAAAGCTTCGAGATAAGCATGAGTGCCGAGGATGGCCCCTCCGTAGGAAGACGGAGGTGGATTCTCGGTGGTGTATTGAAGTGGTGAGTAGTGGACTCGTGTGCGCAAAACCATTTCAAGTTGGAGTCTCGTAGGATAGCTTAGCCAAGAGTCAAAGCTGGCTTGCTGCAATAACTCCACCAACCCTTCTTGATAATGTGCATGTATGTAGGATCTGATGTAAGTCTTGCTGGGTACCTTTGTACTCATGTTGCTATAATTTACATTTTACAGAAGACGCTGCAACCCCTTCTGATGGGTTCTTCGTAGACGTTGACATCGACGAGTAGACTAAGGCCCAGGTGGTAATCCTGAGCTTGTGAAGGTCCACGTAGTATAGCTAGGCTTTCCAAGCCTCTTTAATTTTACTAGTAGTCTGTACTCAGACAAGTTACTTCCGCTGCTGGTTTGTATGACTGTATGACTTGAATGTGGGTCGTGTGACCCGTACTTGTATGTATGTTATGTATGGCTCTCTGAGCTTTTAAATAAAGTACTTGTGTTGTAGAGTCATGTTGTGATGCCTTGTTGTATTTGCACATATCGAGCATATTGTGTGTATGATTGACATGCTTGGTATGTGTGGGATCTGACTATCTAGTTGTTTATCTTTAGTAGCCTCTCTTACCGGGAAATGTCTCCTAGTGTTTGCATTGAGCCATGGTAGCTTGCTACTGCTCCGGAACACTTAGGCTAGCCGGCATGTGTCCTTCTTCGTTCCTGTGTCTGTCCCTCCGGGGAAATGTCACGCATTGAGTACCGGAGCCCTGTTAGCCCGCTACAGCCCGGTTTACCGGAGTCCTGCTAGCCCAGTGCTACAGCCCGGACCCACTTGCTGATGACCGACACGTTCGATGCTGGTTCATGGATGCCTGTCCCTGTAAGTCTGTGCCACTTTGGGTTTACGACTAGTCATGTCAGCCTGGGCTCCTTATCATATGGATGCTAGCGACATCATCATATACGTGAGCCAAAGGGCGCAAACGGTCCCCGGCAAAGGTAAGGCGACACCCATGGGAATACCGTGCGTGAGGCCGCAAAGTGATATGAGGTGTTACAGGCTAGATCGATGTGACATTGAGTCGGGGTCCTGACAGGTGTCCCCCTCGGCTCGCAGTTTTGCCTGAACATCTAGAAGCTCCTGGTTCAATGGGCCTGTGCCGCCTCCTAGCACCCACCCATCAGGCGCGGCACTCGTTGCCTCAGCGTCTAGGATGGCTGAGCTGGCGGCACCGGTCTCCAACGGGCATGGCGCCGAAGTCACCTTCTCGAGGCGGCAGCGCGCTGGCAAGGCGACTTGAAGGAGCAGCCTCGCCTTGGACTCGTCCGCAGTCGGCGGCACCGACAGGCCCGCCGGCTGTTTACATCACGCGCTCCTAGACAGCGGCGGAGGCGGCGGTGGCGGCACGGCCGTGTCCGACATGGAGGCCTCGACGCTTTCGTTCTCCATGATGGGGTGCTCGCCGCCGGCTTCCCCAGTCTGCCCCGTGAACTCCGGGGGCGGCGGCGCGGAGTTCAGCAGAACGACAAGCAGCGCCGATTGACGGTGTGCAGCCTCCTCTGCTTGTTGCCTTGCCGCAACGGGAGCTTCGGCCTCATCCAGCTTCCTCTGGGCGGAGGTCGCCGCCTTCTCGGCCTCCGCCCGGTCGGAGACGAATTGACGGGCCGAGCCCGTGGTGCCGGCTGAGGGCTGGATGAGGGGGTTCTGACTCGAGAAAAAACCAAAAAGATCAGAAGTCGGATTCGGCTGCAAAAGAAGACAGAAGAAAAAGAGAGACGACTTATAGCAGGAGGGGGGTTGGCGCGCGAGTACGGCTCCTTGCCGAACTGCCAATCCGCCGTAAGACTACAGTTCGCGATGCAGTTCACCGTGTCCGCCACCTCCGTGTGGGGCATGTCCTTGGAGCACATCCGAGTCGGGTCTCGGTGGCCGCTCATCTGATAGATCAGATGAGGTCGGCCTTGGAGTGGGAGGACTCGGCGCGCCACGAAGGCGGCCAGCAGGTTGGCCCAGGTCAGACCCTTCGACTGCGTCAGCACTCAGGTCGCGCAACGGCGGCGGCTCCAGCGGGAGTCAGCGTCTTGACTCGGTGGGACCAGCTGGGGAACCTCCCAGCCAGAGCGCCGGCTTCGTAAGGCGGTAGATTGACCCAGTCGCCGTCTGGGGCGACGTTCTTCACGTAGAAATACGACCGCTGCCACATCTTAACCGACTTGATCAGCGGAATGGTGCGAAATGGGTTGTCGGCCATCGATCTCCGCATCGCGATGAAAGCGCCACACTGGGCAGGCACGCTGGCGACGTGCGTGCCGAGCTTGGACTGAAAGAATTCCCCCCACAGCTCGATGGTGGGGAGAACACCATGGAAGCCTTCGCACAGAGTGGCGAAGCCAGCCAGCAGCACCATCGTGTTTGGGGTGAGGTGGTGCGGCTGGAGCCCGTGAAACTCCAAGAAGGAGCGCATGAGGTGCGAGCGGAATACGACCCGCTCGCCCTCGTCCAGCGCTGGCGACACTTCCCTCTCTGGCGCGGCACGTGCTCGCACTAGGTCCGTGCCAAGGAGGCTACGCGTCCTGCAGAGGAACTCGATATGGTCGTCGTCAACCTCGGAGCCGTCCCACACGCCGGAGCGCACGACGGGAGGCACGGCGGCAGAGGAAGAGCTCATCGCTGCGAGCGCGGCGTGGTTCAGTGCGGCGGCAGCAAGAGGAAGAAGAAGCAAGAAGAAAGCAAGGGGAGTAGGGGAAATGGGCGCGCGTGCTCCGCTGCCCCAGTCCTCCCGCCTACTTATAAGCTCGTGGGATGAGAAGCCGATGGGGAGGGCGTGGGATTAACTGTGCACGGGACCCCACGCCCCCCACGATTTACCACACGGAGTAACTGCGCACAGTTACGACGTGGGAATCCGAACCATCCGCCCGGCCGCAACGGATCCGTTCGCGTGCCGAGGCACGGTAGTGGCGAGCCCCGCCTGAAGACCTGTCCCGTCGCGCACGTGGGTGGGCAGACTGACCCCGCCACATGGCGCCACGCGATGGACCCGCAACGGGCGGCTGCCCAGAAGCTTATCAGGCACGCTGCCTGGACCCCGCTGCGACATTCAAACTCTCTAAGAGGCAAGACGGCTTTCTGCGAGTCCGACTCCATCTAGTCAGCCTGGAGGAAGACGGCAAGCAAGGTCCAGATTCCACCAGAAGGAAGAAACTGTTGAGACTCCTCGATATATCACCCTTGGCGCCTCACCAGCTTCGGGGACTACTGTCGGAGTAATGGACCACAGGTAGGCTAACCCGAGCCCCAGAACCTTTCAAAACATCAGGGCAGACTACGCCCTCAAGAAGCCATGATAAAGGGCCGCCTCCTGGGAGTCGGCGGCAACTGCCCCTCACGGCTGAGTCCCAGGGACGACTTCGAGTTAAGCCAACTCTTAGCTGACGACTTCGAGATAAGACGACTCTTGGCTGGCGACCTCGAGTTAAGCCGACTATGGGAGTCGGCCCGCGGCTCCAACCACCCCCTGCCTTCGCCACGATGGACGGGGCGGGATACGGTCACTGCGTGCCATCTCTACCCCGCTTATGAAGGGTCGGCATGGCTATAGTGTGCCGTATCGCTGGAGATCTCCATCATGGCGCGGCACTGTTGCCATGGCTGCCCTGACCTCAGCCCCCGTGGGCGGCGTACTATGCCCACGACGGCCTACCTGTACGGCCCAGAGACGGAGGGACCCGTCCGTCAGCGGGGGTACAGAAGGCGGGGAGAGCGCCACGAAGAGGGACCCGTGGGAGTCGGCCCCCTGGAGTCGGCCGGCCCCTCCCATGGGCCCCGCACGCCATTAACCAGACAAGACGGTGAATGGCGATAGTGATCGTCTGCCAGGCGGCAACACTGTTTCCACGACCCCATGACCAAGCCAGCGTCATTAGAAGCACGGCTACAGTACCAGGCCTGTCGGCGGGGCCCACCAGTCGCCGGGCCCCAACAGTCGGCGGAGAAGACGGCGGCCTGAGAGACAGACGGCTGGGACCCGTGCCCAGCCGGATTACCAATCTATCCCTGGGGGGCGGGCCTATATAAGCCCCCTGGGGCACCCATGCAAGGGGGATAGCTTCTTTAGCATTAGACACGATCATATAGGAAGGAGGGAGCTATCCTTGCCCTCTCCTACCTCCAGAAATCAGCTCTAGAAGCTACCTTGTATTCACTTTGCCATAGTGATCATGCGGAGACCCCGCAGAGCAGCAGTAGGGCTGTTATCTCCTCGGAGAGCCCTGAAACTGGGTAAGATCCGCCGGCATGCATGTCTTCGCCTCATCCCGCTTCCAGGCACCGGCGACGTTCTACTCGCTCCCACCATGATAAGCCATCCCTTGGCATATGTCGCACCCAACCCCCGACAGTGACCCAAAGGGAGGGTAAGGCAGGGATACCTACGTCAGAGGATCCACTTCCACTACTACTCCCTCCTTCCATCTACTATACAGGGCATAATGCATTTTTCGAGGATAACTTTGACCAAATGTTAGAGTAATAATATATGAAATGCAACTTACACAAAGCATATGGTCAAATTTGTATGTGAAAGGAGCTTCCAATGATATAATTTTCACATTATACATCTCATGTACTATTAATCTTGTCAATAGTCAAAGGCAGTTTTGAAAAACGCATCAGAGCATGGTTAATAACATAGCCAGCCGATGGCTATAAGGAACTGACATGTCATCTATAACCATCATGTATATGCACTCATACAGTAGTGTGGGCTATAAGGTTGGCTATTTCCCGCAAAAAACTATAAGGTTGGCTATTGTATTAGTACTTTTTCCCTCCTCCTCTATCTCTTTCTTCATATTTCTTGCATTTAACTAGAAATGCGTATATAGCTAGGCTCTTGCATGAGAGCTCACCCCCCTTACTTTTTCACATCTCTCTCCTCCACATAGGCCCTATATAAATGGAAGGAGGGAGTACTATGAGCACTGCATACTCTACTACAGATGTTGTCAGTACTCCACTAGTACTATATGGACATGGAGCTTAAAAAAGTTACTATTGGACTGGCTATATGTGTCGAAATCCTAGTAGGAAGAGCATGCACGAGGACAAGCACATTCACATGGTTGAAAAAAATTGGAAACCATCTCTGTTTGAATACAAATCTAGGAGTGCGTACGAATCTAACAATATTGATTGGGCGTTGTTGAATGTTGATACTTTTTTCTGTAAGTTTGATCAGAGTAGAGATACTTTGACTACTCATAAAACTTATATATAAACTAGAAAGGATCGGAGGGAGTATATGGTATTTTCAAAAGCGAAACGAACATTGAATACCCTTTCTATATGATTTGCGGATGCTATGATCACCAGTTCAAAATTTTGAATCCGCCTTAGGTATCACACATGCACCCACTCGTTCTCTCTCGATTTCATCTCGGGGTCTGGAGATCGATTGAAAGAGGACTAGGGTGGGTACAGTACGTTCATTTCTCTTATGAACATAAAATATACTCCCTCTGAT
>NC_041393.1:684652697-684672452 GCF_002162155.2 Triticum dicoccoides
ATAGAAACATACCAAACCTTTATCACCTTGCACGACACGCAATTGATCTCTCAACATCAATGGATCTCGTCAACATGTGTTGGGGCATGAACAGAATGGGATGTCAACACTTAGACGGGAAACGACACGTAGTGGAGGCAAAGTAAAACTTTAAACGAACCGTTTGTTTCTATGCATGTCAGACAAATTAGAACATTAGAAATACAAGTATGGTCTAGATACACAGGTTGAGACCCGGAAGTCTACATAGTCCCAGTCGGCTCATACAACGTAACTAATTATGACTTACAGGGTAAGTCACCATACAGTGGTTCATAGGCCCGGGCCTTGGGCTTTTACCAGGTCTGCTTCCATGAGCCGCTGTCTTCACACTTCTCCTTGGGCATCCTTGGACCTTCTTCATATTAAACCTGGGGCCTAATGTTGGAACTATAGCTCCGAGGTGCAAACAAAATCATTGTAACCCACCATGACCTCATGCGCATTAATTCTGCATAGGATCTACGGTATCTCAATGAATCTTCATCTTTAATAGGCTTCCCGAAAATCGAGGCGCCCACATTGTTAACATAATCATTTTGACTCGATCTCCTCGCATGCCATCTTATCACCTCCTTATAAATAGGGACATGGGGCATTCTTTCACTTTTACCCTTGACTCTGCCTCTTCTTCTTCCTCCTCGCGATGACCGACGCCAACGGAGCTCCAGCGCCGCCCCAGTCAACAACGTCGTCTTGGCCGCTGCATCAACCTGATTCCGACCAGAAAAACTGCAGCGCCCCTCCGCTGTCCATCAACATCACCAGGTACCCATCTCCCTGTTCTACCAATCTTCATTAGGGTTCCCCTAGTTCTTTGGTGTTCATCGTGCTTGCATATAGTTCATCTGCTATGTTGCTTAGTCGAGCCCAAACGCAACGCTAAGGAAATGCCCTGATTATTTTAGTATCTGCTATCAATTACAGATCCACGCCCCTCTTTTGAGATTCACCCCCAACACAGTAGTTCATCCTCCATGTTTTAGGTTTAACAATTTCCACCTATTTTCTGAACTAGTGTAGATCCAAAAATTATAAGCAGAACCAACGAAACTTTTTTGTTCAGCACTTGGTGAAATTTCACCGAACTCGGGATTTGTAGATAGCTGCTTTATCACTACTATATGGGTGGCTTAAATGATATTTTGTAACCCGCCAAATGCCAACCGACATACTTATGAACTTTTAAATCACAGTATTTATCCAATGTCGAGATTACCCAATTGTGCCTTGCTGATTTAGCCATGCCATTTATTTTCCTCTTCCATAGCAATCAATCTTTGCACATAACCAAGTATGCATAATAAAATTGTTTTCTTTAACCATTGGGCTGCTTACCATCACAAATTTAATCCGCCAATATTTCCTTCTTAGGCTTTACTTGATAAAAAATGACTAAGACTGTCATCTCGTGCAATTGGGTCGCTTCAACTGTTGCGGAGCAAATTCTTAATGAATATGTTCAAACGGGCATCCTAGCAGCCAAAGATCTCATCCACTCGCGTGTTATAGGGACAAAAGTTAGACCTCAACCATAGGAAGGCGAAGTCATAGTCTTTGCCGACCATATGAACCGTGGTTTCTCAACGCCCGGGTCAAAATTCTTAAACGATGTATTGAACTCCATTCAACTTCACCCTCAAGACATTGGACCCAACTCAGTTTCCAACATCTGCAACTTTCAAGTCTATTGTGAAGTATACCTTCAAGAAGAGCCCAGTATTGACCTTTTCAGAGAGTATTATTATTTGAACTGCTAGACTGAAATTACAGACGGACCCAGCTTATAACTTGGTGGAATCACAATTCAAAGATGAAGAGATGCTTTCTTCCCTGCAGCCGCACTTCCCAGTCACCCTAAAGACTGGAATCAGACCTGGTTATATTGCCAAGACACATCTGCATCCGACGAAAATCCTCTGCCGGGTTTCCGCGACTGCCGGCTTAACCCAAAACATCCACTTCTGGACCAGATCAACACCGCGGAACGGACTAAGTATATGCCCACCTTTCGAATGTAAGAGCCTTGCTGGCTAACGTATTAACCGGAGTTGGTTTAGTCCGATGCTGGGTCGCTTGGAGGATCATAACTTTGAGCCGCCGACCCGGCTTAATGTGTGAATACACTTGCGATGGCAAAGATTCACAGCATCACTGCCAAGTGCGTCTGGAGGATAAAGCGATCAATGAGATGACTAAAATACTGCTCGGGGAAAGCTTAGAAAGATGTAACAAGGCAGGGTTGAATCCCTTCTGCGTTGTTAACCCGGCTCCAGATGTAAGTGTTCAATCTCGTTTACTTTATTCATTATTTGCGTAAACTGCATACTCCTTATCATCATTTGCTTTCTGCTGGTCGACTCTTCTTTTTGGAGCAAGAAACTACATGATAAACCGGCCAAAAAGGTCAGGGCAAAGATCAAGGCACAAAATAAAGCCAAGAAGAAATCATACACATCAGACCTATTTTCCCTGGATAATGAGTCACAGGTAGAACTCGATTCTCTTGGTTCCTTTTTTATGCATCTTATGGACACTGGCTCCTCTTAGGATGACGCAAAGACCAGCCAGGCAGAAGCTGAAGATGTAACTACTATTTCCTCCAACTCAGAGCCTTTGCCAAGACAAAAAGTTTGAGAAGTGACCCGGAAAGTAAGGGTTTCTCACCCTTTAGCTGACTTGGATCCAAACTTTATTTTGAAGAAACAGCATCATGAAGCCCGGCGCACAACCCGGAACAACAGAGGTGGAGACCTTTCTACCGGCTTACCCAACACGCCAGTCCCTCGCAAACGCTAAAAAGAGGTGCCTCAGAGTTCAATCCTATTCTTTCCAAAGGCGGGTCTTATTCGTCAACCAATTAATCATTCTGGCTCAAATTATCAGGGAACTTCTCATTCATCCTCTGCTGACTCAACCGGGACTTAGTTGCCTCCCAACAAGATTGCCCCAGGGTAAGAACATTTGACTTCTTTGTTTTAACTCTTTTAAACTGATATATTGACATCCTCATATGTCTTATTTTCAGTGGTATAGCCAAACCAAACAAAAGCCGGCCGAAGATCCCAAGGTCAATGAGCCAGAGAAACAGATGCGAGCATCGGGAGCTTCAAATCAGAACCTCAAAGACACTGATAGTGACCCGCCACCAGAAACTCATGACACCCTCGTGTATCCAATGGGTGTTGACCTGTCAAGCTCTAAGCCGCCAAGCCCCATCAATCCTACCGAAGAAAATACTAAGGATGTCTTGGTCACTTGCACTAGCTATGTAGAACCGTGGAATCCCACTGTTTTAACTAAACATTCTTCCAAGGAGGAACTTCTTGCCTCTGAGAAGATCAAAACCAAATTTGACATTGCGAGCTACTCAAACTAGGGTGTCAATGAACTATACTCTAGTTATCTGAGTCATCTCCATACTGGTCGTGACCTGGAGGCTGACTTAGTTAAAAGAATGCGATAGAAATACGAGGTATGAATACATTCTTCCCCTGCATGTACATTTATCCAGCCCCCAAGTCTTGTCCATAGGAAAGAATATGTTGAGTATGGTTTAAGACTTATCAATATGCCATTGCAAATTTCTAGTCATAGCCCTTCTGGGCCGGCTTATCTGACAGAGATGAGCCGGATCACCTTTAGTATCTTGCAAGGATAAATTCATTTCATAGCCATCACAGGCCGGCTTATCTGACAGAGATGAACCGGGTCTTTAGTAATACAATTTTAAAATAACTTCCTCATACATTATCCCCCAAGTGCCAAGTGCTTTGCTTGCAATGTGCTTGGGACTTATATCTAAATTGCTTCCTGACAAATATGTTTATAACCTTTTGATTCTTACTGGTAGGACGCCATAAGCTTGACTGACTCCCAATTGGTCGATGTGAAGAATAGGTTTGAACACCAAGAAGCTGAAACACGCAAAGCTGACTCCAAGTTTAAGTTTAGCCTGGAGGAGAACGAGAAGCTCAAAGTCGGATTTTCCCCGGAGAGAACCGCCTAGGAGGAGGAAAAGGTCGCTTTACTACAAAGGGCAGCAGCTGCTAAATCTTCCTTGAAGGAGACCACTGCAGAGCTGACCGGCTTAAAACGCCATATTTCACAGATGACATCGTCTATCTTTGGTAAGTAATTCGAAATGTTTTAACATTTCCCAATTTTTCATTTTAATTCGCCTGGCGACTCATCTGCCTGTTTACTCAATAAGCCCCAGGAGCTCCAATCTTGGCCAAGACATGCTGCTGAAGCAAAAAGCCATGTACACTTTGGTGGAACAGTTATCCACTGGCACACAACGTACTCTTATGGCTAGCTCCAATGGTTAAGAGCCGCCGACCCTTCTCAGGGAGGTCCTAGACAAGCTGTCTGTAATGCCCATAGAACTCGAAGAAATAAAACAATCAGCCGCCCGCGCTGGTGCCATTACAACTCTTAGTCGAGCCAAAGCATGGCAAGCAGAACTCGGCCCGGAGGAGATGGCCACCGGTTGTCCAAGCCTCAAAGAAGATGGGTCTCCTTTTGATCAGACAGACTTTGCAAAGTGCGTAAAGGTGATGGTCCCCTGGCATGCAAGCTGGCCGAGGAAACTGATTTATCCAGATATCAGTTAGCTTACACCATGGAGAATGCCAAAGTGAAAGCACCGGCTTATGACATCGTGGATCTCACTCTTCCAACGTGTAAGCATACCTTTACTCCTGATGTTGATCCGCCCCCAATTATGAATGATGAAGCTATATTCGAAGCCTTAACTGACAATGATTGGACGTCTCCTGACCTCCAGATCAGCGAAGAGGAAGAGCCGGAGCAGGATGACCCGAAGTCATCAACCAGGCGTGACGAAGGCCATTCATACCAGGCGACTCTTAAATCAGAGCACAAGCACAATGCGCTACAAAACAGTTTAAGTCCCATTTGGTAGGTCCACTCTGGCCTTGTAGTAGCCTAGGATTGCAAAAAATGATCTGTTATGCCATCATGCATATATAGCCATTTAACTGTTAAACCGCCGATATAACCGGTTTATGAATCACCGCTGTTCCTTTTCATTATCACCAATGTGGGGCAGAGCAAAGTTTTCATATTTTCTACACATAGGGTAAACAGTAGACGCCCTAGCTATTTAAGCCAAGGCGGGTAACAAATCCTGATATAATAGTCTTTGAAACATTATATAGAAAGACTATAATAAAGGCCATCTAAGCCGGAAATATTCTGGCGACCTAAATTTGAAAACCAGAGAGGTTTACCAAACCTTGAATATTCATATTATCATGGAAAAACATACCTGTAGATTGATATCATGGTAATTCCTTTTATAAAGATAAGCCGTAGAGATGACTTATCATGACGTTGATTGCTCAAGGCAAATATCCTGGCATCTTACAATCCGCTATCAGGGCGGGCTATGAAACCTAAAGATGCTCAAATATGAGACATAGTCAGGGCTGCCTGGCCCAAACTGTGAAAACCATATTGTAATAGAGAAGAGATTTTCTTAAACCCAAGATATTCAAAAAAATAGAAATCCAGAAAAAACAAGGCTTTCATAGGCCGCCAAGCCCAAGTCTCAAAATCGAATCTTGCTTCAATGAAACTAGCATGATAGCCACTAGTTTATCCTCGCTTTCCGTAAGTCGGCTCTCACATGACCCAATTGATGTTTTAACCTGGGTAAGTTCAGTGTCCATATGGATTGACTTATTGAGAGTACACGGGGTTCGGAGTAGCATCTTGCAAACAGGTAGGTTTAACCAAGTTTCAATGAAGGCGGCTTAATAGCCTTGGTTTATCCTCGCTATCAGTAAGCTGGCCCTCACATGACAAACCTCCGTTTTAACCTTAACGAGTTCAAGGTCTTATTTAAAGTATTAACTATTAAGAGTACGGCGGGTCATTCAGGATTACCTAGTGGAGAAGCATCTTGCATACAGGTAGGATAACCCGGAATTCAGTGTTTTATGCCTGGTCAAAAGGGAATGAAAGCTAAATCCATTGGGTTGGAAGCCCCCAAGTGACCTTATGAACAAATAATAAAGACTCGGATGCTTTTGAAATGAAACGGCAGAGGCCCTGAATTATCAGGGTATGCTGGCTTTATTCAATTGTTCATAATATATACATTGATAGATGTATGTACAAGTACACGAGCCGATGGCTTATGTGGAATAAGGCCGAAGATGAGCGATGTTCCAAGGCCGGCGGGTCCCCTCCTCCGATGTACACGAATCCTTGTTTTCTCGAATATCTATGAGGTAGTATGACCCGTTGTTCAGGTTTTTGCTGACCACAAAGGGTCCTTCCCAAGGTGGAGATAACTTGTCCATATTTGTTTGATCTTGGATTAACACGAGCACTAAATCACCTTCTTGAAAGGTCCGGGTCTTGACTCTGCGGTTATGGTAGCGACGCAGGCCTTGCTGATATATCGCCAAACGAGCCGCCATAAGGTCACACTCTTCATTCAACACATCAAGTGCATCCTGACGTGCTTTTTCATTGTCAGCTTCAACATAAGCTGCCACATGGGGCGAGTCATGACGAATATCACTTGGAAGAACCGCCTCTGCACCATAGACCATGAAGAAGCACTACAAGAAATATGTCAACTAGTGACCTTCTGTCAGTGACCCCGGAAGAATGGGTCATAGATCTATGACCATTTGAGACCCATTGGTCAAAAGCTGTTCGGGGGGCTCCAAACCCTAAACCATTGCGACCATTTTGGTCAGAAAGGTCATAATTTCCTTACACAAAATGGTCACAAAGCAAACAGTGCAGGTCCGCTGCCTTATTTCTAGTTGTTAACGACCAATATAGATGGTCATAGCCTTGTAGATTGTGGTGGGTTGTGATGACTAGGCGCCATCTCATCAGTTTTGCCTATGTGTCATGTCGATGTGTCAATTTTTGCCCTAGGTTGTGAAGCAACCTATATTTCTGTTATTCCAAAAATTCCCAAAAAATTCTCAGAAATTGTTTGGATCATATCTTCATCAAATATGTCAAAAACTTTCTGTGCCTAGTTCAAAAATAACTCAACAATATTCATTTTCCTATCTTGTTCAAAGTAGCACTTTGTGAAGGAAGTACCACTTTGGCATGTCCAAATGGTATCCATTTTCTAAAGTGCTTTCCTATGCCCAAATAACCATCCTCCACCAAATGCCAGCTCAATCCATTCATTATTTTGAGCCCAGCTTCAACATCCGTATTTATGTCCAGTGTGATACTTTGAAAAGCAAGTACCACCCAGGCTCCTCCTTTTGAGGTGAAAATCTGTGAAGACGGTCTTCTTAGTAACTAATCATCCTCAACCAAAACTCACGCCCATTAGCCATGTGCATTTCCCGTACCACAAATCAAACACTTGGCTGCTTATTCATGTTTGAGCATCGACCGGTCTCCTCGTGAGAATCTTATGTTGTCATTTTCTTCCTAGCACCTACCTGGGGAGTGCCCAACTCACTAGACATGCCTAGGCCGCCCAGAACACATGGCAACGCCACGGTCACGTGGTGACCACGCGGCGGGCATGCGAGCTTACGCGCTCTAGAATTGGGGCCCTCGGCCACCGTCCAAACCTCGATGTCTCGCCATCAAACCATGTATTTCTGATTAAATAGATACTTATTTACCTAGAAATGATTTTTGGAAAAAATAAAGAGCAAACTATGAGGTAGCTGTAGTTCAAATTTGACCCGCTTCCAACTTAATCGACGGGAATTTGTCTTTTTCACCAGAGGTGGATCAAAAATTTTGACACCCAACCATTTTGTCAATTGTTCATTAAATATGGCCTATTATTTGATAAAATTGATTAGGTCCAATTTTGCAACAAATATATGGTAGGTCCTTCACAAAAAAAACTCATTTCGGGCACTCGGAAAATGGAAAATGAATTTTCCGTGCAAAGAACATGAAAACTCCCTTAGGCGACATTGTTTAGAATTCCAATATGCACCCTTGTGCACAATATGAGATCATTTGAACAAACTATGCCATGAATGTGGCCATAAGATTGATCATTTGGCTTGAAAGCCATGAATCTTCACACTTGATAGCTCATTTCTGAGAACACTTGTTTAAAATAATTACCGTATTACAAGTTTATTATTTTTCCTGGAAACTTGGTCACATATAATGACACAATGCGAAGGTTTTCCAATTTTTTGATTTTTTTGAATTTTTTATGCCCGTTTCAAAATGCGGTCAAAACGGCGGGCTTGACCGTTCCTATCTAGTGGTTGAATCTTGGATTTTTTTTGGTGTTTCTCTGATTAAATAGATACTTATGTACGTAGAAATGATTTTTAGAAAAAAATAAAAGAGCAAACTACCAGGCAGCTGCAGTTCAAATTTGACCCGCTTCCAACTGAATCGACGGGAATTTGTCTTTTTCACCAGAGGTGGATCAAAACTTTTGACACCCAACCATTTTGTCAATTGTGCAATAAATATGGCCTAGTATTTTATAAAATTGATTTGGTACAATTTTGCAACAAATATATGGTAGGTCCTTCACAAAAAAACTCATTTCGGGCACTCGGAAAATGGAAAATGAATTTCCGTGCAAAGAAAATGAAAACTCCCTTAGGCAACATTGTTTGGAATTCCAAGATGCACCCTTGGGCACAATATGAGATCATTTGAACAAACTATGCCATGAATGTGGCCATAAGATTGATCATTTGGCTTGAAAGCTATGAATCTTCACACTTGATAGCTCATTTCTCATAAACACTTTTTTAAGATAATTACTGTATTACAAGTTTATTATTTTTCCTGGAAACTTGGTCACATATAATGACATAATGCGAAGGTTTTCCAATTTTTTGATTTTTTTTGAATTTTTTATGCCTGTTTCAAAATGCGGTTAAAACTGCGGGCTTGACCGTTCCTAGCTAGTGGTTGAATCTTGGATTTTTTTGTGTTTCTCTGATTAAATAGATACTTATGTACCTAGAAATGATGTTTGGAAAAATAAAGAGCAAACTATGAGGCAACTGCAGTTCAAATTTGACCCGCTTCCATCTAAATCGACCGAAATTTGTCTTTTTCACTAGAGGTGCATCAAAGCTTTTTACACCCAACCATTTTGTCAATTGTGCATTAAATATGGCCTAGTATTTTATAAATTTGATTTGGTCCAATTTTGCAACAAATATATGGTAGGTCCTTCACAAAAAAAACTCATTTTGGGCACTCGGAAAATGGAAAATGAATTTTTCGTGCAAAGAAAATGAAAACTCCCTTAGGCAACATTGTTTGGAATTCCAAGATGCACCCTTGTGCACAATATGAGATCATTTGAACAAACTATGCCATGAATGTGACCATAAGATTGATCATTTGGCTTGAAAGCCATGAATCTTCATACTTGATAGCTCATTTCTAAGAACACTTTTTTAAAATAATTACCGTATTACAAGTTTATTATTTTCCCTGGAAACTTGGTAACATATAATGACACAATGCGAAGGTTTTCCAATTTTTTGATTTTTTTTGAATTTTTGATGCCCGTTTCAAAATGTGGTCAAAACGGCGGGCATGACCGTTCCTAGCTAGTGGTTGAATCTTGGAAAACTTTTTGTGTTTCTATGATTAAATAGATACTTATGTACCTAGAAATGATTTTTGGAAAAAATAAAGAGCAAACTATGAGGCAGCTGCAGTTCAAATTGGACCCGCTTCCAACTGAATCGACGGAAATTTGTCTTTTTCACCAGAGGTGCATAAAAGCTTTTTACACCCAACCATTTGGTCAATTATGCATTAAATATGTCCTAGTATTTTAGAAAATTGATTTGGTACAATTTTACAACAATTATTTGTTAGGTCCTTCACAAAAAAAACTCATTTTGGGCACTCAGAAAATGATTAAAAATTGGTAGAAAGATCAGAAATGCATACAAATTGGTCCTTATCCATAAAATTTAGTATAACTCTAGTAAAAATTTGTGTGGTGCCCTTTTGCAAAAAAAATTGATAGCTACTTCACAAAATCTGTCTATTTTTAGTACTTCAAAACTATTTTAAATCACTGATTTTCTGAACCAATGAGAACTCTTCCCACGGATCGATGACATGGCGTCCATCCATCCATCCATCCATCTCTACATCCCACATCCATCCATCCATCCATCTATATATAGAAAAAAAAGAAAAAAAGAAAACAAAAAGAGATACCCCCCACCCGCAGCCCAAACCCTAGCTCAGATCGCCCTCTTCTCCCCATCTCCTCGCCACCGCTGCCCCCCTGTCGATCCACTCCTCTTCCTGCCCACCGCACCCTTCCTCCTCACCCACCGCCCCAACCTCCACTCCGCTCTAGGCCGTCGTCATCCAACCTCATTGCTGGCAGCCCCTCCCCTCTCCTCCTAGATGCACTCGGGCTACTCATGCCTTGGCCAGATCCGGCAGGAACTCCCTCCCTCCCATCAGCTCCACCGACGAGCCCTTCCTCACCGCATCCATGGCCTCCCTGCGCCCTTCCTCACCGCATCGCCACCCAGACCCCTCCCTTCCCTCAAGCCACCTCCCTTCCCACCGTACCTCAACATGCGCCGTAACCCGTCGGATCTCCATGGCGGCATGTGTCAAGGACAGCATACGCCTCATCAAGCGTCTGCCTGACTGAAGGGTAAGGACGCGCTTGCCTGTTCTCCTCATTCCGGATCCGGTTTGTTTTCTTCTTTCGCGAGATCTGACGCTGATTTGGTGCTTTTCTCGCCTAGGTAAGCCGGGGAACGACGTAGATCTCACGCGCAGGTCTGGATCTCATGCCGCCGGCAGCCGCACGCCCCCTCCCCACACCGCCGGATCTTCCTCTCCTCCTCCCCACGCCACCGGATATTCCTCTCGGTCTCTCCCTCGCACCGTTGGCTAGTGTTCTACGACCTCGTCCGCCCCGAGCTCTTTTTTTCTTCAGGCAGGTGAGCCCCGTCCTCTTCTTCTCTTCTTCTCTGGCATGCTCAAAGTTGGGCATGATGTGCTACTCTGCTCTATACTTTGTCAACCCATAATGTACCTGCTTGAGTAGTTGACTGTAAGTGAAGTAGACTAGTATTATTTAGTTTGCTTGCTGGTTGCTGCTGCTGGTGCTGCTGGTGGTTTGGTTGCTAGCTGCTGCTTTAGCTGCTTGCTTTGGTTCCTGGCTTACTGATTTTGCTAGGTGCTGCCGTTTGCTTTCTGTTGCTGCTTGTTGCTAGCTGCTACGGCTAGCTAATGCTGCTTGTGCTTGCTGCTAGTTGCTACCTAGTAGCTACTACCTTATAAATTGCAACTGTAAAATCATGTAATTTCTAACTTTTTCCATATTGTTCATTGATGTTTGCGCCCTGTTATTTCTGTACCGATGGTAGGATTTCTGTGTTAAACCTAGGCCTGTTGTTCTTTGTTTATCTCCATTGTTTCCCAGGTAGCTAGTTATCCGTCTGACTCCATTTCCTGTCAAAATTTGTTGTTCCACCAATAGTTTTTGCACAACACTTCTTTGTATCAAGTTTTGATATAAATCTGTCATGCAAGTGTATGGAAGCACAAGAAGAGTGATGGTCATGAAGACTATGGTCTCCTTGTTAGCGAGCCAGCCATGACTCGTCCAACATTTTAGTGATACCGATGGTTCCCTAGCTAATAACTTGATTGTGGATTTAATTTTCCACCCCAACTGCATTTTGTATTGTCTGCCCTATCACATATATCTCAATAATGTTGCATCGACTCTATTTGACATTTGTAACCTCATATTTAGTTATTCACCTGTCACTTTCTGGATAAGTTTTCTAAACCTTCTGTTCACTGCAAACAATTGCTTAGGATGAAGATTGTTCTTATATCTAGTTCATATTCATGATCATTTGTTTTGTGAAGGAATGCTTTTAACCTTTCGAGTCAGGCATGCATAAATTACCTGCCCTATCACATATAAAGTTCTGTTGAGACAAGGTGAAAGCATTTTTCTCATCTACGCTGCGTGTCTATATATAGCAGCACCATTTTAGTTGTTCTGTAGGTTATTAGTAGAATTCAACTAGCCAATTAACAAGTGAACTCACTATGCATTTGCTGAATCCATATTTGGAAAGTTCACTGACCCTGCTACTATAACAAACTGCTGGTGGTGGCTCTTTCCCAGGTAGTACATGCGTCATTAGTCCTATATAGCTGCTGCTCATATACTCATCAGTCCTATATATCTGCTACTCATATACTCATCAGTCCTATATAGCTACATGAGTGATATATACTACTTGCCTGCTGCTGTATCATATTGCTTACTTTTTTACATCAGATCAACTATGAAGAGAATTGGTGGTGGTTAGGGTGTTCTGGTGCTTATGTAATCTTCTTTCAGGCCTTTCAAGATAGAGTTCTTTAGCTGACAAGTTTAGCAAATGATGTAGTGCTTATGGTTTAGTTTTACACTTGCGTAAAAATGAATGGCTGCTACTATTTCTAGTTTTATGTTGGGATGAGATGCATGTTTGCATGCTTGTGCTTCTGTCACTACAATCTATACTACTGCTATAGTCATATCCTGGTTGTTTTGTTGCTATCAATATTTGTCCCATGTTTTGTTTCCTTGCATGCTTACTACTACAATCTATACTACTATTGTGCCAGATGTTCACATGTTAATTTTTGTTGACTAAAATCTCTTATGCCATTGACTTAGCTTGACCCAGAACAGCAGCATCCTTGATGCGACTAACCTTCACCTTGTTCTTTCCCTCGCAGACTCGAAGGAGGCCGTATGCAAGGCACCAAGGTGCATGGTGCTTGCAAGCGACGAACGAAGGCTGTTCGACATCGGCTACACAAACCACCATTGTGAGCTCCTACCTTTGCTATGATACAACCATGCTCTGTTTCATTTGTTAGTTAGGATTTTGATGCTTTTTGCGCCATGGTTGAGTCCTTGCTGACCGTTGTGTCGATGATCAAGTGTTGTTACCTCATTCAGCTATTTTATTCGCTGCTGGTAATTAGTAGTATTAGAGTGTTGCTGGTTTATTAGGATGTGGCTGAAACCATTGGATGGCCTTCCTGTACATGTTATCCAACATTAGTACTTGTCCCATTTTTTGTTTCCTTGCTGTACATGCATGTTATGGTCCCATTTTTTGTTTCGGTGCTGGACATGGATGTTATGGTCCAAGTGTCGATGATGTCTAGTAGATAGTTTGCTAGCTATATACCTGCTGCTGATTGATGCTCTTGTGGTCTCCTGGAATCATAATATACTATATCTAGTGTTCTTGTGGTTCTGTGAAGATGCATCACAAACATCTAGGTCTTTAAAGTTGGCTGAATCTGTTGCTTTATCATATATTTGGCCCGTAAATCTACATTTCTATGAGATCTCTTTCAATATATAATTGTTTGATAGTCCAGGAATAACCTAATAATCTAATGCTGGTAGTCTATGTGTTCACTCTTTTACAGGAGCTCCAGGTCTATGAAATTTGAAGTTCGAAGCCGTATAGCCCTACTCAGCAAAGAGTTGTCTCTATGTTTGACTGTAATAGACTGTAAATATTGTAATATTGTAACAGTAGGCATATTGGGGTTGTAATAGACTATCTACAGATTGTAGTAGACTTAGTGTTACTTGATGAACAATCTGATGATTGAGAACAATTTAAGATGCACCTTTGTAATATTGTAACAGATTGTAAAAGACTAGTGTATGTTTGAAATAGTGATTATGTTTGTTGAAAAGATGTGAAATGGAAACTTGACCAGTGGGAACCACTTCTGAATAAAATCTGAGCATTTTTGAAATTTCTGACATGTGGGACCGATGTATGGCATTATGACTAGTGGGACTAGCGCTAAAATATAATGATTGAAAATAGAAAATAAATGATTGTAAGAAGGTCAAGGCCCAAAAATAAAGACGCTGAAATATTGGGCTTGGCCCATGTAGCGCACAAGAATTGACTTGGAAAAAATCTAGAATTGTTGGGCTAGGCCCATGTAGAAAATCGAATTGGACCGGGCTGAATCTTGTGCCACATCAGATTGCCACGCTGGATGCCTACGTGGCTTGGCAGGTTGCTAGTGACCAAAATGCCACAGTAGACGTATTTTGGTCATAAACGTCTACGACCATTCCAGAAGAAAGGTCGCTATAGTCAGTTTACGACCGCCAGCTTTGACCTTATGTTTTTGGTCAGAAAAAGGTCACAAATTGAAAACAGTGACCATTCAGTGACCAATAGTGCTGGTCACAAGTTGACATATTTCTTGTAGTGAAGGGCATATAACCTTTTGACCTGTTGGGGTATTATTGATGCTCCAAATTTGCTGAGGGTAAATCCTCAATCCAATAACCCGGCGTTCGTTGCAAAGGAATCATAAGCCAGAGCTTTATACCTCTCAAGATTTCCCGATTGGCTCTATCATCTTGACCATTAGACTGTGGGTGAGCTTACGATGAGACATCAAGACGAATATGCTCCCGTTGACAGAACTCTCTCATAGTGCCTTTAGACATATTAGTGCCATTGTTAGTTATGATACTATGAGGGTAACCAAAACAGAAGCTTACTTTCTTTATAAATTCAACTGTCGTTGTCGCATCACACTTATTGACTGGCTCTGCCTCAACCCACTTGGTAAATTTGTCAACCACCACCAAGAGGTGATCTTTTTATCCTTATACCTCTTGAAAGGTCCAACCATATCAAGTCCCCACACTTCAAACGATTAAGTAATTGGAATCATCCGCAATTCTTCATCTGCCACATCAGCCCACCGAGAAAATTTTGGACAACCATCACACTTACTGACAAGATCCTCTCCATAAGCATGAGACGTCAACCAGTAAAAACCATGTCGAAAGGCTTTAGCCATAAGAGATTTAGAGCCGGCGTGATGGCCACAATCACCTTCATGTATTTCTTTTAGAATCTCACAGCCCTCTTTAGGAGAAACACAAATCTGGAACACAGCTGTGACACTGCATCGGTGCAACTCGCCATTAACAATAGTCATAGACTTAGACCGTCGGGTTATCTGTCTGGCCAAAGTTTCATCCTCAGGTAACTCGCCCCGGTTCATATAAGCCAAATAGGGAATTGTCCAATCAGGGTTGCATGAAGAGCCTCCACCAGTTGTGCCTCCGGGTCAGGAATAGCAAGATCTTCTTCTGATGGTAATGATGTAAGGATTCTGCAATACATCAAGAAAAAAATTAGGGGGTAACGTCTTACGTTGAGATCCAAGCCAGCTCAAAGCATCAGCCGCCTCATTCTTCCTTCGATCAAGATGCTCCACCTGATAACCTTTGAAGTGACCAGCAATATTGTCAACCGCCCGACGATAAGCCGCCATGAGCGGGTCTTTAGAATCCCAAGTGACTAAAACTTGCTGAGCCACTAAATTCGAGTCGTCAAAGCATCTAACCCGGCTTAAATTCATCTCTTTGGCCACCCTGAGGCCACGAAGCAAGGCCTCATATTCAGCTGCATTGTTAGTACAGGGAAGTCGAAATAACTCCAGCCCCTGAGCCTCCCAATTACTTGGACCCATCAGAATGAATAGTCCAATATGTGTTACTAGGCTTCTCCGCAGGCATCTGCAGCTCTGTCCAGTCGTTGATCAAGTCCACTAGTGCTTGAGACTTGATTGTTGTTCTTCACACATATCTCAAGCCATGAGGACCAAGCTCTATTGCCCATTTGGCAACCCGTCCAGTGGCCTCTCTATTTTGAATAATATCTCCTAAAGGAGCAGAACTGACCACAGTAACAGGATGGCCTAGAAAGTAGTGCATTAGCTTACGACTCGCCATGAATACTCCATAAACCAGCTTCTACCAATGTGGGTATCTCTGCTTAGATTCAATTAACACCTCACTGACATAGTAAGCCGATGGCTGAACTGGGTATGCCTTTCCAGCTTACTTGCGCTCCACAACAATTGCCACACTGACAGCGTTACTATTAGCATCCACCTATAGGAGCAACGACTCTTTCTTAATAGGAGCTGGAAGAACCGGCGGCTCAGCAAACTGTTTTTTAAGCACCTCAAACGCCTCATTAGCAGTATCACTCCAGACAAAACGATCTGTTTTCTTCATCATACGGTACAAAGGAATAGCCTTCTCTCCCAGGCGGCTTATCAACCAGCTTAAAGCTACAATACGACCCGCCAAACGCTGGACATCATTGACACACGTCGGCTTAGCCAACGAAGCGATAGCTTTGATTTTCTCTAGGTTAGCTTGAATACCTCTTTTCAGAGACCAAAAAACCCCAAGAGCTTGCCTGCAGGCACACCAAAGACACATTTGGTCGGGTTAAGCATCATTTCGTAGACCGGAGATTATCAAAGTCTCTTTCAAATCATCCAATAGAGTATCCTTCTTTCTAGACTTCACAACAATATCATCCACATAAGCATGCACCGGTACGCGTCGGTGCTATACAAACGGTTTTTAACCCCTTTCCACGATGACATTTGGAACCGTAGGCAAGTGAGTGTGGGTGATAGGGGGGTCCATCCCACACGACCCATAAACCGTCGGGGATAGGCCCTCCTAGCACACAAGCTGGCTCGTGTGTGATCGGGCGAGGCATCGAAACCCAATTGTTTCCGTTCGTATGTACATCCCACATGGTGAATTCCAGAAAAACATTTCCGTACGTATGTATATTACACATAGTCAATCCAAAAAGAACTTTTCCGTTCTCATGTACATCCCACACAGTGAATCCAGGGAAAATGTTTCCGTTCGTATGTACTTCCCACATAGTCAATCCAGGGAATACATTTCTGTTCGTATGTACATACCACATAGTCAATCCAGGGAAAATGTTTCCGTTCGTATGTACATCCCACACAGGTTTATGTGTAGGCTCGTGTGTGATACATGTAACTATCACACACGCTCTACTTTGGTTAACCGATTGCTTTTATCAACTACATCACACACGATTTGATGAAGAAAACTGTGTGGCATTGGGCAAGCGCTTTTACTTCTATAACCGTTTGCAAAGTTCCATGACCATTTCACAGGTTTATTAGTTTACAATTAATAATTCCAATATTACACAAATTCACATTTCATATCAAACAGCTTTTTGCTAATTTCATATCAGGCACATAGATATATCGTAACATCACAGTACGATAGCTACCGGAAAACATCATAGTACAACATATAGATAGTTCAACTTCATAAGAACAATATATTCATTCCCTAATCGAGATCATCCAGGATCGCCTTATCCACCTCTGCTTTCAGTTCAGTAAGAACCCGTTTTGCACTAGCCAACTTGGAAAGTGCCTCCTCCTTCGCCAACACCATCTTAGCAAGGTCTGATTTAAAAAATTTGTGGTCATTCTCCACCATACTCTTTTTATCCCGCATCTTCAAATATTCTTCAGCTTTGACAACACTTTCCCCAAGCCTACCTCTGTTCTCTTAATGATACATGCTCCAGAGCTTTGCCAGGAACATCTTCAAAGACTATGGCCACTCTTGATCAACCCACTCCAAGTAAGAACACTTCGGTTCATCCTATAATATTTAAAACTAGATCGGTAACAATTGTAGGGGAAATGGGTTTATAGAAACATAGAAAATCACCAATACTTATTTTGAAAAACAGAAGAAACAGGTTAATTATGACATATCTTCTCAAAAAGATCAATGTGCAAATGAATTAATTGCTACTGACACAACAACCAAATTCTGAAACATCAGAAGCTATAATTAACTACAACAATGCTACATGTTCTTACTCATGTACTATAAATAACAAATTGAACATTTTAAGAGGAAGGTAAATATAACTGCAACAACATAGCGACAGTGTTTGGATGACAGCAAATTGATACTAACAGGTGTGTACATGCACAAATTTAGTAACATAGAACTAATAGCACTAAGGCGACCACTATGTATGCCAAAACCGGTGTAAAAGACAACTGTTGCTACATCTTGTACAGGTGCCCTGCACTGGCAAGCCGATGCAGCCGAAAAAAATCAGGGACCCGAACTCCAGAGCACATACTTGCTTCGACGCCCAGTTCCTTCGTGCCATAAAGATTTAGTATTTTAATGCTTAGCTGCTCGGATGTGTGGACAAGTTGGCTCCACAAACTGCTGAAGCGGCACCAAATAATTTTCTAATGGCACCACAGATGAGATGGCAACATTTTTAGATACTAGGTACAAACTGTGGCACTATCTTAGGATGCGTTTGGTTGAAGGTATGGTATGAATGGGTTGGGACTGTGATAGTGTCTGAATCACATCTAACAAATGATTTGTAACAATGAAAGAGGGTCTAACCTTCTCTGCACATGCCAGGAACTTCCTCCCGCTGTCCACAGATTCAAACACAACTAGCTTCATGCATGGAGATTGATGGTGACAACGAGCAGACAGATCTTCAGCCATCCCGCTCCATTCGTTGCAACTGATGATCCCGGGGAACTACAAGAGGAAGAAATGACTCAAATTGACTGCCGGGTAAAAATCCTTCATTCCAGGTCATAGCCCGAGAGAGAGAAGATAGGCATACCCTGGTGGTGAAGGAGTCGTCGTTGGAGGAGGAACCGCTGGAGATGTCTTTGAAGAAGACCATGGCGACCCCGGCGGTAGGATGCGAGACAGCGAGAGCGAGGAAGCAAGTGAGGAAGCGGCTATAGCTCAGGAAGGAAGGAAGGAAGGGGGAAACAGGGGAAATGTGACTTGTGGTCGGGAAGAAAAGGGGATGGGGAGGGGGGATGGTAGATATTTCGGTGGTCGGCCAAAAATTTCGAAATGTGGAGTGAAACTTTGCGCACGGTGCCGCCGGACACCGTTCGCTTTCAATGATAGTGTGCATCACAAACGATTCTTCTGCTTAACACGCATGGGTTGAGTTTGATTCAAATTTTGGTGGAAATTTCCCCGTGTATGTCATTGCATAATTTAACATCACTTGCTAATTTGGGCACACAAAAGAGCGTACAACACACAGACCAGACGTACTGAATCGAGCAATTTTAGTAATTAAACAGAGATAGTTCACCTAAACATTGCTCTAACAAAACACTAGCATTAAAAACAAAGCCTAAGTATGAATAATTTTAACAAATCCAGCATGGCGCCAGCCTATGCATTGCCGGTTTGAGATGAGACGTCAATGACTTGTCCTGGCGACATGCCGCCATTCGTGGACTCCACGCCCCCCTGCTGAAGTCGATCGTGGCCTTGTCCTCATCCTCGTACTCGGCTCCGCCCTCAAGGTTGTAGTACTCGTAGTAGTGGCCGCGCTAGAGCTCACATTGGAACTCCACCGCCGATTCCTCGACGGACAGACTCTTCGCTACCTCGACCTAGGCCACGCGCAACTCCTCTCTCGGCGCTCCTCGATCTCCGTCGCCTCCTACATCTCCAGCTCCCGCTCGACGACCTCATGAGGAAGCAGGTGCTCCATGGCCACCGCTGCCTTTTTGGACATGATTTGCATGCTGGATTCTGAGGTGGCCTGGAATATCTTGGCGTGGATGGCCACGACCCGGGCCAGGGCGACATCGGCGGCAACTCGAGCGCTCTTGACGTTTGCAGCCGTCGTTGCCGCAGCAGCTGCCGCTGTCTCAGCTAGTGCAGCTGCCCTGTGGGCTGCCATGGACGCCATCTCAGCGGAAGTGGTCGCGCTCAATGCAGATGCGGCAGCACTCTCGGGGTATGCGGCCGCGCTCTCG
>NC_041393.1:684672618-684718082 GCF_002162155.2 Triticum dicoccoides
GTACGGGCCTTCACGAAGCGTTTCCATGGCGTCATCTTTGCAAGAAGGGGGTGCGGGAATGGGGATCGGGATAGGTGGATTCGGGGGTTGCCGACACTGGAGTATAGGAGCCCACGAAGCTTAAGGAGGAAGACTTAAATAGACTCAGAATTTTTCATCGCAAACGATTCCTACAAAACAATTGTGTGTGATGTTGTAGATATTTTTTATTAGCGGTGGAAGACGAATTTGGAGTAAAGTGGAAACGGATGGTGTTCTAAATCTAGGAGAAATTTTTTAGTAGTAATACAACTGTCATGTCAAATTTTGAAAAATTTCAGGGGTCATTTGACCTTTTCAGACATTTAAGTGATTTTTAGCCATTTAATGATCGTAATTGAAATTTGAACTACATGTACATCCAGCAGCTAACCAAAAGTCATATTTTTCTATGTGTAATGTGCACTGATACAAACTATCATTTGAAAATTTGGAAAATTTCAGGGGTCATTTGACCTTTTGAAGACATTTAAGTGATTTCCTAGCCATTTAATGACCGTAATTCAAATTTGAACTAGATGTACATGCAACGACTAACCATAACGGTTTGAAAAATCATATTTGTGTACTTGTGTGTGATATAATTCCATGTGCAGTAAATTAGAAGGAATTTTCAAACATATTGGTCTTACGGCATGGACACATGCATGGAGTGCCATGGCATTTTAATTCCAAATTTTTTAAAAATGATCAGGAAAACATGAAACCTTGCTCGATGTAATGTCATGCCACCAAGATGATGTGGTACAAAAATTGGCCTGTTTGACGAAAGTTTGGACACACCCCTCACAAACCGGAGCAACTCACTCGAATGCCCGTGGTACCGAGAGGGAACAATGCATGTTTCATGACGAACGCGAGATAGCTTCCTCTTACGGCCTTAAAAAATTCTACGTGTAATGTGCACTGATAAAAACTCTCATGTGAAAATTTGGAAAATTTCAGGGGTCATTTGACATTTTTGAAGACATTTAATTGATTTCCTAGCCATTTAATGACTGTAATTCAAATTTGAACTAGATGTACATGCAACGCCTAACCATAACAGTTTGAAAAATCATATTTGTCTACTTGTGTGCAAGTTAATTCCATGTGCAGTAAATTAGAAGGAACTTTCAAACATATTGGTCTCACGGCATGGACACATGCATGGAGTGTCATGGCATTTCAATTCCAAAAAATTAAAAAATGATCAGAAAAACATGAAACCTTGCTTGATGTAATCTCATGCCACCAAGATGATGTGGTACAAAAATTGGCCTGCTTGACGAAAGTTTGGACACACACCCCTCACAAACCAGAGCAACTCACTAGAAGGCTCGTGGTTCCAATGGGGAAAAATGCATGTTTGATGACGAACGGCAGATAGCTTCCTCTTACGGCCTTCAATTTTTTTCTACGTGTAATGTGCACTGATACAAACTATCATGTGAAAATTTGGAAAATTTCAGGGGTCATTTGAACTTTTGAAGACATTTAAGTGATTTCCTAGCCATTTAATGACCGTAATACTTGTGTGCGAGTTAATTCCATGTGTAGTAAATTAGAAGGAATTTTCAAACATATTGGTCTCACGACATAGACACATGTACATGCATGGAGTGCCATGGCATTTTTATTCCAAAAAATTAAAAAATGATCAGCAAAACATGAAACATTGCTTGCTGTCATGTCATGCCACCAAGATGATGTGGTACAACAATTGGCTTGCTTGACGAAAGTTTGGTCACACACCCCTCACAAGCCGGAGCAAACTCATTAGAAGGCTCGTGGTTCCGAGAGGGAACAATGCATGTTTGCTGACGAACGGCAGATAGCTTCCTCTTACGGCCTTCAAAATTTTTCTCTGTGTAATGTGCACTGAGACAAACTGTCATGTTAAAATTTGGAAAACTTCAGGGGTCATTTGATCATTTGAAGACATTTAAGTGATTTCCTAACAATTTAATGACCTGTAACACCCCGGATGTAACTTTCCACAATTGTGACTCCAACTCTTGCCATTTCTGGCTATATGTTGTGATATTTCCTTCGTGGTTGGGTTTTTGTATTTTGTTTTGCATTTTGTTCATGTCATGCATCTCATCTCATAGCATCCTGCGCATTGCATCTGCATGTTTTCATAAAGCTTGCATCCGTTCGTAGTTGTCACGTTCCCCCTTGACTTCATTGACCAATCCGAGTCCAACCGGGTTTTCGATTCCCTCTTGTCTGAAAATTTGACCCTCTCTACACTTTACTCAGACCCCTCACGCGCGTCCGAAAGTTGTCCCGAACCCGACCTGCTTTGTCGTTACCAATGGGTCCGGATGATCCCCGAACATCTACAAAGCATCTCCGTTTACTTATTTGGACTCCCTACCTATTTATTCTCGACCGCTCGATTACGATTGGACGGACCGAGTTATCCCCTAACCTGATCCCTCCTGCTATATAAGCAGCCTAACCCTAGATTTTAGGCAAGCTATCCCATCCATCTCATCACCGCCGCCACAATCTTCTTCCACCTTGTTTTCCCCAATCCCCCAACTAGAAACTCCCCTCGATCTCCACCTACACCGCATACTTCCCTGCCTCGAGCCAGGAGCTCGTCCTCGATCCCGAGCCACTTCTCCCGCCGGCAATCGAAGCCACCGACCAGGACCCCGTCGTCCTCCAGCAGCAACCAGGATCTCAAGCTCCCTCCTTTCTATCCATGGCGCCCTCGCCCCGAGCACGCATGACCGCGCCCTTCCTCCCAGCTCTTCCTTCCCTCCTCACGCTCCTCCTCCCTGACCGTTCCTCGCAGGGAAACATTGCTGCCGCCTGGAGCAGCAGCAGTGCCCGAGCGCTCCTCCACCTTGCGACCTGCTATCGGCGACCACCAGTGGGCCAGGCCGGCATCCCCTGCTCCAATTCGTGAGTGCGCCCAAGTCCTCCGTGCCATGGATGTCGTCCGATGCCTCCAGCCCGAAGCTCTGGCACGCCCAAGCCTCGGGGGCGATCGGATCCGGCCCGGATCAACCTCCTCAAGCCCTCTCCGTCGGTGCTCCCTTCGCCGTCTCCTCGCGCCGCCTTCTCCCTTTCCTCTGTTTCTCCTCCTCTAACCATCTCTCTCTGCTGCACTTGAATCAGCGTTGGCCATCTTCTTCGTTAGCTCCACCGCCCGCCTGCGCTGAGGTCCAGCCGGATCTGTACGTCGGTGCCTCGTCCCGGACCTCCTGCGATGCCTGCTGCCGTCGGCTTCCTCCAGCGTCGCCGGCCTCACCTTCTGCTGCCGCTGCTTCACCTGTGATCGAGCGAGATGACCACAAAAGCAGCCGCATTGACCGCCCGCTCGTCCAGCGGCTCGCCTTGTGCCTCAGCGCGCCTCCTCAGCCGGCCTGCTTTGGCCTGTCTCCTCCATCTGAGCCAAGGCCCATGGTGAGCCTCCAGCGCCCCTGCTCCTGTTGGCCCAGCCAGTTTTGGTCATGTCATGTTTTTTTTCGTTCTGCGATTTTGTCCAATTATCCAGAGAGTGCAGTTTTACCGAAAAACCCCTAGTGTTCATGCACATAATAACTAATTAATCATGCATCATATGTAAATAATTTATATATGAAAAATTCTTAGTCTTTCGTCTAGTTTCATAATCTGCTACTTTAATCTATGTTTGAAATGTTTAAAATGTTGTTTGATTAAATTTGCTCTAATGACATTTTAAAATGATTTATTTCATAACTAAATAATCATAGCTCCAAATTAAATAAACTATATAAGTATATTGTCTGAAAAAATGCATAGATTAACTTGGTGCACTTTTTTTTACTATTTAACAACATTAAAATATGGTTTAGGGCAGAACAGTAGCAAATTCAAAATATGCACATGGGGATTTTCCGGAATCGTTGTTTGTTGTTCCGGCCTCATTTAAACTTGCCTAAATAGTTAGTTTACTTCTGTTTCACCTCTTGCCATGTTTAACAACATTTAATATTGTTGTGTACCTAAATGAGAGCGAACTAAATAACTCAAATGTGGTGTTTCGTCAATATGCAACTCGTTGCATATTGAGCTCCTATCGGGATTTCAGGCAGGATTACCATTACCCTCGATACCACTTCTATCTTTGCTTGCTAGTTGTTCGTTCTATCGCTATGTCACGCTTCCTACCACTTGTTTATCATGCCTCCCATATTGCCATGTCAAGCGTCTAACCCACCTTCCTAGCAAACCGTTGTTTGGCTATGTTACCGCTTTTTTGCTCAGCCCCCTCTTATAGCGTTGTTAGTTGCAGGTGAGGTTGAAGATTGCTCCATATTGAAACATGAACATGTTGGGATATCACAATATCTCTTACTTTTAGTTAATGCATCTACATACTTGGTAAAGGGTGGAGGGCTCGTCCTTATAACGATGTTTTGTTCCACTCTTGCCGCCCTAGTTTCCGTCATACCGGTGTTATGTTCCTTGATTTTGCATTCCTTATGCGGTTGGGGTTATGGGACCCCCTTGACAGTTCGCCTTGAATAAAACTCCTCCAGCAAGGCCCAACCATGTTTTTAACGTTTGCCTACCTACCACCTATACCTTTCCCTTGGGTTCTACAGACTCAAGGGTCATCTTTATTTTAAACCCCCCGGGCCAGTACTCCTGTGAGTGTTGGTCCGAACCGGGCAACCTGCGAGGCCACCTCGGGGAAACTTGAGGGTTGGTTTTACTCATAGCTTGACCTATCCGGTGTGCCCTGAGAACGAGATATGTGCAGCTCCTATCGGGATTTGTGGCACATTTGGGCGGACTTGCTGGTCTTGGTTTACCATTGTCGAAATGTCTTGTAACCGGGATTCCGAGTCTGATCGGGTGATTCCGGGAGAAGGAATGTCCTTCATTGACCGTTAGAGCTTGTGATGGGCTAAGTTGGGACACCCCTGCAGGGTATAAACTTTCAAGAGTCGTGCCTGCGTTTATGTGGAAGATGGGAATTTGTTAATATCCGGTTGTAGAGAACTTGATACTTGACTCAATTAAAAAGCATCAACCGTGTGTGTAGATGTGATGGTCTCTTTTAGGCGGAGTCCGGGAAGTGAACACGGTTTGGGTTATGTTTGAACATAAGTAGTTTCAAGACCACTTCTTGATCACTTCTAGCTTCACGACCGTTGCGTAGCTTCTCATCTTACTCTTATTTGTGTATGTTAACCACCATATTTGCTTAGCGCTTACTGCAACTCCACCTCATAACCACATCCTACCCATAAGTTTAAATAGTCTTGACCTCGCGGGTTTTGAGATTGTTGAGTCCTCGTGACTCACAGATACTACTAAACAGTTGCAGGTGCCGATGATACCAGTGCAGGCGATGCTACCGAACTCAAGTGGGAGTTCGAAGAGGACCTTGGTCGTTACTATGTTTCGTTTCCTGATGATCAGTAGTGGAGCCCATTTGGGATGATCGGGGATCTAGCATTTTGGGTTATGTTCTTTTCATTTGGATTTGTCCGTAGTCAGACTATGTGTGTACTCTGAATGATGTATGAATTATTTGTTCATTATGTGAAGTGGCGACTATAAGCCAACTATTTATCTATCCTTGTTCTTATACATGGGATTGTGTGAAGATGACCCTTCTTGCAACAAAACCACAATGCGGTTATGCCTCTAAGTCGTGCCTCGATACGTGGGAGATATAGTCGCATCGTGGGTGTTATAAGTTGGTATTCAGAGCCATCCCTGACTTAGTAGCCCCGTGCTTGATCGAATCGCTGATGTTCTTGAGTCTAGAACAAAAATGTTTCTATTCTTAGGATTATATATATCAGAGAGTAGGATTCTTTTTACTCCTCGGTCCCTTCATCGCTCTAGTGAGGCCTCCTGGCGTAGATGTTTTGTCTTTGCTCTCCTCAATTTTCACTAAAATTTGTTTAGGATCATGCGGGTATCTTGGGATTGTTCTGATATTCTTGTGATGAGAACATTGTTCTTGGTGCCTCCTAACATTTAGGGGTTGTGGCAGTGTCCCAGGGAGTTGAGCTACGAGGTGTTGTCATCACAATTTTATCGTTGCTGTTCTGGAATACTTGAGTTTTTCCGACATCGAAAATCCCTTTTATGCAGCTAATGGTGAGATAACCTCGACGCCACCCAGTACTGGGGTGGGAGTTCGAGAGTATTGCCATAGCTCGTATAACGGATGCTTTTCGAAGGTTGAGGTACACGATTTTCAGAGTTTTCTTGGTTATGTGTTGACGGATGGATACAGCTGGATGTAGGGATTGTTTAGTTGGGTGAGATATATTGCTTCCCCTGTATCCCAAACACCAGATTGCATAACCAGAAGTTTCGGGAGTTTATAGGTGGGAATTCAAGTAGCTCCTAGAATATCTTTCCGACAGATACATGATATGGGATTGGGTAAATCTCTATCATATGTATTTGTTTCGTCTTATTCTACAAGCCAAATCTTTTTTTTCTTTTGACTGGTGGTATTCGAGTTACTTCAATGTCAAGTGTTGATTCCATACCTTCCCTAAGAGGTGTTCTCATATTTCGATGTGGATGCTAATCCTCCTTGATAATCAAGGTTGTCTTTTCAATTCTTTCCAACCGGTGTGCTTCTCTTCAGGTGGATCCGATCATTTCAACATTCGCGAGATCAAATTTCAGTTCTTCTCAATGGTATCTGTTTCATCCATCCCATGTTGCCTTTGTTTTCCCACCGTCCCACCCTTAACTTCAAGGACTCATATATCTTAATCAAGTATCCATCTTATGGGTGTGAAGTTTGTTCGTTCTTTTCTGTCAATGTTCTTATCCCGTGATTCTCGGGAAGATACTAACGGAGCTTCAAGTTTATTATTCTTCGTTCTCTTTTCTTATCCGGTGGATTCAATTCAAGATTTGTCGATCATATCCTTTCCTCGTTTCAAATGTTTTCCCATGCCGGTGCACCTCTTAATGGCTCTCCTCTCTCTATTCATATCCGAAGTGCCGAGGGTATCTCAGAAGATTTGTGTCTCCATTATAAATCCGTTCAAGCTATTTTGAGATTATTATCTCATTCAAGCCATTTAATTCAACTAGTGCAATCCCCCCTTTCAATCAATCGTTAAACATTCCCGACAGCCAGGTTGGTCGGAAATACAGCTTCCACCATCAAACAGTCGGTCGGGAAAAACTATTGCCGACCAATCACGTTTGTTGGGGAAAGTCCAGACGGGAAAGCCCTTTCCCGACCGACATATCTTTCCCGAGCGATTGCGTGACGGCT
Source organism: Triticum dicoccoides (assembly GCF_002162155.2). Lineage (NCBI taxonomy): Eukaryota > Viridiplantae > Streptophyta > Magnoliopsida > Poales > Poaceae > Triticum > Triticum dicoccoides. The sequence continues at coordinate 684,679,886 of NC_041393.1, forward strand.
AAAGGGTATTTTTCCCGACCAACAGTCTATTGGGCCTGCCATGGGCCTTTCCCGACCAACAGTCTGTTGGGGTATTCATGGGCCTTTCCCGACCAACATTTTGTTGGGCTTGGTGTTAGCATTTCCTGACCGACTATTAGACGGGGTTTGTTTCGCCGACCAACAACCAGACAATGTTTTCTTTTGCCAACTAATAGTTGATCAACATTTTGTTACCACAAGGTAGTTAACGTATGGTACTAATTGTTGCGTACATATAGTTCATGTGTTCTAAAGCATAATCACCAAGACAACATACATCAGGTGCACCAAACATTTTTTATTCCATTAACTAATTGTCACATACATACACTTCAGTCTGTTCTAGGCACCAAGACACCATACACCAGATTTACAGAAGGACAGCAAAAAGATGAAAGTATGAGACATCAGTTGTACAAAATGATAACTAGAACATCCAGTTGATGCGGATCGCTGGCTTCATGGTTCATTGTGATTCCAATCCTTATGTTCGCACCCTACAGAAGTTAAATAAGTCTCAATTATTAGAATGTTCAATTAATTTAAGAAATTGAATGCAGTTAGAATTCACATGTGCACTGTACACACACAACAACAAAAAATGAGGTATTCGTGCCTAATGTATAAAAGTAGCATTTCAGGACATGAAAACCAGCAATTAACTTCCAGCAGTAGACATGGATGTGGCATAGAAGCCTTCCGCCCACTTTTTGTCTACCATTCGAAAGGAAATGCATCATTTACTTTTTACGATTGTTGGGCATATAATGTACCTCGGAGATACTTAATTTACTGTACATAGGTACCATTACCCCATATTCCAACACTCATTCCAAAAAAACATATAACTGAAAACTAAATATATATAACTATGACTCTTTCAGTAGATGTACAGATTTTTAGTAGTTCATAGTGGATTTAGCTTTGACTTTAATACACAGTGATAATTAAAATTGATAGTACAATTAGATAATTGAAATTGATAGTGGATTTAACTATGACTGTTTCCATGATAATTGAAATTGATAGTACAAAATTTTAGTACAGATTTCTAGTAGTTCATAGTGGATCTAGCAGAAGAATAATTAGAGTGCTCCATGGTGCATATAGTTCATGATAGTGGCAGCACTAAAAGTCTAATTACAAAAGTAGGTTCTCGAGTTTGGTATTCAAAGCTATTTTACTTCCTAGCTAGCCTTTAAGTACCCTCATGTATGATATATCCTTACTATTGCTTCCAGATAATAAAAAGCATGGAAACAGTTGCACGCCACTTGTGCAAAATAGAGAATAAAAACACAAAATACCTCGTTTGCATTCAGTGTATAGAGAATTAAAGTTGGTTAATAATACACATGACGAGTTAAAAGGTAGCTTAGGCATAACACCCAAAATTTAAAACTGCAAAACCAATGCTAACTACACCAGGTCACTGCACCATCAACGGTCACCACATGATATCTTGGTAATTAGTGATCACAGGAAGACTTTAAAATTCCAAATTTCAACGTAATCTCTAGAGGAACTAAACCATCACATAAAACACATGTGGAGGTCTAGCCCAGATAACAGAACTAGAAGGTTTAGTAAATTACGATGAATTTAAAAAGGAAAACCAGGGAGGAACTAAGCTATCACATAAAGCACATGTGTTTTAGATGTTCTATTTTCAGAATAGAATAGAACTTATATCATTGACTTCAACTAGTTGTGTTTGTACTGCTGAATATTCTACCTATATTTACTTTCCACCAAAAATGAAAATGTGTGGATGAATATACTATATTTTTAACTCAGCAGGATGGCTTACTTTCGACTTCTCATTAGTTCATACTCTGCTACTTTCAATTGGTCGTCAGTGAGCCCACCATCTTTAACTTTTCCGCTTGCACTTGCCATTTTACCTCCTGTAACAGACACGCTATATGACTACATCGCTGAAAATACAACAGGAGACATTTAGCAGCTATGGAAATACAACAGGAAAATCAATTGGTGTGCCCTGAAACAAAATTGGATTACAATAACACATTAGAGGAACATACACAGAGATCCGTATGAAACAATACATCTTCCACGTCATAAATTGGATTACAGTGAACTCATTAACAAGACAGAAGTACAAACCTTGGTACTCAGAGCACCTAGAAATACCTCCATGGGGTCCATTGCTAACGCTGCTTGGGCGATCATACGAGTAAGATTAATCACTTCCACCATGAGCTAATTCCACCCGAGAGATAACTTTTTAAAGAACAGTCACGAGAAAGCAGTCTTTGCTTTCAATAAAAAAAGGCATGAATAAATATGTTTTAATCCTTACGATGACATGTAAATGTACTGCAACCTACACCAAGTTTCCTTACTATGTACAAGTTACACAAACATGGTCAAGAACTTCTTCAGTTTTGTGCTATAGTCAATTATCTTTACATAATTGCCAAACCCACAAGAAAAGCTATTGTGAAAATCATTCACAAAATTGAATATTTACATTGCATCCCTTTCACGAATGGCCTGGGGAGGTTTAGAAAATTAAAATCATACAGCCTGATGAAAAGGCGCGGTGCACTTTTAATTTTATAGCAATATAAGAAAATAAAATTGTCGGCGAAGTCATCATCAGAGAAGAGGAGCAAATTTCTTACTCACAAATGTCTACTAGACTATATGTTGACCAGATTTTGTTGATTCCAATACAGAATTGCTAGAAAACTATCAGCCACGACCTTACATCTAGCTTTTCACTATAAGAATTACTAATACAATTTCGCAATTGTTCAATACACTTAGACAATGCACAAAATACCATATTACAGGAACCATATCTTACATTCTACTTCAGCTTGAGCTCCCAACCAAAGCGCTGCTTGCTGGATAGGAGTACTACCACAAGTTATGGCTGATCTGAATGGAAAAGGGAAAAGGAACAAATCAACAAACGGCAGCACTAATGGGGGCAGTGGTGGATCCAGAACATCACGAGAGGGAGTTGCAGGCTTAATACTCTCGTATTTAAACACAGATAGTACACACAAATTAGCCTAACTAGTATATGGTAAATATAATTTGCATTTTCAAGTGGGGGACATGGAACCCCCATTGGATCCGCCCCTGGACGGGGGAGGGGTAGATAGGGAGAACGAGAGGGAAAAGAACACTCACCACCAAGGGAGGGGAAGCACTAGCCGTCAATGGGCAGATCCCCCTTCAGCAGAACCGGCGAGGGCAGATTGGAGGAGGCCCGTGGCGTGGCGGCGGCGGTGGAGGCGCTTTGGTGATGAGAGTGCGCTAGTGCTCTCTCTCCCTGGTGATGCACCTCCCTCACTCACCCCCGGATCCGAGAAAAACAGCAGCGTCCGCCATCGCGCCTTGGCCTCTCTGCGCCGGTGCAATCTATCTCTCCCCAAACTCTAGCGCACAAGCTAGGGTTGGGAGTGTTTGGGGGATAGCAGTGGGGGTGGAGGAGGATGAAGGGTACATGGCAACAACCGGTGTGCTGGCGAGTGGCGACGACGTGCTGGCGAGTGGCGACGGCGTGCGGGCTGCTAGATCTAGCGGTCAGCGGCGGAGGGAGGGAGCGCCTGAGAGGATTTAGGTTTGGAGAACCGGGGTGCGTTCGTGGCACAAGTAGGCTGGATGGAAAAATACGAGGGAGGCCGGGCGCTATGTTTTTGGCCTGCACGCGCAGAGATGGGCCGGCCCAAATGGAAACTAGCAATCGGTCGGCATTGATCGCCGACCAACGTCAGATGGAAAAAGATGCTTCCTCGACCAACAATCGGACATCAAATGTCCAACTATTCCCGACCGACACTTTCTCATGGTACGCAAGTATTACCGACCAACAGTTTGATAGAATCTTTCCCGTCCAACAGTCCGTTGGCAAAACTAACTTTTCCCAACACACAGCTGTAGGGAAATCTAGTGCGTGGTGTAGTGTTCATCCATCCCAAGTTGGCTTTGTTTTCCCACCGTCCCACCCTTAACTTCAAGGAATCATATATCTTAATCAAGTATCCATCTTATGGGTGTGAAGTTTCTTCATTCTTTTCTGTCAATGTTCTTCTCCCGTGATTCTCGGGAAGATACTAACGGAGCTTCAAGTTTATTATTCTTCGTTCTCTTTTCTTATCCGGTGGATTCAATTCAAGCTTTGTCGACCATATCCTTTCCTCGTTTCAAATGTTTTCCCATGTCGGTGCACCTCTTAATGGCTCTCCTCTCTCTATTCATATCCGCAGTGCCGAGGGTATCTCAGAAGATTTGTGTCTCCATTATAAATCCGTTCAAGCTATTTCGAGATTATTATCTCATTCAAGCCATTTAATTCAACTGGTGCAATCCCCCCTTTCAATCAATCGTTAAACGGTATATCTTTTTAGTGGGCCCTAACCCACAGGTCTTTTTCCAGGATCTTACCTGACTCTTCTAATTTTCCTGGAGCCGTTTCCCAAATTCTTTTCGAAGTTTGACGTAAGAATGAATTTCATCAGTCAGATGTTTTCCAAGATCGATTTCAAATTATTTTGCAGTGTTGACTCAACCTCTTTGTTTTTTATTCTCCCGAAGTATCTCAACAATTCATGGTCGTGTTTCTCGTTGTCATTCTCGGATTTTGAAGACCGAAGAAAAGTTCCTCTTAAATCCTTACCCGTTCTTCCAAAGATGTGTAGTTAGCTTGATGCCATCCTCTCATGATTGTTTTCAATTGTGAGAACTCTTTTCACCCATCCGACGCATTTCAAGGGTTGCTTTCCTTTCTCGATCATTCGAAGGGCATTATTTCAGGTATTCTCTAGTCTTCTTGTCATCTCTTCATTCTCTTGTATCTAAAATCTCTCGAGTATCTTCGTTCGTTTTCTAATTTTTCCCGATGTTTCTTTATCTTTTCTTCATTCATTTTCAATTCTTACGATGGTTCGTTCGAAATTCATGTTCCTTTGTTACCCTATCATTTCATTCGTTCTTTCTAATCCTCCCAGTGATTCGTTGAAGACTTCTTCAAGTTGGCGCTATATCTCTCTTCAATCCCTCAAGAAGAATAAGTAGTATGCCAAATCCGTTGCTTGTCATCAATTTAAATTGGTGAAGGATACACATAACATAATTCTTATTATTGTTTCATCCAAGGGACCTAGTTTCTTCTTTTGAGAGTTGTTCATCATGTCACATTTCTTGGTTCGATATGCTTCATCTTCTTTTCCAGAGTTCTTCATGGAGGCTCTACATGGTGGTTCGTCAAGGATTCTTTTCATTATTCAATTGTTCTTCAAGATTTCTCTCGAAGCTAAGATCCGCCAAGCTATACTCAAAAATAAATATGGTGCCCAACACATGTTTTTTTTTCTCTGAGGAGTTCAAGTATTCTTCTTCTTGCATTTCGAAGTGCAATTCTTTCTACCTTATCTTTTGAGGTGGTTGATACGTCTCCAAAACATCTATAATTTTTGAGTGTTCCATGTTATTATATTACCCCTTTTGGATATTTATGGCTTTATTTTACACATTTATATCATATCTGGGACTAACCTACTAACCGGAGGCCCAGCCCATATTGCTGTTTTTTTCCTATTTCAGTATTTCGAAGAAAAGGAATATCAAACGGAGTCCAAACGGAATGAAACCTTCGGGAGCGTTATTTTTGGTACGAATCTGATCCGGAGAGCCTGGAGTGCAAGTCAAGAAAGCTCCGAGGGCCCCACAAGATAGGACGGCGCGCCCCCTGTAGGGCGCACCCTCCTGTCTCGTGGGCCCCTCAGGCATCCACCGATGTACTTCTTCCTCCTATATATACCTACGTACCCCAAAAACATCCAGGAGCACCACGAAACACAATTTCCACCGCCGTAACCTTCTATATCCGCGAGATCCCATATTGGAGCCCTTGCCGTCACTCTGCCAGAGGGGGAAGTAACCACGGAGGGCCTCTACATCAACATCCTTGCCCCTCCATTTAGTTGTGACTAGTTTACCACAGACCTACATGTCCATATTTATTAGCTAGATGGCTTCTTCTATCTTTTTCGATCTCAATACAATGTTCCCCACTCTCTCATGGACATCTATTCGATGTAATCTATTTTTGCGGTGTGTTTGTCGAGATCCGATGAATTGTGGGTTTATGATCAAGTTTATCTATGAATAATATTTGAATCTTCTCTGAATTCTTTTATGTATGATTGAGTTATCTTTGCAAGTCTCTTCGCATTATCAGTTTGGTTTGGCCTACTAGATTGATCTTTCTTGCCATGGGAGAAGTGCTTACCTTTGGGTTCAATCTTGCGGTGTACTTACCCAGTGACAGAAAGGGTTGCAAAACACGTATTGTATTGTTGCCATTGAGGATAACAAGATGGGATTTATATCATATTGCATGTGTTTATCCCTCTACATCATGTCATCTTGCTTAATGCGTTGCTCTGTTCTTATTAACTTAATACTCTAGATGCAGGCAGGAGTCGCTCTACTTGTTATGGACGTGATGCCTATATACATGATCATGCCTAGATAATGTCATAACTATGCGCTTTTCTATCAATTGCTCGACAGTAATTTGTTCACCCACCGTAATACTTATGCTATCTTGAGAGAAGCCTCTAGTGAAACCTATTGCCCCCGGGTCTATCTCTTATCATATTTGCTTTCAATCTACTTTTATTTGCATCTTTACTTTTTGCATCTATATCAAAAATACCAAAAATATATTGATCTTATCATATTATCTTTATTAGATCTCACTTCCGCAAGTGGCTGTGAAGGGATTGACAACCCCTTTATTGCGTTGGTTGCGAGTTCTCAGTTTGTTTGTGTAGGTGCGTGGGACTTTTGAGGAGCCTCCTACTGCATTGATACCTTGGTTCTCAAAACTGAGGGAAATACTTACGCTACACTTTGCTGCATCACCCTCTCCTCTTCGAGGAAAACCAACGCAAGCTCAAGACGTAGCAAGAAGGATTTCTGGTGCCGTTGCCGGGGAGGTCTTCGCTCAAGTCAAGACATACCAAGTACCCATCACAAACCCATCTCCCTCGCATTTACATTATTTTCCATTTGCCTCTCGTTTTCCTCTCCCCCACTTCACCCTTGCCGTTTTATTCGCCCTCTCTTTCCCAATCTCCTCCTCTCCTTTTCGCTTGCCATCTTCTGCCTTGCTTTTGTTTGCCACTATGTCTGAAATTGGGGAGATTATCGTCGATATGGACAACAATGATAACGCAGGAAATCCCGAGGCTCCGATCGATGAACCCCCTATCTTGCATACTAAAAAGTTTTGAATCGGTAGTAGTAACATCATTGGCAAAGGTGTTATTCAAGATTTCTTTACTTGTGCCGGTGCTTTACCTTCTATGGGTTGTTCTATTCTTCATAGAACTAGTAGTCTTGCGGATGATGTCGCTATGCTTGTAGTTGAACTTGAAAGACAATTTATGCATATGCATCCTTGCATACAAAGAATTTTCCTAGAATTCTCTAATATTGAGCATTCTTATGTTAAGCGCGCTGTTACTATCTTTTTGGCTCATGAGTTTAGATTTATCATAAGAGAGGCCAAAGAAATCTTTGCGCACAATAGGGTGGACGCCGGTCGTCCACCCATAGAAGCGATCCTCTATGATCAAGAGGAAATTAGACGTTTTCAATCTTTGGACTATGTCGCTTTTAATGAAAACCTTAGAAAAAAGGTTCCTACCAATGTCTTGGTGATTGCATTAATGATCTTAATAATGATTTTGCCCTCAGAAACAATGAGCTAGGGTACTCTATTGAGTATAGGCTTACAAGATTTTGCCAAAAGAATGCTTTTAGTGATGAAATAGTTGTGCATTATGAAGGGCCAAGGGAGGAACCCGTTCCTCCTGTGATTGATCTTGGGGATCTTTGTCCCACTAAATTTAGCCCTTTTGATTACTTTTTCTTGCCCTAAAGGAAACTTGCTGCCGAACGTAGAGAATATGAGATGAGCTTTCAAGATCTATCTTATTATTACGGTACCACTTAGATCTATCTTTGTTTTTATGCCTAGCTAGGGGCGTTAAACGATAGCGCTAGTTGGGAGGCAACCCAATTTTTATTTATGTTTTTTGTTTTCGCTCCTGTTTAGTAATAAATCTTGCATCTACCTTCTGGATAGATGTGTTTTTATCTTTTAATTAGTGTTTGTGCCAAGTAGAACCTATAGGATAACCTATGATGATAGTTGATTTGATTCTGCTGAAAAACAGAAACTTTGCGCGCACGAATATAATTTTGTTAAATCACAGAAACGTGCTTTTGCATTGATTATTTTTGCTTCTGTTGAATAGATAAATTGTCCAGGACTTACTATTTTGGTAGGAGTTTTAGAGTTCCAGAAGTTTGTGTTAGTTACAGATTGCTACAGACTGTTCTGTTTTTGACAGATTCTATTTTTCGTGTGTTGTTTGCTTATTTCAATGCATCTATGGCTAGTAAATTAGTTTATAAACCATAAAGAAGTTGGAATCCAGTAGGTTTAACACCAATATTAATAAAGAATGAGTTCATTGCAGCACCTTATGTGGTGGTTTTGTTTTCTTTCACTAACGGAGCTTATAAGATTTCCTGTTGAGTTTTGTGTTGTGAAGTTTTCAAGTTTTCGGTAAATCTTTTATGGACTATGGAATAAAGGGTGGCAAGAGCCTAAGCTTGGGGATGCCCATGGCACCCCAAGATATTCAAGAATAGCCAAAAGCCTAAGCTTGGGGATGCCCCGGGAAGGCATCCCCTCTTTCGTCTTTGCTCATTGGTAACTTTACTTGGAGCTATATTTTTATTCGCCACATGATATGTGTTTTGCTTGGAGCATCGTGTATTATATTAGTCTTTGCTTTTTAGTTTACCACAATCATTCTTGCTGTACACACCTTTTGGGAGAAGCCTATTTTATTAGAATTTGCTAGAATACTCTATGTGCTTCACTTATATCTTTTGAGCTTGATAATTTTTGCTCTAGTGCTTCACTTATATCTTTTAGAGCACGGTGGTGTCTTAATTTTGAAGAAATTGCTAGTATCTCATGCTTCACTTATATCATTTTGAGAGTCTTTTAGAACAGCATGGTATTTTCTATGATCATAAAGTTGGTCCTAGAATGATGAGCATCCAAGTTGGGTATAATAAAAACTATCATAGAAAGTGAATTGGATGCTATGATCAATTTGATGCTGGATAATTGTTTTGAGATATGGAGATAGTGATATTGAAGTCATGCTAGTTGGGTGATTATGAATTTAAAGAATGCTTGTGTTGAAGCTTGTGATTCCCGTAGCATGCATGTATGGTGAACCGCTTTCTGATGAGGTTGGAGCACAATTTTATTTCTTGATTGCCTTCCTTATGAGTGGCGGTCGGGGACGAGCGATGGTATTTTCCTACCAATCTATCCCCCTAGGAGCATGCACATAGTACTTTGGTTTTCGATGACTTGTAAATTTTTGCAACAAGTATATGAGTTCTTTAGATTAATGTTGAGTCCATGGATTATACGCACTCTTCCACCCTTCCACCATTGCTAGCCTCTCTTGTACCGCGCAACTTTCGCCGGTACCATACACCCACTATTTACCTTCCTCAAAACAGCCACCATACCTACCTATTATGGCATTTCCATAGCCATTCTGAGATATATTGCCATGCAACTTTCCACCGTTCCGTTCATATGACACGCATCACTTTTGTCATATTGCTTTTTGCATGATCATGTGGTTGACATTGTATTTGTGGCAAGGCCACCTTCATAATTTTCATACATATTGCTCTTGATTCATTGCATATCCCGGTACACTGCCGGAGGCATTCATATAGAGTCATATCTGGTTCTAGCTTTGAGTTGTAAATCCATAAAAGTGTGATGATCTTCATTATTAGAGCATTGTCCTAGTGAGGAAAGGATGATGAAGACTATGATTCCCCCACAAGTCGGGATGAGACTTCGAACTTTACAAAAAGAAAAAAAAAGAAAAAAAAAGAAAAGAGAAAGGCCAAAAAGAAAAAAAGAGAAGGCCAAAGAAAAAAAAGGAGAAAAAGAAAAGAAAAAAAGAAAGAAATAAAATGAGAGAAAAAGAGAGAAGGGACAATGCTACTATCACTTTTTACACACTTGTGCTTCAAAATAGCACCATGATCTTCATGATAGAGAGTCTCATATGTTATCACTTTCATATACTAGTGGGAATTTTTCATTATAGAACTTGACTTGTATATTCCAATGATGGGCCTCCGCAAAAGTGCCCTAGGTCTTCGTGAGCAAGCAAGTTGGATGCACCCCACTTAGTTTCTTTTATTGAGCTTTCATATATTTATACCTCTAGTGCATCCGTTGCATGGAAATCCCTACTAACTCACATTGATATCTATTAATGGGCATCTCCATAGCCCGTTGATACGCCTAGTTGATGTGAGACTATCTTCTCCTTTTGGTCTTCTCCACAACTACCATTCTATTCCACATATAGTGCTATGTCCATGGCTCACGCTCATGTATTGCGTGAAAGTTGAAAAAGTTTGAGATTATTAAAGTATGAAACAATTGCTTGGCTTGTCATCGGGGTTGTGCATGATTAAATACTTTGTGTGATGAAGATAGAGCATAGCCAGACTATATGATTTTATAGGCATAACTTTCTTTAGCCATGTTATTTTGAGAAGACATGATTACTTTGATTAGTATGCTTGAAGTATTACTATTTCTTATGTCAATATGAACTTTTATTTTGTATTCATTTGGATCTGAACATTCATGCCACAATAAAGAAAATTACATTATGAATTAAGCCAGGTAGCATTCCACATCAAAAATTTCTTTTTTATCATTTACCTACTCGAGGACGAGCAGGAATTAAGCTTGGGGATGCTTGATACGTCTCCAACGTATCTATAATTTTTGATTGTTCCATGCTATTATATTACCCCTTTTGGATGTCTATGGGATTTATTTTACACATTTATATCATTTTTGGGACTAACCTACTAACCGGAGGCCCAACCCATATTGCTGCTTTTGTTTCCTATTTCAGTATTTCGAAGAAAAGGAATATCAAACGGAGTCCAAACGGAATGAAACTTTCGGGAGTGTTATTTTTGGAACAAATCTGATCCGGAGAGCCTGGAGTGCAAGTCAAGAAAGCTCCAAGGGCCCCACGAGATAGGAGGGAACCCCCCCTTGTAGGGCGCGCCCCCTGTCTAGTGGCCCCTCGGGCGTCCACCGACGTACTTCTTCCTCCTATATATACCTACATACCCCAAAAACATCTAGGAGCACCAGGAAACACAATTTCCACCATCGTAACCTTCTGTATCCGCGAGATCCCATCTTGGAGCCCTTGCGGCACTCTGCCGGAGGGGGAAGCAACCACGGAGGGCCTCTACATCAACATCCTTGCCCCTCCGATGAGTTGTGAGTAGTCTACCACAGACCTACGGGTCCATAGTTATTAGCTAGATGGCTTCTTCTCTCTTTTTGGATCTCAATACAATGTTCTCCCCTTTTCTCGTGGAGATCTATTCGATGTAATCTCTTTTTGCGGTGTGTTTGTCGACATCCGATGAATTGTGGGTTTATGATCAAGTTTATCTATGAATAATATTTGAATCTTCTCTGAATTCTTTTATGTATCATTGAGTTATCTTTGCAAGTCTCTTCGAATTATCAGTTTGGTTTGGCCTACTAGATTGATCTTTCTTGCCATGGGAGAAGTGCTTAGCTTTGGGTTCAATCTTGCGGTATACTTACCCAGTGACAGAAAGGGTTGCAAGACACGTATTGTATTGTTGCCATCGAGGATAACAAGATGGGGTTTATATCATATTGCATGTGTTTATCCCTCTACATCATGTCATATTGCTTAATGTGTTGCTCTGTTCTTATGAACTTAATACTCTAGATGCAGGCAGGAGTCAGTATACTTGTTATGGACGTGATGCCTATATACATGATCATGCCTAGATAATCTCATTACTATGCGCTTTTCTATCAATTGCTTGACAGTAATTTGTTCACCCACCGTAATACTTATGCTATCTTGAGAGAAGCCTCTAGTGAAACATATGCCCCCCGGGTCTATCTCTTATCATATTTGCTTTCAATCTACTTTTATTTGCATCTTTACTTTTTGCATCTATATCAAAAATACCGAAAATATATTTATCTTATCATATTATCTTTATTAGATCTCACTTCCGCAAGTGGCCGTGAAGGGATTGACAACCCCTTTATTGCGTTGGTTGCGAGTTCTCAGTTTGTTTGTGTAGGTGCGTGGGACTTTTGAGGAGCCTCCTACTGGATTGATACCTTGGTACTCAAAACTGACGCTACACTTTGCTACATCACCCTCTCCAATTCGAGGAAAACCAACGCAAGCTCAAGACGTAGCAGTGGGGTTATGTCATTCTTGAAAAATTTCGAGTCATGTTTCGCGATTCACATGTTGTCAAGAATGAGGTATTTTAAATCCATTAATCTCTTCGTTGGAGTTATCTTGTGTCATATTTCACCTAAAGCCTTCCCTAAGGAATGTTGATTTTGTGGTGCTTATCAATGACCCAAGTTATCTCTCTATCATCTTGGTGGAAGAAATTTTTCATCATTTGGTTGATTCCAAGCAATTATTTGTTTCCGTAGTGGCAGAATTTCATCTCTTAATTTTGAGAAGTTTTCTATAAGCCCACTACAAGCTTATTCGTTTCGTTGTTGGTTTTCCAACAACTCCATTTTAACCTTCTTGGAAAGGTGCTTTTCAAGCTCATTTGTGGCGGAACTTGGCATTTTCTTCTCCATTATGTTATTCCAATGATCTATCTTCTATTATTTCTTCCGGAGGCATTGTGATGTTTCTCTTTTCACTCATCATCTAGAATTGTGTGGATCGTGTTCTTTTCATGCTTATCCATTTAACCGGAATGTTGTGTCATTTCTTCAAGTTATTTTGATCTTATCAAGTCTTGCATCTCTTTTCAATCGGAGTGTTGTCCGAATTCTATCTTACTTGTTCGTTGTTTATCTCGTTTCTGTCGGATTTCGGGTTCCGGCAGACCCTCTAGATTCGAACACTAGGGTGCGCGTGGAGATTTCGCCCTCTGCCTACCTGCACCTCACTGTCTCGCTATGAACTAAGAAATCAAAGGAACAACATAAGAGACACAGAGTTTATACTGGTTCAGGCCACCATTGTGGTGTAATACCCTACTCCAGTGTGTGGTGTGGTAGATTGCCTCTTGGGCTGATGATGAACAGTACAAGGAAGAAAAGCCTCACAAGGGTCTGTTCTTGGCTGGTGCGATGAACTACTAGGGGGAGTTCAGTCGCTCTCTCTGCTGGTTTCTAGGTGAGGATCCCATCCCCCTACCTTGTGGGTGGCTAGTCCTATTTATAGGCAAAGGCCCTGGGCCTCTTCCCAAATATTGAGCGGGAAGGGCGCCAACAATTGGCCATTTTGAAGGGGAACATCTAGTACACTTATCCTGACTAAAGTTCGTCCTCGCCTGTCAAAGGCTCTGGTGGTGATGCCGGCTTGGGCGCCACGATGACCTCCATCCTGCCGTCCTGCTGGTCTTGGTCTTGTTGCACCGAAATGGATGCCTTTGCTTGATGCTCTCGCCTGCGCTTGCTCCCTTTGCACCAAAGAGGAAAGAAGGACACTACGCGGGCTGGCACCCGCCTGGCACCCTTGATCGTCATGGCTTGCATCATGGGCACCTCGTGAGGTACCCCGCCTTGATATCTCCGCATCCTCGCGAGCCAGCCTGACAAGGCCGTGCCTGAGGAAGCTCCCTGTCGTCCACCCCGCGAGGCTTGGCCCCTCGCGATGGTCTTGAGCTCGTGTTGATGAAGATGGGCCATGCTGGGCCACCCCTTGAGCCATGCCGCAGGCCGTAGGCAGGCAAGTCTGGGGACCCCCATTCTCAGAACGCCGACAGTAGCCCCAGGGCCCAAGGCGCGCCCGGACTTGGCTGAGCAGAGAGGCGAAGGGGCAAGTGCGATGCGCCGCGGGCCCTAATAGCCTGCGGCCTCGGGCGCCGCGTGGCGGTTGATTGGACGTGGGTAGCCCTGCTCCCCCACGATGCCTCAGCAACTGCACGAACTAATAAGTCCCTGCATGCAAAAACCGGTCATGATTACCTGCGATCGTGGAGGCCGACGGTTGGCCTCCTCATGTTATAAGTACGGAGCGGCGCGAGCCATTCCAGTCCATCTTCCTCTGCTGCTTCTCCTCTTCTTCATCTTCGGCACTGCTCCGCCTTGCTGCAATGGCTCCAATACGCCGGTTCTCTGCAGAAGAGAAGGGAAAGGCCCCCCGAGAGGGTCCTGACCCGCTTCCACCAAAGAAGCGGTTGGTCCTCTGCCGCCGAGATGAGGGCGCGCGGCAGGAGGTGTCGAGGCCTTGGTGCGAGAGGCCGTCGCCAGGGTTCCCGCTGCCTTTGTACGCCCACCTTGAGGGCCCTGCAGGAGCTGATGCCGAGCGCCATGGACGATGACGCCGTCGGCGCCGGTGGGTCACGGCTGTGCACGCTGTCCCTCCTGGAGTTCACGCTGAGGGCTCCTCCCGAGAGTTTGTGCTCCACGCCGCCATGCCTCCTCAATCTTGGATTCGTCTTCCTCCCTCCTTCGCCTTCGAGATTCCGCCCAGGGGGCCTTTCAGGCCCTGGCTGCAGCACGCCGATTGCCAGGCTCCCGCGACCGATGCGGATGTCGAGGTCGTCGCTCCAGGTAAGGTCTTCATGACCCATGGCTGGGGCGAGATCACCCGGGTTTGCGAGACGAGGGGTGCCCTTGTGATCCACCTGGAGTTCGATGGCGCTTCCATGATGCTCTTCAAGGTCTTCAACCAAGATGGGCATCGGCTGGAGTGATGTCCCAGGGGCAGCGGCAGAAGCTTTGGAGCGGCAGGGACCAGGCCTGCCGCCGCGCGTTCTTCCAGCAGCTCCTCAAGCGGCATGGGCGCCGAAGGATCCAGCGACTCCGCCAAGCTCTTCGCGACTCCGGAGACGAGCGACGACAACTACGAGCCCCCGAGCCTGCGCCGCTCTCGAAGCAGGACGGGGTCGTTTGGCCGCCGCCGTCTCTGATTTGGATGAGGTTGGCGCCGGTCCCTGGCGGCCCACTCTTGATGATAGCGTCTGCCGCGACGGTTCCTGTAGTTAGGACTCCTTATGATACGTGTCTTTTGTCCCTGCGAGGAGCCAAGAACACACCCCGTGGGGGCTTGTAAGGTGTATGTAGCTCCATTTGTCAATATGATCCTTATCATGAAGTAGTGCGAGATGTTTATTCCGTCTTAGCTTAGTTTCTTCCTTTCGAACCTTACGAGGGCTTGGTGCTCTGCGCCGACAGGTCCCGGTCCCAAGGCGGCTTCAGCCGTCGCTGGTATGCCAGGTCGCGATGCCGTGGTCAAGGCCAGGAGGTGAGCGCCCCGGGGTCCAGTAAGAGCCCCTGAGTCGCGATGCTCAGGAGGTCCCCTTAAGCGCTCAAGCAGCTATCGTTCAGTGAGAAAGGAATGCGACGTTGCTAACACGGGATTGCACTAGATGCGGTGACGGTGCAGCGATGGCTAGTGTTTCCGAAGGGTGACTTATGTCGAGAGTTAGGAAATGCTTCCTTGTGCAGTGCTAGGCTTGCGCATTGGCTGACGAGCGCTTGCCTGGCGAGGTCCCTGTGTGCCTCTTCCCTCTCGCCTCTGCTCCCCTTTCTGCTCTACGTCCTCGGGTCCCGGCCCTCGAGCGGGTCTCAGCCGTCGCTGGTTTGCCAGGTCGCGATGCCGTGGACAAAGCCAGAGGGTTAGGGCTGGAGAGCCAGTAGGAGCCCTGAGTCACGATGCTCAGGTACCCCCCCTTTAACGTTCAAGCGGTTCGCGCGGACGAGAGTGAAGAGGAGAGCGCGAGGGCCTCGCCTGGCGCTTCTCCTTGGAGGGATCCTGCAGGTCCACCACAAAAAGAGCAAAAGTCTGCTATGACAAGCGGCGGTCAGCCGTTAGTTGCTTTGGAGAGGCGACGAGGCACTAAGGGCCTGACGAGGTGTATCGGGGCACCCGTGAGCCAGCGCGGGACTCACGGGGCCCTACCCCAAGGAGGGTTGCGCCTCGCACTGGGACTTAACTTGTGATGTGTTCCTGCAAATTTGGCCAGATGCCGATGCTCTACATCCTCGGGTCCTGGCCCTCGAGCGAGTCTCAGGCGTCGCTGGTTTGCCAGGGCGCGATGCCGTGGACAAAGCCAGAGGGTGAGGGCTGCAGAGCCAGTAGGAGCCCTGAGTCGCGATGCTCAGGTACCACCCCTTTAACGTGCAAGCGGCCGACATCAAGGAAGAAGAGGTGCCACGGACAGGCACCAAATAACAAGCATGATGGGTCGAATGCATGGCCCGGAAATAAATGCAAGAGGGGTACATGCCGCTGGGTCTGACCTGAGCGACTTGGGGATGATGCAGCCCAAGGGGCGCCCCCAACAAGGTAAGCTAAAAACATGAGCAAAAGGGATACATGCCGCAGGGACGAACCCACGCGGCCTGGGAATGATGCAGCCCTGAGGGCGCTCCCAACTGGAAACGAAACTTGAAAGATGTCACCAGATAGTGTTGACGATGAAGGGGTGTTGAAGTAGCAGACGTAGCGGGCTGTGGGAGCCGATCTTCACGAGCCCCCAGGCCCAGAAGCCTCGGGAGGCTCCGGAGGCGCTGGTGGCTCCTCGCGAACCATCTCCATCTCCGCCAGGACTATGGAACGCCTGGCGTCCTGAGCCTCCAGGATGCTCCTCATGAGGCGCTGGCGCACCGCAGCCGCGTTCGGCAAGCCGTAGGGCATGCGAACGTAGCTGTGGGGTGGGCCTCCACAACGCCCCACGCGTGAGGGCCAGAAGCGCTCTTGAGAGGCGACTCGGTTGAGCCCTGGGATGTCGATGCAGACGCGCAGCCCACCATCCTCGCCTGGATGGGGAGCTGCAGCAGGTAAGCGGCGGCTGCCACTCATGACTCTTGACTCTTGCAACTCCTGTGTGACCTCACTGACGAACTCCTGAGGGTTCGTCCCTCCTTGCTTTGCTCCTTCCTGAGGGAAACGTGTTCTGAAACATGCCTCCAAGTGGTGCCCAAGCACCTCCCTCGTGACCTTAGCAAGGTCGGTGGCCCTCCAGGGGGAGCCCCCGAGCCCTGCTTGAGGAGGGCGTCGGGCGCGCCTCCCTATGCGACAGAAGGAGGTGCCCCCTGAGCAGGCGCAGACCCTGAAGGGCCTACCTCCTGAGGGGTCGGGCCTGGCAATGTCTTCTTCTTCTTGGGAGCGGCTTCGGGGAGCCACCCGCTCCCGCGATCTGGGTCTTCAAGTGATGTGTCCTGAAAAGCTCGTTCCAGGGAGCACACTGCGTCTCTTTCTTCACAGGGCACCGTGATGACTCCACCGCTTCCTGGCATCTTGAGGACATTGTAGCCGTGATGAGTCACGGCCATGAACTTGGCGAGAGCTGGGTAGCCGAGGATGGCGTTGTACGGCAGGCGGATGTGGGCGACGTCAAAGTCAATGAGCTCGGTGCAGTAGTTGTTGCGTGCCCCGAAGGTGACAGGGAGGCGGACCTACCCAATTGGGACTATGGAGCCGTTGGTGACTCCAGAGAAAGGCTTGGTTGGCTGAAGCTGATCGTAAGGCACTTGGAGATTGTTGAACGTCTCTCCGGACAGGACATTGAGCCTTGCCCCACCATCGATGAGGGTCCTGGTGACTTGCACGTTGCTGATGACTGGGGAGCAAAGCATTGGGAGGACTCCAGCTGTGGCCGCGCACTTGAGCTGACCCGCTGAGCTGAATGTGATGGCGCACGCCGACCACCTGAGGGGGCACATGGCTTCAAGCTTGGGGAGGACTTCATCCACTTCGCGGGCGAACTGCTTGAAGATGCGTTGAGAGGCTGGGGCTTGAGCTCCGCCCAGAATGCAGGCGATGGCGCATGGCTCCTGGAAGCCCCCAGCCCCCTCGTCCTGATGATGGTCCTCGTTTCTCCTTGGCTGCGGAGGCAGTGGAGGGAGGCTTGCGTTTCCTTGTGGGTGATCCTCACGAGGCTGATCCCTCCAGTCTCCCTCGCGAGGCTGATCCTGCCAGCGATCCTCACGAGGTCGGTCGCGCCACCCTTGGCGAGGGCCGCGATCTTCCCAGCATCCTGCGTTCCTTCCTCCTCCTCGGCCGTAGCCACGATCCTTGCAGTCGGGGCGCCGGCCGACCCTTCCTTCTCCGACGGCTTGGAGCTCTTGGCATTCGTTGGTGTTGTGGGTGTGGAGGTCGTGGTATACACAGTACCGGCTGCCCTAGAAAGACTCGGGCTGATCTCTGCCCCGCTTGGTGTTTGGTTCTGCCTCGAGCACGGCAGCCCCCTTGCGCTTCACATCCTTGGCCTTGGATTTCTTCTCTTCAGGGTCTGCGGCTGGCAGCTCGAGGAGGGAAAGGCGCCCTTCCTCTGCCCTGGCGCACTTGGTTGCCAAGTTGAACATCTCCAAGGAAGTGCACAGATCTTCATGCATCGCCAGCTCCACCTTCATCTTGACGTTGTGCACGCCATCGGAGAAGGCTGAGATGATGGCCTCGTCGGTCACCTTGGGAATCTTGAGTCGTGTGTTGTTGAAGTGCTGGATGTACTTCTGTAGGGTCTCCCCTAGTTGCTGCTTGATGCGGCGCATGTCGCTCACGGCAGGTGGCCGGTCGGGAGTACCTTGGAAGTTGGCGATGAAACGGGTGCGCATCTCGTCCCAGGAGGAGATCGTGCCTGGAGCTAGGTTTAGGAGCCCGGTGCGGGCCCCGTCCTTGAGTGCCATGGGAAACCAGTTTGCCATGACCTTCGCATCCCCGTTGGCTGCTTCGATGCCCAACCCGTAGAGCTGCAGGAACTCCGCAGGGTCGGCCGTGCCGTCGTAGCGAGGAGGCAAGTCTGGTTTGAACTTGCAGGGCCACGCGACGCTGCGCAGCTCGGTGGTGAAGGTGCGGCAGCCTGATGTGGGCACGGAAGGCCTCTGGTGACGAGGATCTTGGTCTTGCGGGCCCCCATGCGCTGCAACTGGGAGCAGCGCGGGGTCTTGGCGCGCTGGAGCAGGAGCGTGGTTGCGATGGACCAGAGCAGGGAGCACTCGGGCAGCTTCTTGGGGGCGAGGAACCTCTTGGCAGCTCCGCTCTTGCTGCGCTGGCGCCGGACGGGGTGGGTTCCGTCCAGGGGCCACGCGCCTTGGGGCCAAGGCGCCTTCTTGAGGGGGAGGCGACTGAGGCGCCCCTGGAGCTTCATTGCCCGCGCAGGACGGGGCGCGGTGCAGCGAGAAGGACGGCGTGGGGGAGCCTCCTGCGGCACGGACAAGCTTGGCGACGCGGTCGAGCCACTCTTCGTAGACGTCGTCGACTGGGCGGTAGCGCAGGAGGTCGTTTGCCGTGATGAGCGCAGCTCGAGCCGCCATGGCCGCGCGGGGAACGCGGGACAAAGAACCAGCCGGGGTGAGCGAGGGAGTGGCAGTGTGGCTGTCTCGCCTCATGGATGGATGATGGGATGATGCATGCTGCTCGTTCCCCGCCGGGCCGGTGGCAGCGTTGGCGGCAGGCAACGGGGAACGGCGGGGGTGGCCGCCGACGTGGGCCATCTGGGCGACGCGGGAAGCGAGAGCGGTTCAGTGCTCGGCGCGGGCCCGACGAGCGTCTGACATGGACGCGATGGTCGGTGAAGAACAGGGCAGTGGAAGACAAATTCCGGCGCACCCCTACCTGGCGCGCCAAATGTCGGATTTCGGGTTCCGCCAGACCCTCTAGATTCGAACATTGGGGTGCGCGCGGATATTTCGCCCTCTACCTACCTGCACCTCACCGGCTCACTATGAACTAAGCAATCAAAGCAACAACACAAGAGACACAGAGTTTATACTGGTTCAGGCCACCATTGTGGTGTAATACCCTACTCCAGTGTGTGGTGTGGTGGATTGCCTCTTGGGCTGATGATGAACAGTACAAGGAAGAACAGCATCGCGAGGGTCTGTTCTTGGCTGGTGCGATGAACTACTAGGGGGAGTTCAGTCGCTCTCTCTGCTGGTTTCTAGGTGAGGATCCCATCCCCCTACCTTGTGGGTGGCTAGTCCTATTTATAGGCAAAGGCCCTGGGCCTCTTCCCAAATATTGAGCGGGAAGGGCGCCAACAATTGGCCATTTTGAAGGGGAACATCTAGTACACTTATCCTGACTAAAGTTGGTCCTCGCGTGTCAAAGGCTCTGGCGGTGACACCGTCTTGGGCTCCATGATCACCTCCATCCTGCCGTCCTGCTGGTCTTGGTCTTCTTGCACCGAAATGGATGCCTTTGCTTGATGCTCTCGCCTGCGCTTGCTCCCTTTGCACCAAAGAGGAAAGAAGGACACTGCGCGGGTTGGCGCCCGCCTGGCGCGCTTGATCGTCATGGCTTGCGTCATGGGCACCTCGTGAGGTACCCCGCCTTGATCTCTCCACCTCCTCGCGAGCCAGCCTGACGAGGCCGTGCCTGAGGAAGCTCCCTGTCGTCCACCCCGCGAGGCTTGGCCCCTCGCGAGGGTCTTGAGTTCGTGGTGATGAAGATGGGCCATGCTGGGCCACCCCTTGAGGCACGCCGCAGGCCGCAGGCAGGAAAGTCTGGGGACCCCCGTTCCCAGAATGCCGACAGTTTCAACCATAGTGGTTCCAATTCCTTCTTGTCCATTGTACTCGTCATTCATAGCTTTGCAACCTCCAAGGTTTACATGGTGTTCCTTGTTTCTATTTTCTACCGCAGTGCTCTCAATTGTGTTCAACTCCGTTGTGTTATTTCTTTCAACTTTTCAACCTCTTAAGGTTCTTTGGTTTCACTCATTTCTCGAAGAAGCAACTGAGTTTTACCTCTTCTCTTCCTCTTTCGTTTCTCTCTCGTGCCATCCTAGATCTCGGGACGAGATCCTCTTGTAGTGGTGGAGTGTTGTAACACCCCGGATGTAACTTTCGACAACTGTAACTCCAACTCTTGCCATTTCCGGCTATGTGTTGTGATATTTCCTTCATGGTTGGGTTTTTATCTTTAGTTTTGCATTTTGTTCATGTCATGCATCTCATCTCATATCACCATGCACATTGCATCTGCATGTTTTCATAAAGCTTGCATCTGTTCGTAGTTGCCGCGTTCCCCCCTTGACTTCGTTGACCGATCCAAGTTCAACCGGGTTTTCAATTCCCTCTTGTGTGACCGTTTGACCCTCTCTACACTTTACTCAGACCCCTCGCACGCGTCCGAAAGTTGTCCCGAACCCGACCCGCTCTTTCGTTACCAATGGGTCTGGATTATCCCCAAACATCTATAAAGCATCTCTATTTTCTTATTTGGACTCCCTACCTATTTATTCTCGACCGCCCGATTACAATCAGACGGACCGAGTTAACCCCTGACCTGATCCCACCTGCTATATAAGCAGCCTAACCCTAGATTTTAGGCAAGCTGTCCCATCCATCTCATCGCCGCCGCTGCAATCTTCTTCCACCTAATTTTCCCCAATCCCCAACCAATAACTCCCCTTGATCTCCACCTACACCCCCATCCTTCCCTGCCTAGAGCCAGGAGGTAGTCCTCGACCCGGACCCACTTCTCCCACTGGCAATCGAAGCGACCGACCAGGACCCCATCGTCCTCCAGCAGCAACCAGGAGCTCAAGCTCCCTCCTCTCTGTCCATGGCGCCCTCGCCCTGAGCACATAGGACTGTGCCCTTCCTCCCTACTCTTCCTTCCCTCCTCTCACTGCTCCTCCCTGACCGTGCTTCCCCCGTCCCGTTGTTCCTCGCAGGGAACCATGGCTGCCGCCTGGAGCAGCAGCAGCGCCGGAGCACTCCTCCACCTCGCGACCCACCGTCGACGACCACCAGCGGGCCAGGCCGTCCTCCCCTGCTCCCATTGGTGAGTGCGCCCAAGTCCTCCATGCCATGGATGCCGTCCGCTGCTTCGAGCTGGAAGCTCCGGCACGCCCAAGCCTCGGGGGAGACCAGATCCGGCCTAGATCGACCTCCCCAAGCCCTCTCCACTGGTGCTCCCTTCACCATCGGGCACCACCAACAGGTCGCCGTCTCCTCACGCCACCTTCTCCCTTTTCTCTTGTTCTCCTCCTGTAACCATCTCTCTTTGCTGCTCTTGAACCAGTGCCAGCCGCCTTCTCCGTTAGCTCCGCCTCCCGCCTGCGCTGAGGTCCAGCCGGATCTGTACGCTGGTGCCTCATCCCGGACCTCCAGTGATGCCTGCTGCCGTCACCTTCCTCTAGCTTCGCCGGCCTCACCTGCTGCTGCCGCTGCTTCGCCCGTGGTCGAGCGAGACGATCACAAACGCAGCCGCGTTGTCCGGCCGCTCGTCCAGCGCCTGGCCTCGTGCCGCATCGCGCCTCCTCAGCCGGCCTGCTTTAGCTTGTCTCCACCATCCGGGCCAAGGCCCATGGTGAGCCTCCAGCGCCCCTGCTCCTGTTGGTCCAGCCAGGTTCGGTCCATGTCATGTTTTTTTCGGTTTTGCAATTTTGTCCAGTTATCCAGAGAGTGTAGTTTTACAGAAAACCCCATATTGTTCATGCATATAATAACTAATTAATCATGCATCATGAGTAAATAATTTATATATGAAAAATGCTTAGTCTTTCACTTAGTTTCATAATCTACTATATTCATCTATGTTTGAAATGTTTAAAATGTTGTTTGATTAAATTTGCTCAAATGACATGTTAAAATGATTTATTTCATAACTAAATAACCGTAGCTCCGAATTATATAAACTATATATTTAAATTGTCTGGAAAAATGCATAAATTAACTTGGTGCACTTTGTTTTACTATTTAACTGCATTAAAATATGGTTTAGGGCAGAACAGTAGCAAATTAAATATATGCACCTAGGGATTTCCTGGAATTGTTGTTTGTTGTTTCGGCCTAATTTAAACTTGCCTAAATACTTAGTTTACTTATATTTCACCTCTTGCCATCTTTAACAACATTTAATATTGTTGTGAACCTAAATGAGAGTGAACTAAATAACTCGAATGTGGTA
Organism: Triticum dicoccoides; assembly: GCF_002162155.2. Classification (NCBI taxonomy): domain Eukaryota; kingdom Viridiplantae; phylum Streptophyta; class Magnoliopsida; order Poales; family Poaceae; genus Triticum; species Triticum dicoccoides. The sequence goes on from NC_041393.1 coordinate 684,702,943, forward strand.
TTTTGTTAATATGCAACTCATTGCATAACGAGCTCCACTTAACTTGTAGTATTGTTTGTTGCACTTTTCCATGCCATGCCTCTTTAAACCGGAGAAGCATCATACTTGATTTTTGCATCAAGCCATGCTTATGTGATGGTTGTTTACCATGTTGTTTTCTTCTTTCCGGTTGCACTTCTCCTTGATAGTTCCGGTAATGTTGCGTTTGTGAGGATTCGTTCAACTATGTTGGTTCATCTACTTCATGGACTCGTTCTTCTTCCTATCGGGATTTCAGGAAAGATGACCATTACCCTCGATATCACTTCTATCTTTGCTTGCTAGTTGTTTGTTCTATCACTATGTCGCGCTTCCTACCACTTGTTTATCATGCCTCCCATATTGCCATGTCAAGCCTCTAACACCTTCCTAGCAAACCATTGTTTGGCTATGTTACCGCTTTTTTGCTCAGCCCCCTCTTATAGCGTTGTTAGTTTTAGATGAAGTTGAAGATTGCTCCATGTTGGAACATGAACATGTTGAGATATCACAATATCTCTTACTTTTAATTAATGCATCTATATACTTGGAAAAGCGTGGACGGCTCGGCCTTATAACGGTGTTCTGTTCCACTCTTCCTGCCCTAGTTTCTGTCATACCGGTGTTATGTTCCTTGATTTTGCGTTCCTTACACAGTTGGGGTTACGGGACCCCCTTGACAGTTCGCCTTGAATAAAACTCCTCCAGCAAGGCCCAACCTTGGTTTTAACATTTGCCTACCTACCACCTATATCTTTCCCTTGGGTTCTGCAGACTCAAGGGTCATCTTTATTTTAATCCCCCCCGGGCTAGTGCTCCTGTCAGTGTTGGTCCAAACCAGGCAACCTGCGGTGCCACCTCGGGGAATCTTGAGGGTTGGTTTTACACATAGCTTGACCTATCCGGCGTGCCCTGAGAATGAGATATGTGTAGCTCCTATCGGGATTTGTCGGCACATTCGGGCAGACTTGCTGGTCTTGTTTTACCATTGTCGAAATGTCTTGTAACCGGGATTCCGAGTCTGATCGGGTGATTCTGGGAGAAGGAATATCCTTCGTTGATCATGAGAGCTTGTGATGGGCTAAGTTGGGACACCCCTCCAGGGTATAAACTTTCTAGAGTCGTGCCCACAGTTATGTGGCAGATGGGAATTTGATAATATCCGGTTGTAGAGAACTTGACACTTGACTTAATTAAAATGCATCAACCGTGTGTGTAGCCGTTATGGTCTCTTTTCGGTGGAGTCCGGGAAGTGAACACGGTTTGGGTTATGTTTGAACGTATGTAGTTTCAGGATCACTTCTTGATCACTTCTAGCTTCACGACCATTGCGTAGCTTCTCATCTTACTCTTATTTGCATATGTTAGCCACCATATTTGCTTAGTGCTTACTGCAACTCCACCTCATAACCACATCCTACCCATAAGCTTAAATAGTCTTGATCTCGCGGGTTTTGAGATTGTTGAGTCCTCGTGACTCACAGATACTACCAAACGGTTGCAGGTGCCGATGATACTAGTGCAGGCGATGCTACATAACTCAAGTGGGAGTTCGATGAGGAACTTGGTCGTTACTATGTTTCATTTCCTGATGATCAGTAGTGGAGCCCAGTTGGGACGATCAGGGATCTAGCATTTGGGGTTATCTTCTTTTCATTTGGATTTGTCTGTAGTCGGACTATGTGTGTACTCTGGTTGATGTATGAATTATTTGTTCATTGTGTGAAGTGGCGATTGTAAGCCAACTATTTATCTATCCTTGTTCTTGTACATGGGATTGTGTGAAGATGACCCTTCTTGCGACAAAACGATAATGCGGTTATGCCTCTAAGTCGTGCCTCAACACATGGGAGATATAGCCGCATCATGGACCTTACATGACCGTAATTCAAATTTGAACTAGATGTACATGCAACGACTAACCATAACTGTTTGAAAAGTCATATTTGTGTACTTGTGTGCGAGTTAATTCCATGTGCAGTAAATTAGAAGGAATTTTCAAACATATTAGTCTCACGAGCATGGACACATGCATGGAGTGCCATGGTATTTTTGTTCCAAAATATTAAAAAATGATCAGAAAAACATGAAACCTTGGTTGATGTAATGTCATGCCACCAAAATGATGTGGTAAAAGAATTGGCTAGTTTGACAAAAGTTTGGACACACGCCCCTCACAAACCGGAGCAACTCACTAGAAGGCTCGTGGTTCCGAGAAGGGAACAATGCATGTTTGATGACGAACGGCAGGTAGCTTCCTCTTATGGCCTTCAATTTTTTCTACGTGTAACATGCACTAATACAACTGTCATGTGAAAATTTGGAAAATTTCAGGGGTCATTTGACCTTTTAAAGACATTTAAGTTATGGGGCCGTAATTCAAATTTGAACTACATCTACATGCAATGGCTAATCATAAGGGTTTGAAAAAGCATATTTGTGTACTTGTGTGCGAGTTAAAAAATCATCAGACAATGTAAATATCTAGTGTTCAAAAAAGAAAATATAACATCTAGCAAGACAACCGGCCCCACACGATTGGCACTCTATTTCGCGCCTCGAGGTTTGGAAGGTGAGTGGCGGGCTTTATTAATCAGACATGGTTCTGCATTGGGAGACGTCAGCTATTATGTTCACACACGGATTTTGCTGCGGGAATTGTGTGTAATTCACACTACAGTACTCGTAAATTCCGGCGACCCACGTGTGTACTGTTCCCATCGATCTAGATTCCGGCCGCCAATAAATACTACCTTGCTCATGTCGTCCCACCTTCATTCTCATCTAGATCATCCCCTTGCTCTCTCTCTCTCTCTCTCTCTCTCTCCCTCAAATCTCTGCCATGGTGCCGCTGGTCTGCCAACGCGCCGACGAGGAGTCACCACCCCCTGAGGACGCTCACTGGAAGAGAAATGAAGAGGACACCCACGTGATGCCGGACGAGGTTGGGCCGGATCCCCAACTTTGGATTGGTTTTGGGGCCAGCACGATATTTGTCTTTGGAAGTCGCTGTCGCCGGCTGAGAAAGCCAGGTAAGTAGCTTTCAAGAAGGAGATGGCGGAGGAGGACCAGGTAACAGGCGGCCTGTGAAGCCCATGATGCCGCCTGCAAAAAGGAGGGGCGAAGCTTTGGGGCGGGCGCGTCGTCGTGCAGAGGAGGTGTACAAAGACGGGTACTTTGCGGGGAAGGCCATAGGTGCTAGGCGCCTCGTCGCTGCGTGGAGCTGGGCCGATAAGCTCATGTGTGCCACCGACGAGGAGCTCCAGTGGGCGCCCAACGAAATGGCAAGATTGTTCATGCGCGTCCCCCTGTAAGAGGCAGATCGACACGTCAAGCACTACGAGGCGGTGGAGGCGGAGTACTGCCTCCGCTCTAGAAACACGCCGCGCACCAGGGAGCTGCTGGCGAGGGGCTGCCGGAATAATGGCCCCAGGAGGGATTATTAGTTTTAGTATTGTTCATTTTAAATTTTATGCATTGTACCTAGTAGTTAAGTATCATCACATATATGTGATGATATTATATATATTCTGTGATGCACTAATGAACAATTAATATTATATATATTATGAATTCCATTTTCTATCTGTCTTTGTATACTAATTTGAATCTATCTGTTATCATCCACATATACAGAATGGAAAGCCTATATACACATATTGAAATAGAACATATAAGAAAGGAAAACAGAGTACACACATTGAAACGGAGCAATAAATAGAGCAATAGTATGATTGTTGTGAATACATAGCTATCCACGTCGAAACGACTCAACAAAGTAAAACGCGTCCATGAGATCATGACCAACAGCCCTTGCCTACGGTAGCTCTTGGCTCTGCCTAAACTCGTGCAAGCGTTCGTCCAAGTGGTCGACACGCTCGCGGTAAATCTGGAGCGCGTTCTTGAGCTCCAAGTTGGCTATTTCATCGAAGATCACCACCTCGAGGATGCGACGGACATGTTCCTCTACTGCCAAGGAGGCGGTCGAACCTACCGACCAGCGCTTTGGCATTGAGCGGGCACGGACAAGGCGAACGGCGTGACCCATGCAAACGACGCGGTGGGCGTCCGGTGCAAGTACGACGCAGCCGGCCTCTTGGCGCTGACATGCCTATCTTGATCTGGGCGCTGAAGCGCCATGCCTCAAGGGTCTGCTCAACCATCCGCGTTGCCGGGGAGCGCCGCGGCCTCGATGGGCCATGGCGCCTTCTGGTTTTCCTCGTCGACGAGGTTGATGCCAGAGGCGGCACTTTGGTGCATTGGTATGCTTGGAAAAGGTGTATGTGCTACAGGCGGCGCTTGTTGCCTCTGTGCATCGCGCCGCGCCTAGGTTTATGTACATTATCGCTGAGTGGCGGGAAAAATGTGAGGAAATGGCGGGAAACGGTGGTGTGTTCATACAACACCATCAATTATTGGAAACTTAGCATATATAAGGAACATCGAGCTAGCACAAGAAGTAGATGATGATGAGATGAATACGGACTACACTAGGGAACCCATTGGTGATGAATTCATCAATCGCAAACAGTTGAACACTAGCAAGCATTTGCCCACAACACACATGGCTTATTCCATCACAAATAGGTCAGATGGATCAACTGTAAGCCACGTATACACATTGTCAAAAAGTAATGCGGTAGACATTATTTAACATATGTTAAAAAAAAGAAGCACCTTGAGGTTAAATTAGTTGAGGGAATGGGTCATTTCGGTAATTTGACCAAAATGACCCATCCTATCAGTTAATTTAACATCAACACAACTTCCCATCTAGTCATGCATCTGATGGCTGCTCCAGCCTAAGAACACTTAACTTGAGAGTACTCTTAGATGAGCTACTGGTGGAACAGCTAGTCCTTGCTAATATAGGATGCATCTTAGCATCCTTATGGCGTATCTGGATGACTGCCCGTCCCCAAATGACCAGTACATGTTCTGCAGACACAACATATCACAAACGTCTTATTAGAAGCAATCATCTGTGTTATTATCGATCTCCGCACACATTTTTGATTACAGACCTGTTTGCCGCGTATCACACACATCTTGTTATATTGAACCGTTTATGTTCTCTTGTCTCAACGCAAACAGTTCATCCGAATGAACCACATGCCGTATATCGCACACACCTTGATCTTCCTGACCATTTCTTTTGTGTTGCCTAATCACAAATAGTTCATCCGAGTGAACCGTATGCTTTATATCGTACACACCTGTGACAGCCTGATTTTTGGCCCTTTATTTTTCTTTTGTTTTTCCAAGGTTTTTGCGTGAGTTTTTATTTTCCGTGGCTTTGTGGTCTGGAAACTGAAGAAGATGACCTCTTCTTTGACGACATCAATGAGCTCCATACAAGTACCCGTGAACCTGGAAAATGATCCTGATGAGCCCTTGTCCCCTTTTTCTCGAATAACGGCACCACGCCAGTGATTTGAGCTGTTTCTAGCTATCCGGGGTGGATGCCGATTTTTGTTTCTCTCTTCAACAACTATCACGAGTCTGACCTGCTTTTTGGTCGTCTCGTACAGTTGTTGAGTTTCTTTTTGTGACAGTAGCCCTATAGCTACTTTTTGGCTATTCTACGGAGCTGCCACCTTCTTCTTATCGACCCGGTCTCATGCTCTAAGCTATTTTTCGGCCGTCCTGAGCCGTGGTTGAGCTATTTCAGTAATGTCCCAGATCTGAGTTGTAAAGACCGTTCTGGTGGCTACTGATTTATTTGCTGATTTCTTGCAAGGGTTTCGGATGATCATTTCCCAACGATCAGAATTTGAGGGGTGTTGAACCTGTCATTTAATGGGTTACCCTATAAAAAATGTGGATAAGCTACGATTGCCGAAAAATTGCACCAACAGTACCTATGGTCATACGAAGAAGCAATATGGCCCAGCTCTTTCAGCCAATGTTCCAGACCAAGAAAACATAATAAAGGAACAAGACCAGTGATGCAGGTATGAAAATTGACCACGACCCCCATGGTGCAGATTCCCCGGACAGTCTAAGTCGGTATTGATCCACATGGATATGCCTACAGCATCAGTAATCGGCATGAGAAATAACAGTCTGGAAGTCTGAGTCCTCACTTATATGAATCATCATGGATAGCCTGTCGTGAACAAAAAAATTCTGTCAGAACCACCGTCAGTCAAGTCTACAGATATTGTCATACATGCCAAACCCTTTATGCTGGCCACGACAGGAGACACTCAAATATTTGGTACGGATCCGATACTCACGACAGTGGAACTGGTTAAGATGATCCAGAAACTTCTGTGGTGATTCAGAATCTGTCAGGAAACGGTTATGTTTTAACTCACTGTTTGGAACCCAAAAGATCTGCATTCAGTGGAGAAACCCAATGCAATGAGTCAGAGCTTGAGTTTTCATCAGGAAATTTTGATCATCATTACTTGAAAAGTTGTCAGTGCCGGGTGGCACACCCAGCGGAAATCACTCTTGGAAATCAGTCGTGATAATCAAATCACACTCAGCTAGTCAGCAGATCTAAAAATAAATTGGAGCATATATAAGCATGAACAAGCAAGGCAAGATCTGTCAGAAGGTGGATACAGTAAATAAAACCACCCCAGGGCCAGTGAGATAAAAATTTAATGGGAACAGCAATAAAGGAAAAAGGATACCCGAGTTGGAAGCGGTTTCCTTAAGTCAGAATATTCATACTTGTTCCCTGAGCAACCAAATCTCAAGGATGAGATTTCTTTAAGGGGGTAAGGTTTGTGACAGCCTGATTTTGGCCCTTTCTTTTTCTTTTGTTTTTTCGAGGTTTTTGCCTGAGTTTTTCTTTTCCATGGCTTTGTGGTCTGGAAACTAAAGAAGATGACCTCTTCTTTCCTTCCAGAGTGGCTTGTCATTCCCAAATCTTCCCTAGACCCTGTCATTTCCATCCTAGCCCAAATCCCAATATTCTTTTATTAGGAATATTCCTTTTCTATTAAAGGAATAACTCAAATTGCCCTAGGTTGTGAAGCAACCTATATTTCCCTCACTCCTAAAATTCCCAAATAATTCTCAAAAATTGTTTGGGTCATATCTTGATCTACTATGGCAAAACTTTTCATTGCCATGTTCAAAAATAATCCTCAAATAATTCATTTCCTATTCTACCCTGAATGGCACTTTCTGAAGGAAGTGTCATTTATATTTCTCCTATTGACTCCCAACCTTTTTGGGCATGTTTTAATGTCCAAATAATTTCCTCATGCACAAGTTCAACTTTATTTGCCTAGCCAATCTTCCTCAGTGAATTTTCAAAGTTTCTGTTAGACAGAAAGCTTTGTGAAGGAAGTACTAGCTAAGAGTTCCCAAATGAGTTGAACTTTTGCACACTCCTTAATGTGCTCATATTAAACCCCTTAACCCATTTGCAGCCCCATACAATCATGTATGTGAGCACACGAGTAAATCTTTGTTTCTAGCAATATTTTTACCAGATCATTCTTATACCCATAGAACATCCGTCCACCCATTTTGGCATCATTTCATTGATCCATTTGACCACCATAATTATTTCAAGTTTCTGGTCAACAGAGATGTTTGTGAACCAAGTGCTATTTTGGTTTGTCCATTTGGCATGCCCTTTTTACAGCATCATCATATGACCATATGACTAAGCCTTGCCCAATTTGAGCTCAAGTGGACACCCCATGTGAGATCATCATCATGATCTTCATTTCTGGACCAAATATACAGTTGTGAAGCAACTATGATTTATCTCGGTCCATTTCTTCCCAAACTCCCCAGGATCATAGTCCCTCCATAGCTAAACATCCCAGACATCTTATTTGGCCCATAGCATATCCCTGTTGAGCACATTGAGCCAGTAAACTTTACTGTAGTAAACATCCGAGCTCACTAACTTTTTAACCAGAGCATGTTTAACCTAGTTACCACCTCAGTTGATATCTACCCAGGAAGGACTTACCACTAGACAACGTTTTGGGTGCTGAAGATCATTTAATGCGCCATGTCACATGGTGACCACGTAGCTGGCAGACCTGTTGGCGCGCTCTGTGTGTAGTGGCCGCGTCCAGAGCACTGTTTGCACTGGACCCCCTCCTCCTCTCGTCGGCTTCACGCTTGTGAAGATGTCCAGTGTGTTCCCCGCGTTGTCGTCGTTCTCCTGGACCCCTCTCCCCCTCCGGCGGCTTCCTCACCGACGCAAACCGCCGCGCGCCCATGAGAGATCTGTGGCCGACCGAGCTTTTATGGCGCTCGGCCTCTTCCTCTGCCCCTCCTTTCGCCCCCTCCTGCCCCATGAGCTCCTCCATGTGCGTCGCCATCGCCTTCCCCCGAGCCCATGCACGAGCACACGCATCCGCAATGCCGGACACGCGTCGCCGCGGCCTCCCTCACCCCGCCTACAAATGGCCCTCCCCGCGGCCTCCCGAGCGCCGCATCGACCTCACCACTTCCCCAGGAACACACCCATGCTTTTCCCCAAGCTCCAGGAGCTCTCTGTAGTCCCCCTCGCCGCCATGGCCACCGCGGTGCTCCGGCCAAATTTGCCCGAAGCCGAGCTTCCCCCTCCCCTTCTCCACCACCAGTAGCTCCACACCACTCCGGCGAGTCTCCCCTGCTCCTCCACTCGTCGTCGGAGCCCCTCCAGGGCCGTGCCCCTCGACCCGCCGCCGCCTCTGTAGTCCCCGTCGCCGCGGCCTTCCCTCCGCTCAACCCCTCCTCGGCGGTCGTGTTGACTCTGAACGAATCCGCCTCATCGCCTTGAGCTCGCAGGTATGCTCTGCGTCGCCGGAGACGGCCGGAGCTGCCCGGGCCGGCACCGGCAGCACCCCCACCTCTACTTCTGTCGGGCCAGGGAGGGGAGGAAGACGACGCCTCGCCAGGCCCCACCCCCTGCCCGTGGGCCCCGCCAGTCAGTGGCTAGGCGTTGACCAGCCCAGCCCACGTGGATAAGTGATGGGCCCCACCCGTGGGACCCGCACGCGTCAGCCCCGCCACTATTCCAACGGATAATGTGAAAACATATTTCCCTGAATGCGCTTTCACTTTTTCTGTTCAGGCCCCTGGTTGAAATTATTTTCATTACAGATGGGCCCATGGCAGAAAACTTCCATATTTTTTTATCCGTAACTCCAAATGAGGTGAAACCAACGCTCACTTCTTCGTTTAGTCGAGCCCTTTCTATTAGTGTCACTTTCATTATGTTTTGGCATACTGAAAATGACCATTTTGCCCCTTCCCTTAATCACCCCCCTCCGAGAGAGAATGTTTTCCGGCAAATCTTTCTGCGGCTTCACCGCACTTCTCCCCGGTGATTTCTTCCACCCCAGGCAAGCCACAATACCCACTTGCATGATAGTAATGCAGTAGCCATGGTTTTCAACTTGAATCTTTATTAAATCTTTGCTTGTTGAAAAGATGGTTATCATTGTTCCGGTGATGTTCAAATTTACATGTTCACTTTTGTGCTATGTTGTTTTGTACTCTATGATCATGTTATACCTGCTAGTATTACCTGTCATATGTTTATGCTTGCTAGTAGTACATGTTGATGTTGGAGATTGTCATGCTAGTCAGTATGCCATGCTCAGTGGATATGATTTATTGTTGATATGGTGGATAGTTATGCGATACCCTCATGATGATGTTGATATCATGTTCATGTATTATTGTCGGCATCATGTTATTTTATCATGGCTCAGCATATTTGCATTCAAGTTAACCGGATTAAATTGAACTTGAACAACTATTGGCTGAGTCATGGTGCCACTGAATCGATGCTGACCAGCGCAACCACGTTTACCGGTATGGGACGGTCCTAACTGGGTCTATTGTCGTGCCTCTCGCCGGTGCCTCTAACGAGAGAAGGTTGTGGGCGTGCTGTACCCTGGCCCAGTAAGCAGGCATAACCTTGTGCGCCTGTTGTTGAGTTATTTGAGTTTTTGGATCCGTGTCCCCGTGTGGTATGGGCCACGACGATGGTCGTTGTGTCTGGAGGTAGACACGGGGCCACCCATGACTTAGCCCAGTGGGGAGTGAGTCAGAGTGGCCGGGAGAGTGTCATGGCAGTAGGACGGTTTTGTCGGAACGCCGTTGGTCCACCCGAATGGGAGTGCGAGGCCATGGGTTCCGTAGTGAGGCCACGCCTGTGGATAAGGGCCCAAGTCGAAAGTAGGTCATGCCATTAGTCAATAGTAATAAGAATAATGTCCTTAATAACAATGAGCTAAGTTGGTTGTGATCGCCGTAAGGATCACGGGCCTTTTAGTGGTCGGGTTGTGATCGCCGTAAGGATCACGGGCCATTTAGTGGTTGGGTTGTGATCGCCGTAACACTACTAGGAAAAGGGCTATAGATAAAATTGATACTAATGGCGCACCGAGGAACCAGTGCGCCACTACTATATACTTATGGCGCACCTGTCGGTGATGCGCCATTAGTGTGGAAGACACTAATGGCGCACCAGAGACATGGTGCGCCACTAGTATTTTTTTTCATTTTTCCATACATACTAATGGCGCATCAGGTCGAAGTGCGCCATTACTAGTTATAACTAGTAATGGCGCACGAGGCAGATCGTGCGCCATTACTGTATTTTTTTTATTCTTTTTTTGCAAAACTACTAATGGCGCACTCTGGCCAGGTGCGCCATTACTAGTTTAGACTAGTAATGGTGCACTATGACCAGGTGCGCCATTAGTATATATATATATATATATATATATATATATATATATATTTACTTTTCTGCAACACTACGAATGGCGCACCACCAGCAGGTGCGCCATTAGTAACCAGGGTTACTAATGGCGCATTTGCTGCTGGTGCACCATTAGTAACCTGGGACCCCAACAAGATATTTTGGACAGCCCCACACCTACCCACTCACTTTCCCACTTCATTCCCTCCACCTCCTCCAAGCTTTCGGCTGCCTCCTCATCCTCACCTCATTTCCACCATAGATTCATCAAAATTAAGTGGTGAAATTACCTTTTTTTATAGGTAAGTAAGGGGAAAGATATCTTCATGATGTAGATCTACTTTTTTTTCCCTAGCTCGCTCCAACAACGTGCACATGCACTTTTTGTGGCCTAGCTAGATCTATGTATGTTTGTGGTATTGCTTGTGTTTGTGGTGTTGCATATATGTTTGTGTTTGCAGGTACCGGTATTTGAAATGCGATAGTTGCCAATATTTTACTGGAATGTTGATTCATTTCCGTTTCAGCGAGAATTTTGGCACTATGCATTCTTTTTGGTCCTATTTTTAGGGACGGTCATGCCAAATTTTTTCTTGGTTCTAGAATATTGTTTTGCTCTACCCCGCAGGTGATCATGGTCTGCACGATGACCGAAGGCATCGTGAATAGGTTTTTGAGCTCCGCGAAGGCCGAGATGCTTCAAAAGAACGAGACGAAGATAAGATGTCCGTGTCGAAGATGCAAGCTGAAGAGCCTTATTGTGGACCCGGATTCCGGGCAGGTGCGGGACCACCTACTCTTGTGTGGTTTCATGGATGGCTATCGGTGGCAAGCTGATGAAGAAGACTATGAAGTTGTCCATGGGGGCCGGGCAAGAAATGGGGAAGGGCAACAAGACAAGTACCACCGTGGCGAGGGCGGGCGAGAAGACGAAGAATCTCCAGGACATGATCACGGCGGTGATGCTGTACACAGTCATCATGTAGAAGATGGCGTACAAGATGATGAGGAAGATCAAGACGAAGGGCATGATCATGAAGATGAAGATGCCAGAGCAGACGACGATGGAGGCTGGGTACAGGACCCTCATAATCAAGAGCTGCTTCTCAAGCAGACGGATAACGCAAGAGCTGCCGCCCGAGAGAAAGCCAAGGTGGATCAACTGGAGATAGACGCGCTTACTCCATTGTATAAAGGATGCAGGCCCGAGGATACCCGCCTGAAAGTAACGCTCATGGCTCTGGAGATGAAGGTAAAACACAAAATGACCGACGCATGCTTCGACGAGAACATGTCATTCTGGCACGAACGTCTTCCCAAGGGGAACAAGTGCCCGACCAGTTTCGAGGAGGCGAAGAAAATCGTGTGTCCACTGGATTTACCGCACGTGAAATACCATGTGTGCATGAACAATTGCATCATTTATCGGGACGAGCACGCGGAGTCTACCATATGTCCGGTGTGCGGTGTCACTCGATACAAGAAGTGGAAGAAAGCTCCTCGAAAATCAGTGTGGTACTTTCCGATCACTCCTCGTCTGCAGCAGTATTTCGCGGACCCTAAGGTAGCAAAGCTCCTACGTTGGCACGCGGATAGGGAGGAGAATAAGCGGGAAGATGATGGAAATGATCCGGAGATAAATAAAAAAGACAAGATGTTGAGTCACCCTAAGGATGCGAGCTAGTGGCAAGCGTTGAACTTCAAATACCCAGAATTTGGGAAGGATACAAGGAACATCATGCTGGGCGCGAGCACCGATGGAGTCAATCCGTTTGGCAGCCAGAGAAGCACACACAGCACCTGGCTTGTGTTTGTGTGGATGTACAACCTTCCCCCCTGGTTATGCATGAAGAGGAAGTACATTCACATGAGTATGCTAATTGAAGGGCCGAAACAACCAGGGAACAACATCAATCTGTATCTGGGGCTGCTGAAGGAGGAGCTAGACACGCTGTGGAAAACGCCAGCCAATACGTGGGATGCCGCAGAGAAAGAATATTTCCCTATGAGAGCCGCACTGCTCACGACGGTGCACGACTATCTCGGTTACGGATATCTCGCGGGGCAGGTAGTCCACGGATTTTCTGGATGCGTAAGGTGCATGGATGACACAACGTATCGCCAGCTAGATAGAGATCCCGGGTCTTCGAAAACCGTGTTCATGGGACATCGAAGGTGGCTTCGCGACGATGACCCATGGAGGAAACGCCAGGATCTGTTCGATGGTGAAACCGAACCCCGAAAACACCCGTGTACGAGGAGCGGCGAGGAAATAGACGAGCTATTGAAAAATTGGAAAGACTGCCCACTGCCGGGAAAGAAGCAAAAGGCGCCAGAGCCGGGAAAAAAGCGAAAGGCGCCAGAGCCGCTGCTGAAGGTATGGAAAACGAGGTCTGTTTTCTGGGACTTACCGTACTGAAGATCCACCGTGTGCCTCATAGCGTTGATGTCATGCATATCACGAAGAACATGTGCGAGAGTCTGCTTGGTACCCTGCTCAACATGCCAGAGAGGACCAAACATGGGCCGAAAGCAAGGGCAAACTTGAAATCAATGGGCATCAGGCAGGAGCTTCACGCTAATGATGATGATGATGATGACGATGATGATGATGATGATGATGATGATGATGATGATGAGGCGAAGCAGGACACAGAAAGTCGTCGCAAAGGCAAAAAGGCCAAGAATGCCGGGAATGACTACCCTCTCGTGTGCTTCACTCTAAGTCAGGAGGAGATCGAGCAATTTTTCACCTGCCTCCTAGGAGTAAAACTTCCTTACGGTTACGCGGGGAAGATAAGCAGATACCTAGACCCAGCGAAGCAAAAGTTCAGCAGGATGAAGTCTCACGACTGTCATGTGCTGATAACGCAGATACTTCCAGTTGCAATCCGTGGGATCATGGACACGCACATCCGTGAAACGCTATTTGGCCTATGCAACTTTTTCAACATCATCTCTCAGAAGTCGATTGGCGTGAGGCAACTCAGAAGGCTACAGGAAGAGATCGTGGTGATACTATGCGAGCTTGAGATGTACTTCCTACCCGCATTCTTCGACGTTATGGTGCATCTGCTGGTCCATATCGTGGAGGATATCATCTAACTCGGGCCGACGTTCCTGCACAGCATGATGCCGTTCGAAAGGATGAATGGTGTCATCAAAGGATACGTTCGCAAAATGTCACGTCCAGAGGGAAGTATAGCCAGGGGCTTTCTGACCGAAGAGTGCATCTCCTACTGCATGAATTATCTAGGCATCAAGAACCCCGTTGGTCTTCCCGTCAACAGGCACCTAGGCAGGCTCGCTGGATGGGGTAACCGTGAGGGTCGCCGCGAAATGCATGTCGACGTCGAGGGTCGACTCGCCGACTTTGAAAGAGCAAACCTAGTCGCACTACAACACATAGACGTGGCCCATCCTTGGGTGGTAGAGCACAAAACCTTTATTGAGAAGACATACAATGACCGAGGCCAACAGAGGATGGACGGAGATATAATCAAAGAGCACAACTCATGTCTCACGCATTGGTTCAAGCAGAAGCTTCTGTCGTACCCTTTACATGAGGATTCTTCCGCGGAAGAACAACTCATATTCGCCTTGTCACAAGGCGCCGAGCACAACCTGACCTATGAGGCGTACGATATCAACGGCTACACATTCTACACCGAGGACAAGGACATGAAGAGCGATGGTTATCAGAACTCCGGGGTAACGATGGAATCCTACACCGGCAACGACAAGGACCGATACTACGGCAGGATCGAGGAGATCTGGGAGCTGAGCTACGCTGGAGAGAAGGTCCCGATGTTCCGTGTCAGATGGGCCAAGAGCGTCCTAAAAGAAGACTGGTATTTCACCACCATGGTTATACGCGAAGCCAAATCCAAGACCGCGGGCGCAAACGTCACCGCGAAAAATGAGCCATGGGTACTGGATTCCCAAGTGGACCAATGCTTCTTCATTACCGACCCGTCAAAGCCCAGTCATGTTGTCGTGAGGAGAGGCAAAAGGAAGATCATCGGAATGGATGGAGTAGCCAATGAGCAAGACTTCGACAAGTACGGCGACCCAAAGATCGAACATTACGACGACGATGAAGTAGCAGCACACACCACAAGAAGAAGCAGGACAACCCTACCTAAAGGACGTCTGTTCCACAGAAGAACTCCATTTGCGAAAAAGAAGGGCAAGAAGATTGTGAACAGATAGCTAGCTAAGATCGATTGCATTTAAATCGTAGTCTTCATTTCTCGATTGTATTTTATGGGCACTTTTTGATATCATGAATATTTTTAAATTTCATGGACACTTTTTGATCTCGATCTCGATCCCACCCGCACCCTCCCCCGCTAGCTCCGCCGCCGACGACGACCCACCGCAACCCTCCCCCGCTAGCTCCACCGTCGCCGCCGACCCACCGCAACCCTCCCCCGCTAGC
>NC_041393.1:684718312-684718831 GCF_002162155.2 Triticum dicoccoides
GAGCACCCCCCGTTTCATATTCATATTCATTTTTAAAAGAATAATAATAAAAAAGTGTAGACTACAATTGTTCTTAAACAACAATTATTACTGTTTTTATAAAAAAATATTACTGTTTCATATTCATATTCATTTTCTAAAAAAATATTACATACAACAAAAAATAAATATAAATTACTTATGGCGCACCTCTGGCTGGTGCGCCATTTCTATATGTAATTTTTTTTACTAATGGCGCACCTCTTCCTGGTGCGCCATTCCTATGTAAAAAAAAAATACTAATGGCGCACCGGCCGCGGGTGCGCCATTAGTAAGATTCCCCCCTAGCTAATTCCCTTCCTCTCGCCTGATCCCCTTCGTCCGTCTCCCTTGCCAGATCCACTCCCCCCAGCTGCCCCGACCCATGCCGCCGCCGCCCCCGCACCTCCGTCTCCATCGCCGCCCCCAGTCAGCCCCTGCCCTGCCCCCCTTCGCCGTCCGCTCCCAATCCACCCCCTCCCTCGCCTTCACCGCACCCAC
>NC_041393.1:684719146-684764047 GCF_002162155.2 Triticum dicoccoides
GCTTGAGCTCCACCGTGCGAGGCGACAGGCAAGGCGGCGGGCGGAATCTGCTTCAACACCGGGCCAGCGAGCCACGGAAGGAAGGCGCGACAGCGCTCGACCCCTCCACCACCCTCCACCTCTTCTTCCTCGGGGAAGCAGAGCCGAAGCGGAAGCAGAGCCGAACTCGCCGTTGTAGACGTGCTCGCTCGCCCCCAGTAGACGTGCTCGCCGCTGTAGACGTGCTCATCGGGGCCTCTCCTCTGACGTCACCGGTGAGCCACCGCGCCCTGCCCTCTCCCTCTCTGCTCCTCCCTCCTTTCCCTCACCCTCTCTGCTCGATCCCCTCTCTTCTCTGTCTCCACCTTCTGTTCTTGCCTGTGAGGTGTTTGATTAAATGTCAATTCAAACGATTGATGCAGCCACGTCCACCGGAGCACCACGACCGCGTCTGCGACCTCGTCTCTCCTCCACCACCGTCTACGACCTCGTCTGTGACCGCATCCATCGAGGTGAGTTCACCAAAATTCAGTAGTGTGTGCACCAAAATTCAGTGTTGTCTGCATTTTGGTTGTAATCTGGGTTAACTATGATTTTTCCCTTTTTTGGCTTTGCTATTATGAACATAAATAGTTGGTAGCAATTTCAAGTTATATATATGTGGTACATTGTCATTAATGAAATAAATGGAATCATTCATCTCATTCCATGCATGGTTTGTGTATGATGCTGTCAAGATTTAGTGTTTTCTTTGCCGCAACTAATCTTGCAGCAAGATTCTAGTTAGAAGTTCCTTTGCAATACTACATTCTTCCAACTAATGCAAGCAAAATCAGAGAAGCCACTCCTTCTAACTACACTAGAGATTGTAGTTAATTTCTAAATAATCACCCACTAATTGCACCCTTCTAATTAACTTCACAGGAGATCCACCCCTGTAACCACTCCAATGCATCAACAGAGAAGTTTGCTACATGATTGCCATTATACTCCTTGCTGCTAGTTGCCTTATTTCTCAGTGCTACAAATGTGTTTAACTTGTAGCTTCTAGCTTAAGTGAGTAGCCAGTACTTTAGTGAGTAGCTTAACTTGTTTAAGTACTGCCAGTTAGTAGTACTGATATTAAATGATGCCTGAAATGATGTATTATGTATCTTTAGCATGATGTGTTTCACATAATAAATGATGCCTGAAATGAATTCTTGTGTAAGTGAAGGCTTGCTATGTTATTGCAGCCAGTTGTTTTCTGTTTCCTCGTTTGGATTACTCAGTTATTTAGTTTATTATTACTTGGGAACAGTACTGTGAGAAAAAAATGATTATCTGCATTGCATTGTTAAATGTTGTACTAGGAAGTGACATGGAGCAGTGTAGTGGCATGGCCATTGACCTATGGCTGGCATCTAGACAGCACACACATATATACAGAGGCACATTGTGGTGCTGCTTTGTTTCTGTGATCACATTGTGGTGCCTGGCACATTTGCCCCATCATTTCGTTACCCCTTTCTCCTGAAATGTTGATTAATTTCCGTTTCGGTTGAGAATGGGGCACTCCTAGGTCAAGAAAATTAGCAAACACTAGTAGAAAATGGAGCTTTAGCGCCGGTTTGTAAGGGCCTTTAGTACCGGTTCCATACCCGGGACTAAAGTGTGGGCACTAAAGGCCCCCCCCTTTAGTACCGGTTCGGCACGAACCGGCGCTAAAGTGCCACCACGTGGCGTGAGCTCGCGCCCTGGTATGGGGGACCTTTAGTGCCGGTTCATGTTACCAACCGATACTAAATGTTTTTTTTTTTAAAAAAAAATTGAAATTTTTTTTGAATCTTTTTTTCAATTTTTTTTCTGAATTATTCGATGATTTAGTCTCTAATCACCTCTCTTAACTGCTCAAGTGTGGATCACTCATTCTAAATCATCTAACTTCCTGACCGGTCACCCATCCCTCTCACTACTCTAGCCCGAGCACGCTTAACTTTCAGGTTCTATTCTCCTTCGCTTCCGAGTCTGCACTTCTTGTTTTCCTGATAATAGTAAGATGTCAATCCTATTAACCCTCAGGAGTTTAGCTTGAGCATGAAGTCACACAAGTCACCGTTTGAGTTTGAAACTATTATTCTTAAAAAAACAGTAATTATTTAGTAACGCTAATATTTCTTGAATAAGTTTGACCATAGTTTGACCACAGTTTGACCATAGTTTGACCAGATTTGACCAAAATTCAAAAAATTGAAATAATTATTTAGTAACACTAATATTCTTGAATAATTATGTAGTAACATTAATACTTCTTGAATAAGTATTTTGACCAGATTTAACCAAAAAAATTTAAAAAAACTGAAATTTAACCATATCTTTTTTTCCTTTTGGAATTTGAGGATTTTAAAAAATTCCAAATAGGCCATAGACGGTCTCCATCAGATGCGGATTTTCGTGCTGAATTTTTTGATATATTATACGTTTTTTTTCCGACATCGTATGCAAAAGTTATAGTCGTTTTACATTTTCCCTACACTTTTTGAAAATTGCCCTATAGTGCCGGTTTGTGTCACAAACCGGTACTATAGGTCAGACCCCTTTAGTACCGGTTCGTGCCATGAACCGGTACTAAAGGTGGTCGTGGGGCCCTGGCCTGACGCCAGCCTGCCACCGCCCCTTTAGTACCGGTTCGTGCCACAAACCAGTACTAAAGGTTCAACACGAACCGGCATTAATGCAAATCCGTTCGAACCGGCACTAATGGTACCATTAGTACCGGGCCAAAATCAAACCGGTACTAATGTGCTTCACATTTGACCCTTTTTCGACTAGTGAAAGGTCATGCCCAATTTTCTTGACCTAGAAGGTGCCCGATTCTCAACCGAAACAAAAATTAATCAGCATGTATCTTGACATCAACTAACTTTCTGGACACATCCCTCGACAACTAGGTTATCTTGAGAACTTAGAGGAGTTGTGGCTTTGCTACAACACACTAACATGTTCCATCCCAAACTGCCTAGGACTTGGACCTTAGCAACAACACACTAACAGGTTCCATCCCAAAAAACCTAGGTAATATCCCAAAACACCTATGAAAACTTAACTTGGCTGCCCCGGATGCCTCGGTGTCGATGAGAACCTAAATGATGTATGCTTAGGCTTTTAGGGTGCCTCAGCGTCGACAAACCCTAAATGATGAAAGCTTAGGCTTTTAGGTTGCCTCGGTGTCAACAAACCCTAAATGATGAGACCATGATCTTGTTCCTTGACAATAACCAACTTTTTGACCAAACTTTTTTCCTATTTAGAGCGAAACATGGCCCACAACGATGAGGCCGGTGGTTCAGGCGGCAAGCAATTCTGGGAGCTATCCCAGGAGATGGAGGAACAACCTCACCGCTATGAGGACGCCGCGGAAGACACCGATCCTGATTACACAACCCCTAGTGGCGTCGGGGATGACACCACTGATGGTGCCGCCGAGGATGCCACCACTGATGATGGCGGCGCACACACAGATGCCAGCCAATCGAAGAAGCAAAGGAAGGACCGTGCCCGAATGTGCTCCGCACCCTCAAGGAGGAATTCACTCAAGTGGACTCCGACGGGAATCCAACGGAGCCCAAACATATATTCAAGGGGTACTCGGTTCAGCTCGGGTGCATTCTCTGGAGCACCGTCTCGATCAACACCGAGAACCTTAGGCATAAGGACCGAGGGAATTTGCGCAACCTCCTCTTCACGAAGCTGCACGAACGATACAAGTTCCCCGCCGAATTTGAAAACACATGCCTCTCAGGGAATAAAGTGAACAGTGCCGCCCTCACGAAGATGAGCACGACCCTATCTACTTGGAGAAGCACGGTGAAGAGAATGATTGATAAAGGTGATAGTTATGAGAAGATCAAGGCGAAATATCCTTTGATGAGCGAAGATGACTACGAGGAGTTCAAGATAAAGTGCGAGAGCAGTGCAACCTCCGAATCAAGTCAGTGGGGGAAAGAAATGCGGGAGTTGAACTTAGGGGAACACAAACTCGGTCCCGGCGGTTACAGAGTGGCGGATCCTATATGGGACAAGGAGGACGCGGAGCATGCCGAGCAAGGCCTACCACCCCGCTTCGAGAAATACAGCGGTAACAAGCAGACCAGGAACTATGTCAGGGCCTGATACAAGGAGGACCCGATAACAAAGGAGCTTACCACGGATCCGAAGACCAGGGCGCTTGAGCTTGTTCTGGTAAGGAATACACCCCCGCGTAATTAGCTCCATATGGTTGCACTCTAATTAATCCACAATATTTCTAAATGGTTCACGTTCCTTTCGCAGGACACTGAATGCAGTAGCGCGGGGTCGTCTCAGAGCTCGGCGTTGAACATAATGAAAAACAAGGATAAGCTCACTAAGCCGACGTCAGCTGGTCGTGTGGCCGGCAAAGGCTTGTCCACAAAATGCGGGTCATTCTATACCACTGGTGTGCGGAAGGAGAAAAACACCAGCTCGGAAAGCCAGACGCGCGAGGTTGAAGAACTCAAGGCACAAGTGGTGCGGATTCCGGAGCTTGTCCAACAGAAAGTGGAACAACAACTGGGAACGAAGCTCAACGCCATGGTGCCTACGTTGATTCATGGGCTGAGGACGTGGATTGCGGGCGGCCAACAGGGGCCTCCCCCGGTTCCCAGCTTCACAGCCAGCAACTCGCACAGCGCGCAGGCGATGCCATTGGTGTCTCCGGCGATGCCATTGGTGTCTCCGGCGGCGGCACCATTGGTGTCTCTAGCGGAGGCGATATTCATGTCTCCGGCGCCGGCACGGGCATTGGAGCTTAATGCACCCGGGTGTACGCCGGCCGGCACCTCGCCAGCAAGCGCCCCCTTTCAGTTGCACGCCCGCCGTTGGTGGTGCCTCGACATTAGCCGAGCTCAACGGCATCACGGTAACTAAGCCTCTCGGCTGATGACTTCATCTCCTTGCCTTTGACTGGGCATCCCTGACGCCCTGTACATGTTTTCGCAGGGCACCGCCGACGTTCCTTGCACTCTTCTGCACTTCATGGGCGCCGAGTTGGTCGATGTCGCCAAGGGCATAATCGTTCAACCGGGCAACCCCATGTTCCACGGTAATCCTATGCCACCCACAGTGTATAGGGTTGAAGTGGTTCGGGTGCTGCCAGGCTGCGACGAGCTATTACCTCCGATTCGACCCGCTGGGGCCAACGAAGAAGATGAGATGACCCTCAGCGCCTGCGTAAACTGGCCCCTGCTTTGGCCAAAGAGCCAAATTCGTTTGGGGGCGGGGGACACCACCCCACAGACAAGACCGCCAGTTGTGCCGGCGCTAAGCCATGGCAAGAACTCTGCAACGCTACCGGACCTGCCGGACATCCCTATGGCACAGGATCCGGACAGCCCAATGGCACAGGACCCGGACGGCGACGACAACGACGACGGTACATTTACCAAAGTTGATAAGTACTTTGCCGAACATGGGTACACTGACGAGTTCTGCGGGCCTCTTTCTCAAGAACCCAACCAAGACGACCGCGATCTAGCTGGTACGACGGAGAAATCCAATTGCAACAGGCGTCGTCTGGCGTTCAGTTCTCAGGACACGCCTCCAGCTCCCGCCTTCACCGACCCTCAGATAGCTGAGGTGCGAAATATTATCAGCCCCAACACGCTCAAGAAGGCGGTCTGTGAGCAGAACTCGGTCCCATTACAGGAGATCAAGAAGAAGGGATGGAAGCAAAAGACTAACAAGGGCGCCGGTGCGAGCCAGCCGGCACCGAGTTCGATCCATGCTCAGGACGGGCCACCTTCACCTTAGGATATCTCGAGGAGGGTGCATGTGGCGGGTAGGGCGATGCTACCGCCAAATATGATGAATGCTGCAACCGGTGCTATGCGGAGTCTGCACGACAGTGTTCTTTCTTTGGAGAAGCGGCATCTCAGAGAGAATGATGTGGCATACCCGGTATTCGTGGCCAAGGTGCCAGAGGGCAAGGGCTTTGTGGATGGAGACATCGGGGGTATGATCGTCCTGCAGTTTGATGACATCTTTGCTATGTTTAACGTTCATCCACTGCACTACACCTTCGTTCGGCTATTTTCGCTGAGTATGAAGATGCGGATCATTAGAGACAAGACCCCGGACATCATGATAGTCGACCCCTTCTACATGCGTGCCAAGCACTTGAGCAGCGCTGGGGACTGCCAAGTTGCGAGTTCACACCTCAAAGGCGTCATTCTGGCAAACCCAGATAAGGATAACTTCCTTGTGGCTTACTTTCCGGAGTAAGTCATCCCTTAACCGCCCCGTAACATATGATTTCTTAGATTTTGATCGTTTTTTTTCTAACATTCCGTGTTCTGTGCAGTGACACACATTGCACACTCATCCTCTTAAGCCCGAAATATTCCATGGCCACGTATTTCGACCCGAACCGTAACTCCAAGATAGACTACACAAATGTCAAGAAAGTTCTTGATGATGTTCTCCCCGGCTACGCCAAATCTAGAGGCACCTTCACCAGGGCAGTTCGTAAGTACGGTAAGCACACCTTCTCACACAATACGAATTTATGTTGCGTCAAGCAGCCGCCTGGTGGTCAGAATGATGCCTACTACGCCCTCCATCACATGCGGGCGATCGTAAGGGACCATCATCAACTTCTGCTACCAGATAGTCTCAAAGATTGGGCCGCGAGGTTGTCGGCAACCCAGGACACGGACCTCAGACAAGAATTCTTTCGCATCTAGTCGGAGTTTGCGGACATCATCCATCAAGATGTCCTTCATACCTCGGGGAAGTTCTACCTCAGATAGCAACCGTCCAACAATGAGATAGATGGAACGCTACAAATGCATGGTGACAACGACCACGATCTCATGAGCATAACGACAGATGACGGCTTAACCCACGCTCCTGTCCGATGAGTCGAGTCGAAAGTAGTGATGTGTAGTTCTGAAACATTGATTGGCTCATGTTGTAATTAAACTTTAATGAATTCGTATGTCTCTTTGGTTTGGACAGTCATTCAACTTAGATGTAATTGATGCTATTTATTAGTAGGATCATGAATCGTGCTATTAATGTCTTGCTTTTCTCTTCCGATCCTTTTGTTGCATACTTACATATTGCTTATGTATTGTCTGTTGTCTGTTGTTTGGCTTGTGCATAGAGATGTCGTCGTATGTCATGTACAAGGGCAAGGTTCCCGGAGTCTACGACGACTGGGAGGAGTGTCGGAGACAGGTTCACTGTTTCAGTGGTAACAGTTACAAAGGGTACACCACTAGGGCGGAGGCCGAATCTAGATACACCTGCTATCTAGTGGGAGAGAGGAGGGTTGGAGGAACCGGATGAAGACCAGTTTGATCGCGATGATGCTCATCGTGATGACCGCAACTCTGTTTTATATGATGGTAGTTTAGATGATCGATATCGACTTGTAATGTGAAGACAAACTCGATACTCGCGGTCTTGAGACTTGTAATGTGTTATCTTTGTTCGGTCTTTTGAATTCGGAGACTAATATGATGAATTGTATTCGGAGACTAATCTTCTATTGTATTTGATGAATCTGCTGTTGTTGTGTGCTGCTGTCTATATTCTGTCCAATAATATATTTTGTAACCTGTGCAAAAATTAGAAAAGCAAAAAAACCCAAATATTCATACTAATGGCGCATCAAGGCAGAGTGCACCATTAGTATGCCACAGGATACTAATGGCGCATCAAGGCAGAGTGCGCCATTAGTATGACAAAGCACATGGTTACATATGGCCCCCCGAGAGGCATACTAATGGAGCATGGTGTTACATACTAATGGCGTACTGCCTGGTGCGCCATTAGTATACCAGATACTAATGGCGCACCAGTGGTGCGCCATTAGTAAAAAGTTCTAGTGGCGTGCTACTAATGGCGCACCGGTAGTGCGCCATTAGTAGGCAAAACCGGTGCGCCATTAGTAGGCCTTTTCCTAGTAGTGTAAGCATCACGGTTTGAGAGTAGTGTTGGTCGTGGTTGTGATCGCCGTAAGGATCATGGTGGTATCGAGGATACCGATTTGTTGTATATTCGTGATGTTGTACGAGAATCGTGGGTAAAGGTCAAGCTCCTTGTTGTCATTTACTGATTACTGCGGTATTGTTTATACCAAGCTTGATTTGATCATGAGATGATCGTGTGATGTCCGAGATTGGTAAGTGATGCATGTGTTGGTTACGAGGTAACCCGAGCAGAATAAGTGGTGCATGTAGTGTCATCATGTTGCATGCTTGTATTGTCGGATAATATGTTCATGTTGTGATAGTTGTATCGTGTTGGTCATGCCATGTTATATTGTTCTGATGATATCATGATAATTCCTGTTTAACTTGTAATTGCCATGATGTTGTTTGTCTTGAATACTTCTGGTTATTGTGAGCTTGCAAGTACATTCAATGCACTAACCTGGCGTGTCATGCCAGTTTGCAGATCATGCCGGAATTGATTGCTTGCTTGTCGTGGTTTTCGTTCGTGCGAGCTAGGATAAGCGTTCCAGTCAGAGTCCCTGCGGAGTGGAGTTCACCACCGTCGCTGTTGTTCCGCTGCTAGAGTTTTTCCACTGCTTCGAGTTGTTCTGCTGCTTGCATAGAGCAACTGAGGATGGCGTAGTGTCGCCGTACCGATGTTATTCATTGTAATATCGAAGACCTTGTATTCATATTCATGTAATAATAGAAAGCCGGTTTGTTCTATGCTAAGCAGTGCCATATTCCAGAAGACTTCTCTTGGATCTCTAGGCTGGAATACGGGGCCTTCCGGTTTTCTCTTAGACGGGGTGCCACAACAACTTCATCTGGCTGCCCGTTTCTTTTGTTCCTCCTCATCGCAAATAGTTCATTGAACTGAACAATATGCCCTGCGTCGCACATGCAACTAAAATCTGAACCGTGCTTGATGCATCCGTCATCGCAAATGTTTTACACATTTTGACAGTTTCCTTACACCACCTTATGTGATTATTGCATCGCACACAGTTTCTCGAAGGGTCTCTGATCATAGTGTCGCGTTAACAGCATCCTGCAGTAGTGATGAACAATACGTCCTATCTGACTATGAAAACAGTTCTGGACACAACGCTCATAAGTCGCATGTGCACTCTTGAGCCCAAAAGGCATAGACACATAGCAGAAAGCTCCAAAAGGTGTGATAAAAGCCGTCTTCTCTTGGTCTTTAACTGCCATCTTGATCTGATGGTAACCAGAATAAGCATCCAAGAAACACAAACACTCACAACCCGCCGTTGCATCTATGATTTGGTCGATACGGGGAAGAGCAAAATGATCAGCTGGACAAGCTTTATTGAGGTCTGTATAATCCACACACATATGCCAAGTGCCATTTTTCTTAAGTACCAAGACTGGATTAGGCAACCACTCCGGGTAAAAAAACTTTAACGATGAACCCGGCCACTAAGATCCGAGCCACCTCTTCTCCAATGGCATTACGTCTTTCTTCATTTAATCGACGAATGAATAGCTTGAACGGCTTAAATTTAGGATCAATAGTGAGAGTGTGCTCAGGGAGTTCTCTCGGTACACCCGGCATGTCTGAAGGCTTCCATGCAAAGATGTCCCGGTTCTCTCGGATGAACTCGATGAGCGCGCTTTCCTATTTAGGATCCATATTAGCACTGATAGTGAAGTGTTGAGATGAGTCACCAGGGACAAAATCAACCTGTTTCGTATCATCCACCGATTTAAACTTCAACAATGGGTCTTGCTCTGTGGTTGGCTTCTTCAACAGAGTCATGTCAGCCGGGTCAACATTATCCTTATAAAACATAAGCTCCTCTGTAGCACAAGCAGACTCACCGTATGCAGCATTACCTTCCTCTCATTCCAAAGAAATCTTTATATTACCATGGACCGTAATGGTTCCCTTATGTCCTGGCATCTTAAGCTGTAGATACACATAACAAGGCCGTGCCATAAATTTGGCATAAGCTGGCCGTCCAAAGAGAGCATGATAAGGGCTTCTAATTTTGACCACCTCAAACCACAACGTCTCTTCCCTGTAATCATGGTCATCACCGAA
Organism: Triticum dicoccoides; assembly: GCF_002162155.2. NCBI lineage: Eukaryota > Viridiplantae > Streptophyta > Magnoliopsida > Poales > Poaceae > Triticum > Triticum dicoccoides. Next base: position 684,729,191 of record NC_041393.1, read on the forward strand.
AGCCACCTCCAAGGCAATCTTACCAACTGGGTATGCCAACTTCCAAGGTACCACGCTGTGAAAGACTGTGGAAGACGACTTACGATTTTTGTCAGTCAAATTCATGCGGCGAAAAGTATCATGAGAACGGATATTGATGCTGCTGCCTCCATCCATGAGCACTTTAGAAATTTATAACCCCTAACTTGAGGGGCCACCACCAGTGCCAGCTGACCCATATTGTCAACCCGGGGCAGTTGATCCTCACGGCTCCATTGGCTGCTCTGACCACCATAAGTATCGAGGCACCGCCGGCTCAACCGTATAACCACATGCTTATGAACCATATGATCTCGCTTGCAAGGGCTTGTAGTGAAAACATGATATTGACCACTGTTAAGCTGCTTTGGATTACTTTAATACCCTGACTGCTATTGCTGGTTATTGTAACTGGGCTGTTGATTGTAACCACTCTGGTTACCTTGTCCTTGATATCCAGAATTTGAGCCGCCACCCCCAAAGCCGGGCTCGTGTGAACCGGATCCCGACGCACCGTGCTGGCCGTTATTGTTATTACGATCCTGATGAAATTCAGAGCTCTTATATTCCTTAATGATAAAACAATCCTTCCATAAATGACCTGAGGTCTATTCAGAAAACTGTGCTTTGTTCAAGTTTCATTTAACATTGCCTCAAGGTTAAGCTTCAGTGCTCTAAACGGAGTTGGCTTTCTCTTACGACGCTGATTGCTATTCTATGCATTGGTATTGGCTACAAAATCTGACCCGCCGTCAGTTTGCTTGCTCTTATCCTTATTGCTTGATTATGCCCTATCATATTTTGCTGCTGTCCTTTTCCATTGTCATTCTTCTTCCCCTTGCTGGACTTCCCCTCATTAGACAGAGGATCTTTAGTGTTGTCTGAGTCGGCGTATTTGATGAGAGCCGCCATGAGCTCTCCCATGTCATTGCAGTGACGTTTAACCCACCCTAACTTATGTTTGAGGGGCGTGAAGTGGCAATTCTTCCCTAAGATCAAAATAGCTGAGCCGACTGTGATGCTATCCGAAATGGATAACCGCTGGGACCCGGCGAACCCAGTGGTAGGATGACTCATCCTCATGCTGGACACAAGCGTCTAGGTCGATGATGAGGCTGCTTGCACGTGTCTTTCAAATTCTGAATAAAACGCACCTTCAAGTCAGCCCATGAATTCATGGAGTTGGCAGGTAACCCTTTCAGCCAAGTTCGAGATGACCCATCCAGCATCATGGTGAAGTATTTGACACATACAACATCATTTACATCTAGCATCTCCATGGCTAGCTCGTAGCTCTTGATCCAGGCCTCAGGCGGAAGGTCAGCTATGTAATTAAGTACCTTGCAAGGACCCTTAAAATCTTGGGGCAGACGCTCATTACGCAGAGCCGGCACTAGGCACAACACACCCATCATCCTGGAAGTCATCCAAGCCTCCACAGACGCTGAAGGGTTGCGCTGAGGCTTCTCATTAGCTGCTAATTGAGCTGTCAGTTCCATCTCTTGACGTGCTCTAGCCTGATCCCTAATGGCTTGGGGATTATTATCATCATGGGGTGGGTCATGCCCATGGGGCGGGAGTACGACGCCGCTCGCTGCTGGAAACAGCCGGTGACTCAATGCGCCGGCTGTAGCTTCGAATGTGGCGCGGAGTTGAATGAATTCACTCTCGGTAGTAAGAGTAAGCCGCCTGTTGAGCCACATCTGTCTGAAGAAGTTCTATGGCATTTCGGGTCTCTATCACAGCTGGGGAATCGCATTCAACTAGAAGAGAAGCCAATCGTGAAGCCGCATCAATCATGTTATCCAGCGGATTAGAGTAATGACCCGGAGGTGTCGTCACTCGTTGAGGCGGGGTCAAATTCAAATGAGATGGGTCTGTTATGTGGGGCTGAGCTGCCGCCCGAGTTGCGGGTGCCTCCTGATAACCCATAGGGGATCGCAACAGCTTTCGAGGGTGAAGTATTCAACTCAAATTTATTGATTCGACACAAGGGGAGCCAAAGAATATTCCTGAGTATTAGTAGTTGAGTTTTCAATTCAACCACACCTGGATAACTTAGTATCTGCAGCAAAGTATTTAGTAGCAAAGTAGTATGATAATAAAGGTAACAGTGGCAAAAATAAGATAATAGTTTTTGGGTTTTTGTAGTAGTTGTAACAGTAGCAACGGAAAATAAAATAAGCGAAGAACAATATATGAAAAGCTCGTAGGCAATGGATCAGTGATGGATAATTATGCCGGATGTGATTCCTCATGTAATAGCTATAACATAGGGTGACACAGAACTAGCTCTAGTTCATCAATGTAATGTAGGCATGTATTCCGTAAATAGTCATACGTGCTTATGGAAAAGAACTTGCATGACATCTTTTGTCCTACCCTCTCGTGGCAGCGGGGTCCTATTGGAAACTAAGGGATATTAAGGCCTCCTTTTAATAGAGAAACGGAGCAAAGTATTAGCACATAGTAAATACATGAACTCCTCAAACTACGGTCATCACCGAGAAGTATCCCGATTATTGTCACTTCGGGGTTGTCGGATCATAACACATAATAGGTGACTATAGACTTGCAAGATAGGATCAAGAACACACATATATTCATAAAAACATAATAGGTTCGGATCTGAAATCATGGCACTCGGGCCCTAGTGACAAGCATTAAGCATAGCAAAGTCATAGCAACATCAATCTCAGCACATAGTGGATACTAGGGATCAAAACCTAACAAAACTAACTTAATTACATGGTAAATCTCATCCAACCCATCACCGTTCAGCAAGCCTACGATGGAATTACTCACGCACGGCGGTGAGCATCATGAAATTGGTTATGGAGGATGGTTCATGATGACAACGACGACGAATCCCCCTCTCCGGAGCCCCGAACGGACTCCAGATCAGCCCTCCCGAGAGAGACTAGGGCTTGGCGGTGGCTCCGTGTCGTAAAACGCGATGAAACTTTCTCTGTGATTTTTTTCTCCCTGAACGTGAATACATGGAGTTGGAGTTGAGGTCGGTGGAGGTCCAGGGGGCCCACGACATAGGGGGCACGCCTTATAGGGGGGGGCGCCCCCCTATTTCGTGGATAGGGTGTGGACCCCCTGGTGTACTTATTTCGCCCAGAAATTCTTATTAATTCCAAAAAGTGCCTCTGTGGATTTCCAGGACATTCCGAGAACTTTTCTTTTCTGCACATAAAAATACATCATCATGGCAGTTCTGCTGAAAACAGCGTCAGTCCGGGTTAGTTTCATTCAAATCATGCAAGTTAGAGTCCAAAACAAGGGCAAAAGTGTTTGGAAAACTAGATACGTTGGAGACGTATCAACTCCCCCAAGATTAAACCTTTGCTTGTCCTCAAGCAATTCAGTTGATAAAATGAAAGTGATAAAGAAAAACTTTGACAAACTCTATTTGCTCTTGTTGTTGTAAACATGATAAGCCAGCATTCAAGTTTCAGCAGATATTATGAACTAACCATACTCATAATAACCCTTAGGTCTCACAATTACTCATATCAATAGCATAATCAGCTAGCGAGCCATAATAATAAAACTCGGATGATAACACTTTCTCAAAATAATCATAACATGATATAACAAAATGGTATCGCGCTAGCCCTTTCCGAGACCGCAATACATAAACGCAGAGCACCTTTAAAGATCAAGGACTGACTAAACATTGTAATTCAAGGTAAAAGAGATCCAATCAAGCCATACCCAATATAAACCAATAGTAATTAATGCAAATGATAGTGTGCTCTCCAGCGGGTGCTTTTTAATAAGAAGGGTGATGACTCAACATAAAAGTAAATAGATAGGCCCTTCGCAGAGGGAAGCAGGGATTTGTAGAGGTGCCAGAGCTCGATTTTAAAGTAGAGATTGAATAACATTTTGAGCGGTATACTTTTGCTATCAACGCAACAACTATGAGATGGTTGTATCTTCCATACTACATGCATTGTAGGCAGTTCCCAAACAGAATGGTAAAGGTTTATACTCCCCCAACCACCAACAAGCATCAATCCATGGCTTGCTTGAAACAACGAGTGCCTCCAACTAACAACAGCCCTGGGGTAGTTTTGTTTAATTATTTTGATTTGCTTTGATCTTTTTGGAACATGGGACTGGGCATCCCGGTTACCGGCCCTTTCTCGTGAATGAGGAGCGGAGTCCACTCCTCTTGAGAATAACCCACCTAGCATGGAAGATATAGGCAGCCCTAGTTGAAACATGAGCTGCTCGAGTATACAAAACAGAATTTAATTTGAAGGTTTGGAGTTTGGCACATACAAATTTACTTCGAACAACAGGTAAATACCGCATATAGGAAGGTATAGTGGACTCATTTGGAAAAACTTTGGGGTTTAAGGAGTTTGGATGCACAAGCAGTATTCCCGCTTAGTACAGGTGAAGGCTAGCAAAAGACTGGGAAGCGACCAACTGAGAGAGCGACAACAGTCGTAAACATGCAGTAGAATTAATTTACACAGAGTACAAGCATGAGTAGGATATAATCTACCATGAACATAAGTATCATGAAGGCTATGTTGATTTGATTCAACTACATGCGTGAACATGTGCCAAGTCGAGTCACTCAATTCATTCAAAGGAGGATACCATCCCATCATACCACATCATAATCATTCTAATAGCATATTGGCACGCAAGGTAAACCATTATAACTCATAGCTAATCAAGCATGGCACAAGCAACTATAATCTCTAAATGTCATTGCAAATATGTTTACTTCATAATAAGCTAAGTTAGAAATGATGAACTCATCATATTTAAAAAAACAAGAGAAGTTGAGTTCATACCATCTTTTCTCATCTCAATAAGTTCATCATATGTTGTCATTATTGCCTTTCACTTGCACGACCGAACGATGTGTATAATAATAATAGTGCACGTGCATTGAACTAAGCTGGAATCTGCAAGCATTCAACTCAAGAGAGAAGACAAGTAATATAGGCTCTAAGTTAAATAAACAATCATGCATATGAGATCCACTAAACATTTTCAATATGGTCTTCTCGACCCCCAAGAGAAAGAAAAGAAAATAAAACTATTTACACGGGAAAGCTCCCACAGGTAAAAAGAAGAACTAGAGATATTTTTGGGTTTTCATTTTAATTCTACTACAAGCACGGAAATTAAACTAACTAATTTTTTTGTTTTTTCTTAAGGTTTATCAAACACACAAGAAGAAAGCGAGAAAAAGAAATTTAAACTAGCATGGATTATACAATTAAAGAGTATGAGCACCGACGACTAGTGTGTGAACATGAATGTAAAGTCGGTGAGAAATACGTACTCCCCCAAGCTTTGGCTTTTGGCCTAAGTTGGTTTAATACCAAGGACCACCGCTACTCCCCCCGGTGTACTGGGAGGTGTAATCAGGATACCACTGGCTGGTCATCTCCGGATCCCACTGGATAGATGATGCACGATAAGGGTCCAGTTCAGGTTCCGGCTCAAGTTCTGGAGTAAATGCTTGGGCTCGATGATTGTTCACCGCTTCCGGTGTGACAAGAAAATTTTCTGCAAGCAAATCAAACAACAGAGGCACAGGAAAAATAATAATCTCAATGTGTTTCTTATCAAATCTAAGTTTATACATGTGGCACCCCGGCTTAGAGAAACCGGAATGCCCCGTATTCTAGCCCAGAGATCGAGGAGAAGTCTTCTGGAATACGACACTGCTTAGCATAGAACAAACTAGCCTTCTATTATTACACGAATATGAATACAAGGTCTCCGATAGTACATTGAATAACATCGGTACGGAAACACTACACCATCGTTAGTTTCTCTATGCAGGCAGCAGAACAACTCGAAGCAGTGGAATAACTGTAGCAGCGGAATAACAAAGACGGTGGTGAACTCCACTCCGCAGGGACTTTGACTAGAATGCTGATCCTAGCTCGCACGAACAGAAACCACGACAATCAAGCAATCAAATCCGGCATGACCTGCAAACTGGCATGACACGCCATGTCAGTACATTGAATGAACTTGCAAGCTCACAATAACCAGAAGCATTCAAGACAAACAACAGCATGGCAATTACAGGTTAAACAGGAATTATCATGATATCATTAGAACAATATAACATGGCATGACCAACATAACCACGATACACCTATCACAACATGAACATATTAATCCGACAATACTAGCATGCAACATAATGACACTATATGCACCACTTATTCTGCTCCGGTTACCTCGTAACCAACATATGCATCACTTACCAACTTTGGACATCACATGATCATCTCAGGATCAAATCAAGCTTGGTATAAACAACACCATAGCAATCAGTAAATGACCACAAGGAGCTTGACTTTTACCCACGATTCTCGCACAACATCACGAATATACAACAACTCGGTATCCTCGATACCACTGTGATCCTTACGGCGATCACCACCCGACCAACACTTAGTCTCAAACCGTGATCCTTACGGCGATCACAACCCGACCAATACATGGCCCGTGATCCATACAGCGATCACAACCCGACCACTACATGGCCCGTGATCCTTACGACGATCACCATCCAACATATCTTACTGTTATTAAGCACATTATTTTTATTATTATCACTGTTGACTCATGGTGTGACATTCTCTCGACTTGGGACCTTATCCGCGAGGCGGCTATCGATAGATTAATATACACTCTGCAGAGGTTAGTACACTGTACCCACACTACGGAACCCATGGCCTCGCCCTCCCATTCGGGTGGACCAACGGTGTTCCGACAAAACCGATCTACTGCCATGACGCTCTCCCGGCCATTCCGACTCACTCCTCACTGAGCTAAGTCATGGGTGGCCCCGTGTCTACCTCCAGACACAACGACCACCATCGTGGCCCGATCCACTCTGGGACCCTTGCGCGAAATCAAATCAAAAACAGGCACACAAGGTTATGCTCCGCCTATCTGATCAGGGTAGCACGTGCCCATAACCCTCCCTCGTTGGAGGCACCGGCGAGAGGCACGACAATAGACCCAGTTAGGACCGTCCCATACCGGTAAGCGTGGTTGCACTGGTCAGCATCGATTCAGCGGCACCATGACTCAGTCAACATGTGTTCAAGTTCAATTTAATCCGATTAAACTTGAATGCAAATATGCTGAGCCATGATAAAATGCATGAACATGATATCAACATCATCATGAGAGAATCACATAACTTTCCACCATATCAACAATAAATCATATCCACTAAGCATGGCATACCGACTAGCATGACCACCTCCAACATCAACATATACCACCATCAATCATAAACATATGTAAGTAAATACTAGCAGGTATAACCTGATCACAGAGTACAAAACAACATAGCACAAAAGTGAGTAAGCAAATCAGAACATTTCCGGAACAACGATAACCATCTTTTCAACAAGCAAATATTTATTAATGATTCAAGTTGAAAACCATGGCTACTGCATGACTATCATGCAAGTGGTTATTGTGGCTTGCCTGGGGATGAAGTAGGCCCCGAGGAGAAGTGCGGTGAAGCCGCAGAAAGATTCGCCGGAAATCGTTCTCTCTCAAAGGGGGCTGAATAAGGGAAAGGGCATAAAGGTCATTTTCACGGTGTCAAACCATAGTGAAAGTGTGACCAACAGAAAGAGCTCGATGATGCGAAGAAGTGAACGTTGGATTCACCTCAAACGGAGTTACGGTTAAAAAGATACAAAGGTTTTTCTGCTAGGGACCCATATGTAATGAAAACTTTTCAAACAGGGGCCTGGATAGAAAAACAGAAAATGCATTCTGGGAAATACGCCTTCACCTTATCCATAACAACAGTGGCAGGGCTGACTCGTGCGGGTCCCACGGGCGGGGACCGTCACTTATCCACCTGGCGGGGCTCGGTCAACGCCTGAGGGGCTGACCAGTGGGGTCCGCGCGTAGGGGGGGGCCTACCTGCCTCGTCTCCTTCTTCGTCCCGACGCTGCCCGACGGAGCAGAGGACGGGGCGAGCTCCGGTGATGACTGCCGGTGCTACGGGCCACCATTCGCGGCGCTCGGACCACCGGTGTGCTCGGGAGACGGAGACGCGTCGGATGGGCCATTCCACGGACGCCGGAGGCAACAAGAGGGAACGGGCTGTCGGCCACGGCGGAGGGGAGCTTCGGCTGGGATCGGGCACGACACCGCGGTGGGGAGAGAAGGGGGCTAGGCACCAGAGGGGTTCAGGAGGGGATTAGGGGGTCGAGGGCGTCCCTCTGGTGGTGTTGGAACAAGGAGAGGAGGCGCGGCTCGCCAGAATCAAGCTTGACAGAGACGGCGGCCATGGCGGCGATGGCGGCCAGGGAGTGCTCCAGGAGCTCGGTCTAGTGGCTAGGCGGGGCTAGAGGAGAGTGGGGAGGCTGCTGGTGAGCTCGGGAGGGCTCGGGGATGGCTTAAATAGCCGCGGACGAGGAAGGCCGAGCTGGCACCACCGGCGACGCGTGTCCGGCGCCGCGGACGCGTGTGCTCATGCATGGACTCGGGGGAAGGCAACGGCATCGCACAGGAAGGAGCTCTCACGGGGTAGAGGAGGCCAAGGGGAAGCAGAGGAAGAAGACAGCGACGAATGGAGCCAGAATGCCACTGTGCTCTCGTGGGCGTGCGGCGCTTTGCATCAGTGAGGATGCTGCCGGAGGGGAAGAGGGGTCCATCGGAGCGGCAACGACGAGAGCTACCTATTGGACATCATCACGGGCGCGAAGCCGACGAGAGGGAGCGGTGCCAAAGCATAAACAGTATGCCACAGCGCACAGAGCGCGCCAACAGACATGCCAGCTGCGTGGTCACCATGAGACATGGTGCATTAAATGCTCTACAGCACCCAAACGGTGTCTAGTGGCAAGTCCTTCGAAAATGGTTTGAAATGAGGTGGTAACTAGGTGAAAGAGGTTCTGGTTAAACAAATAGTGAGCTCTGAAGTTTACTGCAGTAAACTTCACCAGCTCAATATGGTCAACAGGGAGAAGCTAGGGGCCAAACAAGATGTGTAGGATGTTAAGCTATGGAGGGACTATGATCCTGGGGGGTTGGAGGGGAAATGGACCAAGAATGATTATAGTTGCTTTACAACTACACTTTTTGTCCAGAAATGAAGATCATGATGGTGCACTCACATGGAGTGTCCACTTGAGCTAATATTGTGCAAGGCTTAGTAATTTCGTCATATGATGATGTTGTAAAAAGCTCATGCCAAATGGACAAACCAAAATAGCACTTGCTTCACAAACATCTCTGTTGACCATAAATTTGAAATATTTATGGTGGTCAAATGGCTCAAATAAATGATTCCAAATTGGGTGGAGAGATGTTTTGTGGGTATAAGAATGATCTGGTAATTTATCAGGATTTTTGAAGCAATATAAAATATACTTGCTTCACAACGTGAAAATATTGTCAAAAACAAAGATTTGCTCCTGTGCTCACATAGATAATTGGATGGGGCTGCACATGGGTGGAAGGGGTTAAAATTAGAACATTAAGGAGTGTGCAAAAGTTCAACTCATTTGAGTACTCCTAGCTAGTACTTCCTTCACAAAGCCTTCTATCAGACAGAAACTTTGAAAATTCACTGAGGAAGATTGGCTAGGCAAATAAATTTGAACTTGTGCATGGGGCAACTATTTGTACATATAAACATGCCCAAAAAGTTTGGGAGTCAATAGGAGAAATATAAATGACACTTCCTTCACAAAGTGTCATTCAGGGCAGAATAGAAAATGAATGTTGGAGGATTTTCTTGATCATGGCAATGAAAAGTTTTGACATATTTGATCAAGATATGACCCAAAAAATTTATGAGAATTATTTGGGAATTTTAGGAGTGATGGAAATATAGGTTGCTTCACAACCTAGAGCAATTGGAGTTATTCCTTTAATAGAAAAGGAATATTCCCAATAAAAAGAATATTGGGATTTGGGCTAGGATGGAAATGACAGGGTCTAGGGAATAATTTGGGAATGGCAAGCCACTCTTGAAGCAAAGAAGAGCTCATCTTCTTTGGTTTCCAGACCACAAAGCCACGAAAAAAGAAAACTCAGGCAAAAACCTCGGAAAAACAAAAGAAAAAGAAAGGGCCAAAAATCAGGCTGTGACAATACAAGAGCATCTTCTCTTCATTGTCAGCAACAAACTTGTGTGCTACCATGCTCTTGTAATCTAAAATGTGAGGCGGCAATTTTATCTCCTCTTTCTCATGGTGCCTAATAGGTATCTGAAAATGTCTAGCAAGACGTGAAGCATAGATACCTTCAAATATGGGGCCTTTTGTACGATTAAGGGCTAGTCGCTTAGCAACGACAGCACCCATACTAAAACTATTGTCCCCAAGCAAGGCATGTAATATCAGGAACACAAAAAACTTCCATTATTTCCACGACCAATCAAGCATCTACTGGCAAATATGGCAAAGTAGCGTAAAACAGGAAAGTGTATGCGAGAGATTTTTGCCTCGGAACCCTTCTTTGGTTCCTCTACAGCTATAGTGTTAACAAAGCCATCCACACCTTTACGATGGGGTTCCTCTAATTCTCCCTCATAAGGTATCCTACACACCGCGCAAAAATTACGTAAAGACATTTCTCTGTATTCATCATATAAGTGAAATGATACTGAGGGCGGTGACTTCTTAGGATAATAATAAAAGTTTTGCACGAAAGTATTGGTGAGTAAGAGATACTGATCGATCCGGTCATTCAAGAAACCGGGGAGGCCTGCATTCTCGATCAAAAAATAAAAATCTTCATGAATTCCAGCTTCTTTCAAGAAATCATCGCATGGCCATTCACACGACCGTACTTCCCCTAAGCGAGGAAGATTATACTTGGCTTTTCCTTCTCTTTAGCTTGTTTTTCCTAAGAGCCTTGGCTATAAGAGCCCCTCAAAAATTTCCTTAACATTTCCTGAAAATTTCTGAAATTTTGTAACTTCAAAATAAAAGTGTATAAAACTAAACAAGATTGATAGCAACTACTACTACAAGTGCCTAGAGCCTATATCATGCATTAGAATTGCTTGGGACCTCATAAATTTAACATGCAAGTTCAAGAACATGGTCACCTATGCAGCAAAAATTTGCAATGAATAAAGCACTAGAACAAAAACTAATTGGACCAATGGAGGAGTCACATACGAAGCAACAATCTCCCAAAGCAGTTTTGTGAATGGAGCTTTGAGCAAGGAGATCGAAAATCGCAGCAAAATGAGCTAGAACTCGTGCTTGAGCTGGATGGGGATTTTTTTGGGTAGAAGATGAAGTGTGTGGGTGCTGGCATAAGTGAAGGGGGGCCACCAGAGGCCCACGAGACAGGGGGGTGCGCCCTATAGGGTGGCGCGCCCTCCACTCTCGTGGCCTGGTGCTTGCCCCTCCTGCAGTGTTTTCAGTGCCTAAAATCCTCAAATATTCTAGAAAAAATCATACTAAATTTGCAGGGCATTTGGAGCACTTTTATTTTCGGACTATTTTTATTGCACGGATAATTCAGAAAACAGACAAATAATACTATTTTTGCTTTATTTATTCTAAATAACAGAAAGTAAAAGGAGGGTACAGAAGGTTATGCCTTCTAGTTTCATCCATCTCGTGATCATCAAAATGAATCCACTAACAAGGTTGATCAAGTCTTGTTAACCAACTCATTCCGAGTAACACGGAACCAGAGAAATTTCGAATAACACTAAGTTACCTCAACGGGGATATGAAAGTCCCCAACAATAAGAATATCATACTTTTTCTTGACAGTAGGGAGAGAAAATTCAAAACCTCCAATAATAATAGTTGGAGCTTTTCCAATAGAATTGATACTATGAACTTGAGATTGTTTCCTCGGAAAGTGTACCATATGCTCATTACCATTAACATGAAAAGTGGCATTGCCTTTGTTGCAATCAATAACAGCCCCTGCAGTATTAAGAAAAGGTCTACCAAGGATAATAGACATACTATCGTCCTCGGGAATATCAAGAATAACAAAGTCCATTAAGATAGTGACATTTGCAACCACAACAGGCACATCCTCACAAATACCGACAGGTATAGCAGTTGATTTATCAGCCATTTGCAAAGATATTTTAGTAGGTGTCAACTTATTCAATTCAAGTCTACGATATAAAGAGAGAGGCATAACACTAACACCGGCTCCAAGATCACATAAAGCAGTTCTAACATAATTTGTTTTAATGGAGCATGGTATAGTTGGTACACCCAGATCTCCAAGTTTCTTTGGTATTCCACCCTTAAAAGTGTAATTAGCAAGCATGGTGGAAATTTCAGCTTTCGGTATCTTTCTTTTATTTGTGATGATATCCTTCATATACTTAGCATAGGGATTTACTTTCAGCATATCAGTTAAGCGCATACGTAAGAAAATAGGTCTAATCATTTCAGCAAAGCGCTCAAAATCCTCATCATCCTTTGTCTTGGATGGTTTAGGAGGAAAGGGCATGGGTTTCTGAACCCATGGTTCTCTTTCCCTACTATGCTTCCTAGCAACAAAATCTCTCTTGTCATAACGTTGATTCCTTAATTGTGAGTTATCAAGATAAACATCAGGTTCAATCTCTACATCATTGTTTTTGCTAGGTTGAGCATCAACATGAACATTATCATTAACATTATCACTAGGTTCATGTTCATCACCTGATTGTGTTTCAGCATCAAAAATAGAAATATCATTGGGATTCTCAGGTGTGTCTACAGTAGGTTCACTAGAAGCATGCAAAGTTCTATCGTTTTTCTTTTTCTTCTTTTTAGAAGAACTAGGTGCCTCTAGATTGTTTCTCTGAGAATCTTGCTCGATTCTCTTAGGGTGGCCTTCAAGATACAAAGGTTCCTGAGTCATTCTAACAGTTCTAGTAGCCAATCTAACAGTAAAGTCATTTTTATTATTTAATTCCTCAAGCAAACCATTTTGAGCCTTAAATACCTGCTCCGCTTGAGTAGCAACCATAGACGCATATTTGCTAATGAGCTTGAGTTCACTTTTAACTCTAGCCATATTATCGCTCACGCGTCCTATCTCGAAAGCATTATTCTTTAACTGTCTACCAACATAAGCATTAAAACTTTCTTGTCTAGCCATAAAGTCATCAAATTCATCTAAACATGGGCTATGGAATTTAGTAGAGGGAATTTCAACTTTATCATATCTATATAGAGAATTTACCTTTACTACATGTGTCGGGTTATCAAGACAATGTGGTTCTTCAACAGGCGGTATATTAAGACCATATGTTTCTTCAGTAGGAGGTAAATTCTTAACATATTTAGCTTTAATATCTTTTTCTTTCATTGATTTCTTTGCCTCTTGCATATCTTCAGGACTGAGAAATAAAACACCTCTCTTCTTCAGAGTGGGTTTAGGAATAGGCTCAGGAGTTGGCTCAATTTGTTTAGAAATTGCCTCTGGAATTGGCTCAGGAAAAGTCCAATTATTTTCATTAGTCAACCTATTATTCAATAATATTTCAGCTTCGTCGACTGTTCTTTCCCTGAAAACACAACCAGCACAACTATCCAAGTAGTCCTTGGAAGCATCGGTTAGTCCATTATAAAAGATATCAAGTATTTCATTTTTCTTGAGAGGATGATCAGGCAAAGCATTAAGTAACCGGAGAAGCCTCCCCCAAGCTTGTGGGAGACTCTCTTCTTTGATTTGCACAAAATTATATATTTCCCGCAAGGCAGCTTGTTTCTTATGAGCAGGGAATTATTTAGCAGAGAAGTAATAAATCATATCCTAGGGACTACGCACACAACGAGGAGCAAGAGAATTATACCAAGTCTTAGCATCACCCTTTAATGTGAACGGAAATATCTTAAGGATATAAAAATAGCGAGACTTCTCATCACTAGTAAATAGGGTGGCTATATCATTCAACTTGGTAAAATGTGCCACAGCAGTTTCAGATTCAAGGCCATAAAAAGGATCAGATTCAACTAAACTAATAATCTTAGGATCAACAGAGAATTCATAATCCTTATCAGTAACACAGATAGGTGAAGTAGCAAAAGCAGGGTCAGGTTTCATTCTAGCATTAAGAGATTGTTGCTTCCATTTAGCTAATAAATTTTTAAGATCATATCTATCATTGCAAGCAAAGATTTCCCTAGCAGCTTCTTCATTCATAACATAACCCTCAGGAACAACAGGCAATACGTAATCATTGGGAGAACCTTTATCATCACTATCATCAATAATAGCATCTTCAATAATTTCAGTCCCCCTAACTCTAGCAAGTTGTTCATCAAAAAATTCACCTAATGGCAAAGTAGTATCACGCACAGAAGTAGTTTCATCATGCATAGCAGAAGTGGCATCATCAATAACATGCAACATATCAGAATTCATAGCAGTAGCAGGTTTAGGTGTTGCAAGTTTACTAATAACAGAAGCAGAATCTAGTGCAAAGCTAGATGGCAGTTCCTTACCTCCCCTCGTAGTTGAGGGATAGATCGTAGTTCTGTTGTCTTTCAAGTTCTTCATAGTGATCAACAGATATAAATCCCAAGTGACTCAGTGAATAGAGCTATGCTCCCCGGCAACGGCGCCAGAAATTAGTCTTGATAACCCACAAGTGTAGGGGATCGCAATAGCTTTCGAGGGTAAAGTATTCAACCTAAATTTATTGATTCGACACAAGGGGAGCCAAAGAATATTCTTGAGTATTAGCAGTTGAGTTGTCAATTCAACCACACCTGGATAAATTAGTATCTGCAGCAAAGTATTTAGTAGCAAAGTAGTATGATAATAAAGGTAAAAGTGGCAAAAGTAAGATAATATTTTTTGGGCTTTTGTAGTAGTTGTAACAGTAGCAACGGAAAAGTAAATAAGCGAAGAACAATATATGAAAACCTCGCAGGCAATGGATCAGTGATGGATAATTATGCCGGATGCGATTCCTCATGTAATAGCTATAACCTAGGGTCACACAGAACTAGCTCCAGTTCATCAATGTAATGTAGGCATGTATTCCGTAAATAGTCATACGTGCTTATGGAAAAGAACTTGCATGACATCTTTTGTCCTACCCTCCCGTGGCAGCGGAGTCCTAGTGGAAACTAAGGGATATTAAGGCCTCCTTTTAATAGAGAACTGGAACAAAGCATTAGCACATAGTGAATACATGAACTCCTCAAACTACGGTCATCACCAAGAAGTATCCCGATTATTGTCACTTCGGGGTTGTCGGATCATACACATAATAGGTGACTATAGACTTGCAAGATAGGATCAAGAACACACATATATTCATAAAAACGTAATAGGTTCAGATCTGAAATCATGGCACTCGGGCCCTAGTGACAAGCATTAAGCATAGCAAAGTCATAGCAACATCTCTCAGAACATAGTGGATATTAGTGATCAAACCCTAACAAAACTAACTTGATTACATGGTAAATCTCATCCAACCCATCACCGTCCAGCAAGCCTATGATGGAATTACTCACGCACGGCGGTGAGCATCATGAAATTGGTGATGGAGGATGGTTGATGATGACGACGTCGACGAATACCCCTCTCTGGAGCCCCGAGCGAACTCCAGATCAGCCCTCCCGAGAGAGATTAGGGCTTGGCGGCGGCTCCGTGTTGTAAAACGCGATGAAACTTTCTCTCTGATTTTTTTCTCCCCGAACGTCAATATATGGAGTTGGAGTTGAGGTCGGTGGAGGTCCAGGGGGCCCACGAGATAGGGGGCGCACCCTATAGGGGGGGGGGTGCCCCCCTGTCTCGTGGACAGGGTGTGGGTCCCCTGGTGTATTTCTTTCTTCCAGAAATTCGTATTAATTCTAAAAAGTGCCTCCGTGGATTTCCAGGACATTCCGAGAACTTTTCTTTTCTACACATAAAATAACATCATGACAGTTCTGCTGAAAACATCGTCAGTCTGGGTTAGTTTCATTCAAATCATGCAAGTTAGAGTCCAAAACAAGGGCAAAAGTGTTTGGAAAAGTAGATACGTTGGAGACGTATCACCTCCGCAGCCCGGGTCACACCGGCGGGTTACTTGGCCCTGCTCCAGGTGTACTAAAAAGGTTTCGCCCCTCAAACTGCGGAGGTAGCCGTCTCTGGTGCCTCCTTCAAAGAACAACGTTTGAAGCATTCTGATCCAAGTTTAACCAGAAAGCTTCTGCTTGAATCCGTTATGACCATAGTTTTAAGTAGTCGGCTATAGCTCCACTATAGCCCTCTAGCCTTTTTAGCAGGATGCTGCTAAATGGCCGCCTTCACAAATAGCCCGCTATAGCCTGTTATAGCCTGCTACAGCCCGCTATAGCTGATTTGGAGGCTAGCCACTATTTTCCATAGCCCACTATTTAAAACATTGGTTATGACTCAGCCTCCAACGCGACTCGCTCCATTGCCATCCTGTTATTCTCCGCATTAAGCTCCTCTCTAGCCTAGGCTTCCTCATCTCGCAGTTCGTAACCTCTACATTATGTTGTGCTTGAGTAGCTAGAGTCACTTTTGCACCCAATAGAGTTGCCAGAGCATCCAAGAGCTTGGATAAGACTTGAGTCGGCAGGCGTGCAGAGCCGCTCGCCCCTGCCGTCGTAGCGGCCGTTGGACCGGAGGTCATAGCCGCGGCAGTCGATGAATTCACCATCTGTTGCATACCGGCCATGAAGATAGCAGCCCTCGTCGGTGGCTCATAGGGGTCCGGAATACTATCACCATCGGAGTAGCCCCTAAGCCCGCCATCTTGCAGTTGATATATTAACACGGTTTCTCCGGTTGAAGACTCGTCACCTAAATAGATGGATGTCTCTCCACCAGACATGGAACCTTCCTCAAGATCCGCTCCCTGAAAAAAGCCAACGAAAGCGTGATTCCGGGTGGGTTGGACTTTGGCGGGTTGCGCGCGCTGAGCCGTCTCAATGGTGTCAGTGCAAGTGTCCGGCTCAGGCTCCGACTCGCCAATCTTGCCGATGAAGACGTGAATTCCACTGAAGGGGACCCGCTACCCATACTCGATTGAATCAGCATCGAGACCCCAGCTCGCATCGTTGATGTAGATCTTACCACGGCGGCTCTTGGTCATTCGGCCCATGGTGTATCCCTTGATCCCTGAGGAGCCGCCCTTCAAGAACTCGAAACCACCCTGCGAGAGCCCCATGGTGGGTGCCAACTGTCATGGATTTGTCACGGCAGATGTCCGAGCAAAAGGACTTAGGTGTGGAGCCATCGCAACGTAGTTAGCTTGAAGGGGCTAAATGGGAACAAAAGACACAAAGAGTTTACCCAGGTTCGGCCCCTCTCAATGAGGTAGAAGCCTACTCCTGCTTCTAGTGGTATTGGTTGAGTTTCGATTACAAGGGAGCTAATACGCTTGACCTAGTTCTCGATTAGTTGTTTCTTGAGTTCACCTGCCGTCGGGTCTCACCTTTATATACACAGGTTGAGACCCGAAACACTACAGAGTCCCGACCGACACAATGTAACCGGCTCGGTTTCTAACTAATTATGCCTTAAAGGGTAAGTCATCATATGGCAGTTCATAGGCCCGGGCCTTGGGCTTTCACCAGGCCTGCTTCCATGAGACGCCGTCTTCACACTTCTCCTTGGGCCTCCTTTGGAACTTCTTCATATTAAACCGCCAATGGTGTAACCCGGGCCCTCCTGGGCGGGTCACACCTCGGAGCTATATTCCCAACCGCGTGGGTGATTGAGTTCCTATTGTGGAGTGATGTAGGCAAGCTCGTCGAAGCTCACGTGGAACCACCATGCTCCAGGTAAGCTCAACACTCTCACGAGTTTACTCTCCGTGTCGATCAGCTGCATGCACCTAGGGTCCACGACTCCATGGAGTGGTCGGTTATGGGAACGAGAAGCGGCTTGGCACTGGACCTGTGTGCAGCAATGGAGGCATATTGCAACAAGTGCCTCGTTGTGCGAACCAATCTGTGTTTGGATGGTTAGGAGGAGGACTGTGATATCCCTAGTCCACCAGAGGTCAAGTCCTAGAGTTGACATTAGTGCTCGCATTTTCTTGGGTTTATTTCAATCCTTTCGGGTGATGTGCGTTCTGTGGAAGGAGACGTGGCCGTCGACGACGAACGCGTCTGTGGCAACTTCGTCAATCTCAACATGATGTGTCGGCTCAATCTTTCGGAGGAGCTTATAGCGGTAGTGTGCGTGCATGAGTTCACGCGCGCGTGCACTCAGCTGGTCATCGCCGCTCCTGCTGGCTATCCACTGGATAGTCCTGCAGCCCCATGTCTCCCGTCTCCTCCCTTCTGAGCCCTCATTCCTCTCATCTCTCTCTCTCCACTTGGGCACGCGCCGACAAGGATCGTGTCAACCCATAGTCGGTCTGCAACAACAGAGTCTGTGTTGCGCTTTCTTGAAATCTTTGGCACTTTATTGCATAACTGAAAAAGTTACATCCTTCATTACATGCGGTAATAAAAAAACCTGGAGGCTCATGCTCCCAAGAGAACTCTAATTTCATATCATACGCATGTCTAGCTACAAAGTGCGCCAAAGTATTCGCTTCCCTAGGATAATATAGGAACTTCACGGTTGGTATTTCATGAGCCACCTAAAAACAGTCAAATAATAATGCTGAGTATGGTGCTCTAATGTCCTTCTCACTATTGCATGCTTCAATAATTTCTAGGCAGTCCGTTTCCATAGTCACTCTTGAGCAGCTTTTCTCATTGGCCAGCAACAAGCAACGTCGTAGTGCTAGCACTTCCACTAAAGCAGCATCATGGGCATGAGCGAAAAGCTCTGTAGCCCCCACTTGACGAAGATTGAACATATCTTGAAGTATGCGCCATGTCTTCAGAGTATTCCATCTTGAGTATACCATGGGGCATAGTAAACATGGCCCGTTCTTTCGTTTTCCCGAGGTCGTCGGCCTAGTCCATGATTAGGAGGGCCAATGTGGGTAGCACCTCCTAGTCCAGGGCACTGTCACTTGGCATCAGCAGGGCGTCTAAGGATGGCATGATATGAACTCTCAAATTCGACAACTTCGAAACAAAGGGTGTCCTTTCAGAAATGGTACTTATCACCAAAGATGGCTTCCAGAGATAATTGTCCCACTGGCTTGGCCTTGATCCCTGGAACCACACAATCAAAGGTCACATCTGATCTGTTGAGCACTGATTTGAGGAATTCTCTTTTCTGTGTTATGCTTTCATAGAGGATATTGAGTGCACTACCTCCATCCATCAGTACATTATGGAGTTGGATTTTTTTAATGAGTTGATCAAACATAAGTTCTTTCCCTCCCCAAGAATGACACATGAGTCAGGTGATCGGTGCGGCCAAATCTTATAGGCATCTTAGACAAGTTTAGATATTCCAGGGTCATCGAAGCTATGATATTAACCTCCCAAAGGCATATATTTTGCACTTAGTTAGTTTCCCGGCCTCCAAAAATAAGAAGTAGCACCTTCTCCCTAAGGAAGACATGTGCCTGTTCCCCCATATTGTCATCTCTGTCACCATCATTACAATGAACCGATTACTTCTCTTTTCTCGATTGTAACTTTTTGAGAACATGCATTATCGGTTGGTGTGCTTGGTTGGGCTATTCTCCTCAGTGCTATAGACACGATAGGGTTTGTGCAGGATATCATCATTGACGTTTTTCTTGCCAGGTACCCAATTCTTCTACTGCCTGCCAATTCTTGCCTTGACCAGATGTAGCCACCAATTCAGAACTGCTCACCGCCATCTTCATCCGTCGGATGTAGCTTTTTCTTGTTGCTCTTAAGGTTATGATTATTCTTGTTCTTGTGGCCAGATGGCTTGTTCCAAGTACCACCCATCATAATCATGTCCTCTTATTCAGCGTTGGCATACAAATTTTCTATATCCACCAATCATTCATGGTAGTCACCTCTGTGTGACCATGCTTGATAGGATGGGTGCTAGTGTCTCATGTCCTGCTAGAAATCATTGATTGCTTGGTCATCACTGACATTCTCAATGGAGACACAAACTTGAATCCAACTCTGGATGAGATACCTAGTGGATTTCTTATGCGACTGCACAGATAGCATAGCCACATGATCATCCTCGCTGCCAATTTGCAAAGGTATGTAATCAGCCAGCCAAGTCTCTGGCTTGCTATTGGCGTCATAGCTCCCAATCCTCGATCTCATTTGGAACCAGTGAGGGAAAGTAGTGGCATGGATTTCCCAACTGAAGCACATCGGTCCGGAAGAACCTAAGATAGCCGACCTATCTCTCCACCATTATGGCAGTTTGCTCACGTGCGGTCGACTGAATTTTGCACTAAAACATCCCGTGAGTCACGAGGAGGATTAGATCCATGCCAGGAAGAAGCACCCATCTACCAGGAGAGTTATCCCATAGTCAGGGAGATGTGTCCCAACACCTAGCGAACCAATTTCTCCCGACCTATGCGCCTCATTGACGCGGCGGATCAACATGTTGTTGGGGAGATCTATCATGGTTGTGACGCGACATATCACGCTTTGGACGAGTATTGTGTCGACTACATGGAGAGTCATCGCGCCATCAAGGAGTAACATCTTGACATCGTGTCAAAGGATCATCATGCGGCCAAGGAGAGCCCTCTCGACAACGCAAAGAATCATCACACTACCAAGGAGTAAAATCTTAGCATTTTAGCGAACGATCATAATGCCACCGAGGAGAGACCTATCGGCAGCGCGAAGAAAGGGCATGACCAACCCTGGCCTGGCTGTCCGCTCGACAATCCATAGTCCGGCGAGGGTCATAAGAAGCAATTGTTTGCGCCAGACATTGGTTTGCACTAGCCACTCAGCTCTTGGATGCTAGCCGTTCTCATGAATACGATATCACCTTGTTATGCGTGACTGCAGTTCTCACCCTATTCTCTAGCCACCACATCAAGTATGTTGATCCTGTTGCCGCTCCAACATTATCGTATGGAGTGTGAAATACTCAAAAATCGCCTGAACCACAAGCCATGAGGGTGTTGTTCACGTCCATGCCACGCCGAAGAGGAGATTAGGAGGATTGGTGTAAGTGCCGATAGCAAATGCCAACTCCTGCTCCCGGGCTTCCAGATCATTACGTAACTGCACCCGTCAGGGAAGGATCATGTAGATTCACATGGCATGCATCCTCCATGGCGAGATCAACTCCGGGTAGTGCACATAATGGAGTGAAGGAGCTCCATCGTGGCACAAAGTTTCTCCCAGTGAGCTATGTGTGGCCTCCCTAGTTGCCCACTTAGCGTTGTGGGTTGCAGTAGATGAGTGAACTTCCAAGCCATCATGAGTGCTTGTCTATGGTGATGGCATTCAAGCCATGAAGGCCCCCGCCACAAAAGAATGACTCCCATAGCTCTCCTCCCATTGGAGAATGACTCAGGGAGCGGGAAAAGATAATCAGTATCGACCATACTGACCAGCTAGTTAGCAGGATGAAGGAAGTATCGCACGCCGGAGTACTTCTGATGTCGTAGGGGTGCCAGCCCGACAGACCATTGATCTGCTGGCTCCTGCTGGTATAAGACGACAGAGGTAGCATGGAAATGAAAATTCTGACGCTCTGGCCATGCAACGTCCCTCAACGGGGTATCAGAATCACATGCCAACTCATCTTCCATAAACTCGAGGGAGCCAAAACGAATGCAGCCGGAGCAAGAGGATGTATACACCATGTACACCATAGATTTGGTGTATGCTTGCCCCATGGTGTGCGCCAACTATCATGGTTACATCGCTAACAATACGTATAGGGTTCCTAATAAAGGAAGTTCGTAACCCCAAGAACGCATCTGGGCACGTACCTCTCACCATCAGCAGCTCAATCATGGGGGGGCATCGCTCTCATATCCCTCTCCTTTCCTCTGTGTGGCCCAGCGGTTGGCGACAGCCGACCTATACGAATGGAGAGCATGTCAGCTATCCTAGTAATCCCGGTCCTCATGTTTTTGTTTCTTTGCATTGGTCCACACTATCTGATCAGTCAACAAATCAGCAGGAAGGGCCATATGTGCACAACCGATCGCCTAACCAGCGGCTTAATTGGAATTGTATTAATTGTACATGGTCCACGTACACGGCACATTTTTGTTAGCTCTTGATGAAATGCTAACTGTGTCTTGGCTGACAGGATAGTACGCACCCACTAATGAATAATTTCCTTAATTGCAGACCCATGTATATCCTCATATATATCTTTGGAATATCTCCAATTAGGCTGGTCATAGTGGAGAGTAACTTAGACTAGTAACATGCATATGTTACTAGTCTATGTTACTACCTTCATAGTGGGTAGTATCATATATGTGGTAACGTAGAGGTCTTCATTTATTACTTTGTAGAATCATTTTGCATTGGGAAGCGCTATGTGATGGTAACCTATTATGTTACTCTATTTGCCTCTCTCCTCATTAACTACTTGCCACCTCATCATTTTTGCTTATGTGGCATCTAAGTTACTACCTATGTTACTCCCACTATGACCAGCCTTAAGGTTATAGAGATTCTAGGTGCAAAGAAATCAATATTGATTTAATAGACGGTGGGACCACCTAACAACCTATCGGGTGCGCTGCAACTTTTCAAGAGTTAATTACACAAAACCACAACTTCAGGGTAACTTACAACACTTTACCACAATTTTTGAGTTTTTTTAACAAAAAACCACAACTTCAGCTCAACTTATAACACATTACCACAACTTTTGAGTTTTTTAACACAAAACCACAACTTCTGAACTAATTCTCAACATTGTGCCCAAATCTATCAGTCAACTTATTTTAATAGACAATTTGATTGATTGGACCCACATCTTACGACCTAAGCAAGAAAAAGGTGGCATGTGCGCATCTCCTATGTGGCCTACCTTTTCCTCCTCTTGCCATCCCGTACCGGCGCTATGAACTCCACCGACGCATTGAGCAGGGAGCTGGGTGTTGTTGGGGTGGTCAAAATTCTGCCACGGGACGATCACTCCAAGCGTCCTCGATGGCGAGGTTCCTAATGTCGCAAAGCTGCGCCCGCATGTCACTCTCGTTGGCGATGGAGTTACAAATGATCAAAACGTCGTAATCATTGAGGACGAGCATGTTGCAGTGGTTGTGAAGCATGAGGTGGCAATCCTGATTGTGCACAAAGTGGCGGCACAGATGTGCTGATAGCGCCCGTATGGACTATGGCATGGTCGGTCGGGGCGTGCGAACTAGACAATGGGGAGGTCGAGCGCGTCTCTACGACCGTGGAGCATAAGGCAGGAGCCTTGTCTATGCACAACGCGATATAGTGCATGTGCTAGTTGTGCTTGTCTAGACGACAACATGGTCGGGCGGAGTGCGCTAGACGAAGAAGGTGAAGACAGTGGATTTTTTTTTCTTTTCCGGTGTAGATGGCGTAGAAGATGCAGATGAACGCGTCCTCGAGGAGATGACGATGTTGTATGCACACTGCTATGTTACACATATTCAGTCAGCGCCATGTAGGAGGGAACTTGTCGCCTAGAGCCTGACATGTGGGCCCAATCATTTAGATTGTTTGTTAAAAGAAGTTGACCGATAGATTTGGGCTCAATGTTGAGAATTAGTCCAACAGTTATGGTTTTGTGTTAAAAAAACTCAAAAATTGTGGCAAAGTGTTATAAGTTGTCGCGAAGTTGTGGTTTTGTGTTAAAAAACTCAAATGTTGTGGCAAAGTGTTATACGTTATCATGGAGTTGTGGTTTTCTGTAATTAACTCACTTTTCAAGCCCTACCTAGACCTAGAGGCTTTACGCTTATACCGCTAAGCTGGGTCGCTTTTGGCGCCATTTTGTTACACGGGTGTGAGTTAGCGCGGTATACGTAATTGAGTGATGCAATGATGTCGTGATACCAGATGACGTATTATTTCAACCATTTTGGCGCGGTGAGCACAAGCGTCGTTCTTCAACGACCAGTAATCTTTTCATAAGTTTAATGCCAACGGCCATAAAAGAATAACTCCTTCTCGCGCCAAAACTAATTAGCCACATAACGGATAGCCGAGCACCACCCAAAAATAACGACCATTACATCTTCGCGGCTATACTAACCCTAACATGGAAGTGTCTGACCCTTCATTACAAGAGTAAAACAACACGAATAATTTGTTTCTGCATCGCTATTTTTTCATGATCTCTCATTTCTTCGCAACATGTAGTTGGAAGTCAAATATAATAGCCATGCATCTTGATTTTTGAAGGAAATGGAACCTTCAAATTTTGAACCAAAAACAACTCCAAAAAAAAAATGTTGGACCAAATGCACAAACCCCGGCCCGCCCTTACCATTTTAAAATTACAACCACCTACCTAGTTTTGGCATTTTTAACCCTAGACCCCTTTCCCACCAACCCCTTCCACAAAATGTATATATACGGCTGCCCGAGAGCCCCGAACTATTCCGCCACCTCCCGTCTTGCCCTCCGGTCGGCCTCCGCCCTTAGTCGCCTCGCCGCAGCCGCCGCGTGGTTTACCGGTGGAGCCGGGCAAACCCAGTCGCCCTCCCCTGTACCTGCTAACGCAGGCCGGCCCGTCCAGGTGACAACGCTCGCTAACGGCAGGCGGCGACAGAGATTCAAAGTTTTAAATAGCGCGCTAAGCATCTTAGCGCCGGACCTCTTTCAAATGCTATAGCGTGCTATAGCGGAGCTATAGCGCGCTATTTAAAATGTTTGTTCATTTGTTTGGACCAAAGTCTCTTAGCGCAAGACCTTTTGTAAACGCTATAGCGTGCTATAGCGGAGCTATAGCGGGCTATTTGAAACAGTGCAGATTCGATGGCGCCCCCGACCAAGACCCAAGGTTTGTTTGCCACCAAATCCTCCCGTGTATCCTCGGTAATCATCGTTTACTTCAACGAAAATGGGTTTGGCGATGGAGATTCGTTTGTTTCGCGCCGTCCCGCGCGGGTACTTGGTCCGCTCTGCGCTAGGCCGATCTTGGCCATGGCCGCGCTGAGTCCGCGTAGAAGGTACACGCGATTCCTGGATGTCATCTGGGGAACGGTGTTTGTTTTTGTGATCTGTGTTGATTTTTTCGAAGTGGATTGGTAACGGCTGAGGTCTTAGGTGGCTCCCCATAGATTTTTGCTTTGCTGATCTGATCTGTGCGGCGGAGGTGAAGTTTGTATTAGAGTTTCCGTTGTTTTTTTTTGCTCTTCCGTCAGTTGGATCGGTTGTGTCTAAGAACTCGATTCAGTTCTTGGCTGTCCCTGTCGAGTCCCGTCATCCATCGTTGACTGAGGTCGCGTGTACATGCCCTTTGCCTCGCTGCCATCTCATCGTCGGCCATGGCGCCGCCGTGCGTTGTCATCCCACTGCCAAGCCCGTCATCATCGTCGTCCATTGCGCCACATGCCTCGGCCAACTGCCCTGGTGCCTGTGCATGCCAGATCATGGCGGCACCACCGCGTGCGACATCCAGGCGGCAACGATCCTAAAGCTGTGACATATCCTGGTGCCCCGTAGCGGGCTGTATGGACGTGAGGCCGAACGTTCCTCGCCATCCACTGCCTAGCGCTCTGCCACGCCACAGCTCAGCCTGGGTCTCCTCCGTGCCCCTGCTCAGATGCAGTGCAGCCCAGGTTGACTTTTGAAACTGTAGACAATAGACGCTGCTAGTACAATCGCAATGGTAGAGCGCTGCTACATGCCAGGAAAACCAACAGGAATTGTCTAGGCTAATAATCATCCGGGCCTACACTACTGCATTAATTAACCTGCTGTATATTTGATACAGCCCATTGAGCGAAGAGTTTTGTAGTATCTAAATTTGTATTTAGTGAGATTTCGATATTCCCACGGAGTTGCGCACAAAAAGACTACACATGTCTTGGTGGTTTGTTTCGACTTCTTATTTGGTTGATCAAATTCAGTCTCTCCCCATGGCTTTGTGGGTGGGATATACCTTCATGCTTCATCATAAGGATATCGACAATGAGTTGATTTTCAGAAAAAATAACATATATCTGCAGAGTCTACGAGTGTGTGCTTGCATATCGTTTCAATGGGAGTGTGTTGGACAGTTCACGTTGTTATAGTGGTTATGGTGGTGTGAGGAGTTGAAAGGGAAGTGCAAGATTAATTTTTTCAGTTCCAGGAATGGAAGAGTCCCTCTCGGATGTTGAGGAAGTGAAACTACTGGAGGATGTCAAGGGGAAGATGGAAGATGCTGTGGTGGAGGCACCAGACTGGCTCCCAGATGGTTGGATCATGGAGGTCCAACGTGGCGACGACGGTGCTCTATATAAGGTATGCTATATACAACCAAATAAATGCAGACATACATGATATTAAATTTTTTTAACACATGTTCATCCTCTAAACAAAAAATATAGATATTTTTTCAGTTTTTCGTGTATTGTTTTGTTTATTGCAGATATCTAATTTTTTTTATTTCTTTTGTTTATTTCCAGTATTTCATTTCTCCAGTGTCAGGGGCCAAATTCAGGATGAAGTCTGATGTCCTGAACTACCTTTTCTCCGAGATGGATGAGCACTACTTAGAAGCCAAAGATAGTGTTGATCATAAGATGCTTCCTGTATGTATTTCTTAGTATAGTGAAGTTATATATATATAATATAACATAGCCATGATTCATGTGTCTTTGTATCATGATATGCAGAAGTCACATGAATGGCTTCCAAAAGGGTGGTTGCTTGAGATCAGAGCGGGCGGAGAAAATATGGACAAGATGTACAAGGTAGCTTTTCACCATTTTCTTCAAAGTACTCACTCCATTCACAATGAATGACATCCTAGAAAGTGTCAATGTAATCAATGTTCATTCATGAAACATTTTCCATAACTACCAATTCGTTCTCAAGAGTTCTCTCAATTGGAATACAAAGTACCACCTACATTTCTCGACTTCTCTTTGGTAGTTTCCTACCTCAAACAATGCTTATGTGTAATTGTCTATAAGCATGGTGATAAAGAGGGTCACCAAAAGGTTCACATAGCTTTCCTCATGGGACATAAACTAAAATGTACATCATTACTTAATAATATGGGAATTGTACATTGTATGTCCATCTTCTTACCAGTATTAAGTTTTCTAGACATTTTTCTTTCAATAAGAAAACTATTGTCCATGTAGTATAACAAACAGAGGTGATAATAATATAAGGATGAACTGATTTTTTGCTCCATGTCACTAATTCGCTGGGTATTAATGGTCACATCGATTATTTTTATATTACTGCTCCAAACACATACACAAGTGTTGAATAGCCTAATATGTATATAATTTGAAAATTGTGGCCAACTGTTGATATATGATAACTTATATTAGTTTTATTAAATTTTAGGAACTCCTAATATTCTTAAATGCTCACAACCATTATAATTTTCATGATAAATCCTAGTTCTGTCAAGGATTACCTACAAACATGTTTCAAAGACATATCACTCAGATTAGTTTATTTGCTTTGAGATGTAGTCTCTCTCTCTCTCTCTCTCTCTCTCTCTCTCTCTCTCTCTCTCTCTCTCTGTATGTGTGTGTGTGTGTGTGTGTGTAAGGTAACTTCGCACATGTGAGTAAAACAATTTTTTATCACAATCAGAGTTATCCCAAAAAATAACCTAGCTACAATTAGAGTTGGCTACCTTCACTAGTCTCAGAAAAAAGAGTTATATAAAATATGAAAGATATATTTACTCATTTCAAGAATTAACTTTAATTTTATATCATTTCTATTTTGCAGTTTTATGTGTACCCAGCACTGGGAATACGAGCATTTTCTAAAGAAGATGTTCTACTATATGTTAATGAAATGAAGATCCCGGAATGTGATACAAATGGACAATGCGACACAAGCTCTCGGGATAATGTGTATTTCTTGCTATCACTACATAAATAATTATTTATGTCTACGAAGATTTGACTTTACAAAGCTAATATGTTTCCTGGTTTTGTAGATCCTTGCAGAAGTGGAGTTCAACCCATCTAGGCTACCAGATGGATGGGTGAAATTAATGGTTTACCGAAAAACATTGAAAGGAACAAGGAAAGACCCGGTAAATATAAATGAAAAACAAAAACTCTCCATTGTTCTTTTTTTAAAATATTTTCAAACTCCTAATCACTATTAATTATGCAGTACTACACAGACCCTGTTAGCAGTTATGCATTCAGGACATTGACGTCCGTAGTCCGCTTCCTTCAAACAGGAAACATTACAAAACGTTCGTTTATCCAAAGAACAAGTGTACATGAATTGTACAATTTTGAGAAGTCTGCTGATCTGGTAACTCAATATTTCAACATGTTTTCATTATCAGTGATTGCCTTACATCGTTGCCTCTTATCAAAGTTATATTCCATTATAAGAACATCACTTTTCCTGGACTAACATGCACTGGTATAGCTATTAAAAATTATATACTTAAAATTGAGTATATATGTTCGGCATGTGTCATGTTACAACAAACTAGCATTCAAAGTGTTCTTGAAATAACTAGACTTAGGTTTTCGTAAATTTTTATTATTTGAGTGCGTGCTAAACTAAACTTACATTTATGTATATGAGACACACATTTTTTTACAAAAAGAATGTCATGCCTCCAGTCAAGATATACGTTGGACCGTACTTGGAATGAGCATTGCTTGGTTTCTTTCACAAGTGTGTCAATTTTCTTTGGAAACTTTGAAGAGGTTACTCACTTATTATAAGACCCAACATAGCTTGCCAACGAGACATCATAATGTGATGGCTTAATAGTACAATTTTTTGAACAACATGTTTCTTATGTAGTTTGTACTCCCTCCTTCCATCTATATAGGGCCTAATGCGTTTTTCGAGGCTAACTTTGACCAAATATTAGAGCAATAATATATGACATGCAACTTACACAAAGCACACTGTTAAATTCATGTGTGAAAGGAGCTTTCAATGATATAATTTTCACATTTTGCATGTCATGTACTATTAATCTTATCAATAGTCAAAGGCGGTCTTAAAAACGCATTAGGCCCTATATAGATGGAAGGAGGGAGTAGTTATGATCTTGTGTATTTCATACCTTATTACTTGAAAAATATGTTTAACTATTTGAATTATTATCTTTATAAATAAATGGAGTTTCACTAACGTTACTAAACTTGTAAAGTTATTATAAATTAATTAATTATATTTATGGGTATTTAGTATTTCTATTCAATTGTTTCCTTTTGCAGCATGAGAGTTTGCACAATAGACTGACAAAAAATGTGATGAATGATAAAACAAATGCAAGTCCTTCGAGACCTAGAAGATCAAAAAAAGGGTGAAAGATAGATATGCATGAGCAAAATTCAGGTATTCTTATTAAATTCCTCCAGCCATCGCTGTTGTGGTATTTATTTATACTTGCATGTCTCACACATATTGTTTTCCTTATGTTCTCCCATCCAATTTAGTCAATTTGGCAAAAGTACTTTACTCGTCTTATTGAGGAGAAATGGAAATAGCATGTGCTAGTAGAAAATATGTTACTACACAAGTGTGCAATGAGGAAAAGAAATACTCATGCATACTACTACATAATCTTCTGGGAACATAAATTTGGTTGTACACTTATATCTATTCCTCTATTTGCGTGATATTAGATTTGTTTTCTCTTGCTCTATCTGAGGATGTCCATTAGTTAGATAAACTATATGTAAATTTTAGCCTTTTCAAGTTGCTCAATGTCTTTATACACAATTTAATTGAGTTATGGAAACCGTTCAAGATACTCTAACTTAGATAACTGAATAAATATATGATATACATAGATTATCTTTATGTGAGGTCTACGAATTGGAGACTTACAACTGAATCAAACATGGATCTTCGAGTCAATTTTGCATTTTTGCACCTGAACATTCACGTATATTTTCAAGCAATTATGTAATTAGTGTCGAGTAGTAGTAAAGTCTGCATGTTATCTCTTGAAAACCATATTGGTTGCATACTTAAAACTTTAGCGACCATATTATGATATCTGTAATACTGTCTCTCCGCCTGTAGTATACATTGCTTGTACTTTTTGCCAAAAGAGGTAAAACCAATAATAAAATCATCATGATTTCTTTGAAAAATTATATGTAGCTAGTCTAAGGATCGCATTTATATTTCCTTCCTACTAACATCTATTTTATTTGTTATAGATGAGGATGTCAACACGTCTGCAGACTTAGTTCTTCCCAATGAGCACCAAGAAATCAAGAAGAAAAACATGAAGGCTAAAGGGAAAGAAGCATACTCCTCCAGAACTATCAAGCGTCCAAGAGGGAGACCACCCAAAGTAGCGAGGCAAACTGAGGAAGACATAACGAAGAAAGAAGAATATGTGGTGAAAACAAAAAATGGCCAGGTCTAATAAAAAGGAAATCAAACATGGGACAAGGTAACGAAGAAAGGGTTGTTTACATGAAACCATGAAATAAAATATGGAACACACAATTGGAAGTGACAAGAAATATTTGGCCAAGCTTTTGTAAAGTGTTTTTTTATTTGTTGGTACAACTTTTACTATGTATCTACAATAATGGGGAATATGTCCCCCTAGACTTAATTGGGTCGAATGAGGCTCGAACACCTCAAATATTAATCCCTCATTTATGTGATTATATTTCTCTGCAATCAGGGTTTTTATTAACTCATTCATTGGGTACTCGGCTTGATCAAATGTGCATTACTTTATTATCAAAAAAGTTAGATATCACAAGTAGTGGGTAGTACCTGTTCAGATAAGATGACAAGGAAAATTAGTTCTCGATATATATAGACAAGATTAGAGGGCAATACGAAAGATAAAATTGAAACCTACAAGGATGCATAACATATTTATAGTTACACACATAGAAGCATGCCTAATATATTATATTTTATAACATTTTCATATCTACATTGCAACATGTAGCACCTGTAACATTCGTAGCAACAAAACTAGATGCATTGTAGAATTGCAGTTGGTGTTTTATAGAAAAAATACATTCAAAGCAACAAAATAAATTATAAAGCTCATACCACATTTATGACTTAATCATCCTTAACCTGCAGAGCTTAATTGAAATGTTATTAAAATGAATGGGGATCATCACCATGGTCGTCACCACGTCCAAAGAACAAGGTAGTACATTTTGGGTCTACCACCTACTAGGGAAAAGGCTAGCAGCAGCGCGGGTTTTAGATGTAACAGTAGCGCGGGGACCGACGCTACTAATAAGGCGCTACAGCTAACAGATAGCAGTAGCGCGTGCTCACGGGCGCTACTGCTACGCAAGTGTAGCAGCAGCGCTGTTAGCGGAAGCTCGCTACTGCTAGTAGCTCTAGCGCGCTTTGCCTTGACGCGCTACTGCTATCGCGGCGCTGCTGCTAACTTTTATACAGTCGCTACTGCTAATTTAAGTAGGTTTTTTTGGCATATCTGTTTTGTATTTTAACAGGCTTTATAGAAGAATCTTTAGCACATAGAAATGTCATCATCATGATACACATACAAATGCCTGCGAGACCACGAATGTAATCATAGCATGTACATACAAATAGTCTCATCATAATCATCATCCAACACAAAGTGATATCTTGTCATCATCTCGAAAATAGCGATACATGCAAGTCTCGAATACTTGCAACTACAACAACGTCATCCATCTAAACAAAGGTATACGCAAGAAGTGCTATCACTATGAGTGAGAGCGGAACTATGCAGTACATGAGGTGGCGGTTACGAGTCCTCTCTCGTGCTAGCGTGAACCTCAAGTAACTAGCTTCTCCTTCTTGTCTGCTTTTGAAGCCTTTATGGCTGGCGCCCGTGAACCCATTCACTTACGCCTGACACTCATGCCACTCGTTGTACACCGCCGGAACCTTCCCTTTGTACACGACATAGCAATTCCATCTCGCCATCAAGAAACTAGGTACCTGTTAGAGATGCATGTTCATGAAGAGGATGTACAATCATATATATGCAACAAAATATACTAGAGCAACATCGAAAAAGAAAGGGTTAGCAACTAGATGCAACATACAGTAGGCAAATTAATTAACTAGAGGTACGCAGGTCATCATACGCAAACTAACAAAGTAGCATTACGCAAGTTCGGCAGGGACCATGGACATCACAAAAGTTTCGTCGCTACAAAAAGTGTACAAGTTCAACCGACACATATCATCATCATCGGCATCATAAATCACTGGAAGTTCCATCCTTCCATATCATCGAGGACGAACCCTAGCTTCTTGAACTGCGTGAGGTCTAGACGTTGCATGCCTATGCGAGTTCGGACGTCAGCTCGCAATATAGGGCCGTGGTGGAACATCCCCTTCTCATCGACGACTTCTTTCATGATGATCGTTGCAATGTCGCTTTGGATGCGAAAGAAGTCATCTCTAAGTTTATAATCCGCTTCTCCATGAGATTCTAGCCACTTGTGTATACGATCATCATTTCTGCTGTTAATGCGAAGCTTTTGGTGATCCATGCTGAACTGAATGATGAGATGGACGATGTAGAATCCATCCTTCTTGCTTGGTTTTTGGGACATGGATGCAGGAGAAGTTAGTTTTATGCGTGAAACCCATCTTCTTGTTCCTTTGTTTCTTGATCTGCACGTGGCCACCTCTAAAGCTGAAGCCTTGGAGAGCATCATCTAGAATATTCATTATGTGGGTGTAGTCTTTTTTCTCGTAGTCTCTGGAAGGGTCAAAATACACGGCGTGGGAGACTTGCGGGTAAAGAACGATAAGGACGGCGCGCCCGTTGCTGCGAGGAAAAGACACCTCAAATTATTCCCCATATGAGAGAGAAGGAATGATTGAAATATACGAAAGGGTTGTCTGGAACTGACTTACTTTGGATGATAAGGCACGAGGACAATTTCCCGGTCCTTATTCTGTACCGAGAAGTTTTGGAGGTACTCCCTAGCAGTTTCACGCTCAAAGTCGCCGAGACTCAAGAAAGACTCGTGCATGTAGTATGGATCCGCCACACAGATTTGCGAGACTTCTTCACTCTTCATGACGGAGCTCATATGTAGCGCAAAAAGGCGGACGATAGTAAAATCAAGCCGCCTTGTTAGAAACATCTCAAAGATATGGTCAAACCGCAGGAAGAACACCTCCGCGGGCCGTGTGTCAACGTAGCACTTCCCCTTAGGCACACGAGCCGCGTATGTCGGATATCCTGGATCCTTTGAGGCTAGTAGGCTTTTCTCAGTCGACAACACATGGTCGTGCAGTCTCCTGAGATCCCCTGATAGTGCCTCTAGCGGTTTCGGCGGTAGCATCGGCTCGCCCGTGAGATGGAACATGACCGCACTTTTCACGGGTACACGCTCCTCAGAATGCATCGTCTGGCTGCTATGTGCTCTGGCTTATTTGGAGGCAGTTACCTTCCCCGATCTCTTCCTCTCCTTTTTCTCGGGCACACCTTCCAGACCCTTCCTTAACACCTGCCCCAGTGTTCCCAAGCTAAGTACTGTACGACCCTCGCGCCCGGCTAGTTGAGCCTGTGTTGAGGCGGCATCTTCAGGCGTGTCCTGTGAGGATTTCATGAAGAGAGACTTTTTGCAATCCATGGTACGACCCTGCCCGGGCATATCATCCATATCGTCATTAGCAAGCTGGTAGCCCGATTCGTCATATGGTTGACTCATCATATATATGTCACAGTCATACGCGTTTGTATTGAGGTAATCCATAGGGTCGACCTCCGTCTCATCATCCATTCTCTGTTCTACAGGAGAAATTACATCAGCCAGTACTATTGCACCCCCTTCATCATGTCGTCCGCCGCTCTCACCCGGCACTACAGGAGCTGGTAATTGCGTAGGCGGGGTGGTGGTCTTCGCACATGCTTGTTGATGTGAGGTAGTTATTGGTGTGCTCTTGGTCGGCTCCAGACGAATAAGATTCTTCGGCCATAGCAGCACCTAATTCTTGCAGCTTCCAATCCGCGGCGGGGTCTCCTCGTCCGCTCCGATTTCACACTTGTCAAGCTAACCCTGAAGTGCCCAGCAGGGATCGACTGGTTGTGGAACGTGCGTTGAGAGGGGTCCATTATCATCCCCTTTCCCACGTCCACCTTCTGGCCTTTGATCAAGTAGAGTATCGTGCACGGGGTTTCTTTCGCCTGCAAACACATATGTCTGTGGCGTAAAACAACCGAAAGGCAACAAAAATGGAATATTATATCGACGCCGGTGTCGGCGCTGTCTGTGTCGATGTCGGCGTCAATACCATCATCGAGGCCGACCTGCAAACCTTGCTTAGCAGTCAAATAGTCAAGGTACTCTTGTTCACCCGCATAATCCATCTCGTCTGCATCTTGGTCAGAAGGCCCAGTTTCTTCGTTGTTCGACATGTTTCCTATGATTAAGTGTCCTCATTTATTTCTATAAGTATGAATAAATGAGAAATGACATAAAAAGAAATCTATGTGCCAGCACTCGATATGACAACTATGTAGCACAAAATCATGCCTTTATTCACGGGAAATTTCGGCATGACCTTTGCTAAAAAATGGACATATCGAGCGCCTGAAATTCACCGGAATGGAAATGAATCAACATTCCGGCGTAACATAGGCCACTCGGATCATTTTCCAAACATGACATGTCCAAAACATGGCATATGCACATATCACATGTCCAGTTCAAATTTGCACATATCACATGTCCAGTTCAAATTTTGAAACCTAGCTAAATTCATAACTAAATAGATAACCTAATTAACATACTGCCCTAACTAAAACCTAAGTAAATTAACCGAAGAACCCTAGCAGAGAGAGAGAGAGGGGGGGGTTTACAGAGGGTGCAGGGGCGAGGAGGCAGGACTGACGACGGCCGGGAGGGGAGAGGAGGGAGGCGAG
>NC_041393.1:684764635-684769215 GCF_002162155.2 Triticum dicoccoides
CCAGGGTCGGGGGCGAGCACACCGACGCCGGGGTCGGGGGCGAGGGCCGGGTCGGGGGCGAGTGCCGGGGTCGGGGGCTAGCGCCGGCGCCGGAGTCGGGGGCGAGCGCCGGGGCCGGGTCGGGCGCGGCGGTGCGACGGGGGACAGTGGGGATTTGGAGGGGAAAAGGCGGGATGAAGCAGGGCGGATGAGAATTTTGGGTTAAGTGGACGTAGCAGTAGCGCATTTGTACAAAACGCGCTGCTACTACCTTCAGTAGCTGTAGCACTTTATCCGAAATTCGCTTCTACTAACTTCAGTATCTGTAGCGGTTTAGGCAAAACGCGCTGCTACTACCTTCGCTACTGCCAGTTTTCCTTTTTCTTTTCCTTTATTTTATCCCACTTTTATTTCCCGAGGGCAGTGAACAAATGGAGGGCGATATATATTGCATAATTTAACGGTTAAATATGTATGCAAAATAGGAACATATATATTACACATCATTGGACCCATGCATGCATAATAATGGCTAAGTGTGTATACAAAATAGGAATATATATATATATTACATCATTTGACCGATAACATAAGTTTCCTCAGTGCTGACATTTTCGTTTTTGAGTCAGCTTCTTTCCCTTCTTGTTCGTCGAAGAATAATTGAGCCCCTCATTCTGACTTTGCCTTTTCCATGGAGTACGATTTTTCTTAGGTAATGTAGTATTGATTGTTCTTTTGACGTATACTTCATCATCATGGTCATCTTCCCTCATTGGGTTGCCGTACTGATCATAGTCTTCCTTGTTGGCGACTCCATCCATTCCAATGGTGTTCCTTTTGCCTCTCCTCATGACAACACGACTGGGATTGCGCGGGTCGGTTATGAAGAACCATTGTGTCACGTGCTTAGCGTGTACCCATGGCTCGTTTTTTGCGATAGCGTTCACGGTAGCGCTCTTGGTGTCGGGTATAGTCATGGTAGTGAAAATCCGGCTTTCTCTTCTGACATTCTTAGCCCATCTGACACGAAACATCATCGTGTTGTGCAATCCAGAGTAGTGAAGCTCCCAGATCTCCTCGACCCTTCCATAAAATTGTTCAGTTGCGCCGTTGTCGCTGCCGGTCATGCATTCCATCGTCACCGCTGAGTTTTGATCATCACTGTCCATATCTTTGGCCTCCGTGTAGAACGTGTATCCGTTGATATCATATGCCTGATAGGTTACGAGGTTGGGCGAGGGGCCATGTGCTAAGGCGTATATGAGCAATCCGTCCTTAGAGCCCTCCTCTGGGGGATTCGCAATAATATGCTCTTTGAACCAATGCAGGAAAGTGGAGTTGTGCTCTCTAGTAACTTCGGCGTCCGTCCTGCATACCCCCCGGTCACGATACTTCTTTGCGATAATTTCTTTGTGCAGTGCCACGAAAGGATCTACCTCCTCTAGGTGTTGTAGCACTACCAAGTTTGCTCTGTCAAAGTCGCTGTGTCGATCTGAGTATGCCACGTGCAGTTCCCTGCGACCGTTGCAGTGACCATCTCCTTTGAGCCTCCCATCGTGCTTGTTAACGGGCAAACCAACACTAACACTAGGTGGCTGGTCTGCGCCATATAGAAAATTCTCACAGAAAGAGATGCACTCTTGTGCCAAATAGCCCTGGACGATGCTTCCATCCGGACGGGACATGTTATGAACGAATCCTTTGATGATCCCATTCATCCTCTCAAACGGCATCATGTTGTGCAGGAATGACGGCCCCAGGTCTATTATGTCATCCACAATATGGACACACAGATGCACGATCACGTCAAAGAACGCGGGCGGGAAGTACATCTCAAGCTCATTCAGTATCACAACGATCTCTTCCTGTAGCCTTTGGAGCTGCTTCACACTGATCGACTTTCGAGAGATCACGTCGAAAAAGTTGCAGATACCAATAAGCGTGTCACGGATGTGCTTGTCCATTATCCCTCTAAGGGCAACAGGTAGTATCTGCGTCATCATCACATGACAGTCATGAGACTTCATCCCGCTGAACCTTTTCTTGTCCGTGTCTAGATATCTGCTTATCTTGCCACAGTAACCGGAACTAACTTTGACTCCGGTAGGGCACTTAAAGAAGGCATTGATCTCAGCCTGACTTAAGGTGAAGCAAGAAGGGGGGCAATAATCCTCTTTCTTTATTTTCTTGCCCTTCTTCTCCCGTGCCTCTGTCTCCGTCTCTGTCTCGTCTGACATTTTACGGGGTGGCATGCGCAGATCTTCCCTAATTTTCAAATCTTGCAAGTCTTTTCTTGCCTTTGGCCCATCCTTGGTCTTATCCGGCATGTTCATCAGTGTTGCGAGCAAGCTCTCAAGGACATTCTTACAGAGTTTGTGCCAGTACTCCAAGTCCCAGAACACAGACCTCGTCTTCCATACCTTCACCAGCGGCTCCGGCGCCTTTCTCATCTTCTTTCCCGCCGCGGGGCACTCCTTCCAGTTTTTCAACAGCTCATCAATTTCGGCACTGCTCCGCTTACGTGGAGGTCCTCGATGCTCAGCGTGACCATTGAATAGATCTCCACGGTTTCTCCACGGGTCGTCCTGTTCAAGCCATCTTCGATGCCCCATGTACATGATTTTCCCAGACCTGCCATCTTTCCTTAACGTTAGCTGCTGAGACGTCGTATCATCCATGCACCGCGTGCATCCGCAATATCCATGGCACACCTGGCCTGCCACATATCCGTAACCGAGATAGTCCTGCACTATCGTGATCAGCGCGGCTCTCATGTTGAAATACTCACCTTTGCTGGCGTCCCATGTCTTGGCCGGTGTTTTCCGTAACGTGTCTAACTCCTCTTGAAGTAGCCCCAGATACAAATTAATATTATTTCCTGGTTGTTTCAGCCCTTGAATAAGCATGCTCATGTGAATGTACTTCGATTTCATGCACAACCAGGGGGGAGGTTGTACATCCATACAAACACGGGCCATGTGCTATGGTTGGTGTTTTGGTTGCCAAACGGATTCATGCCATCAATACACGCGCCGAGCATGATGTTCCTTGCATCACATTCAAAATACCGATAGAAGCTGTTCAACGCTCTCCACTGGCTTCCATCCTTCATGTGTCTCAGCTTCGGATCATCTCCATCGTCAGGCTTCTTCCTCTCCACGTGCCAGCGCATTAGCTTTGCTTCCTTGGGATCTACAAAATACCTCTGGAGACGGGAGTGATCGGTAAGTACCATACAACTTTCTGGGACATTTCTTCCCGGCCTTCTTGTATCGAGAAGCATTGCACACCGGACAGCTTGTTTTTTCTGCGTGCTCCTTCCGATAAATTATGCAATCGTTGATGCATGCATGGTATCTAACGTGTGGCAGATCAAGAGGGCACACGATCTTCTTGGCCTCATCAACACTAGTAGGACATAGATTACCCGCGGGAAGAACATCCTTTAGGTACTTGAGATGCTCATCGAGGCTAGTGTCGGTCCATTTGTTTTTAGCCTTCGTCTTCAGGAGTTGGAGCGTGAAACTCAAGCGGGTCACCTTAGGATTGCAACCATCATACAATGGAGTGTTTGAGTCTACCACTAGTTGCTCCAGCTTAGCCTCCTCTCTAGAAGCAGCTCTCTCAGTACTCGTCTCCTTGCGAAGCAATGCTTGAACATGAGGGTCCCGCACGATTGAACTTAGTACCGACGAACTCTGCTGCATGGAGTCCATGTCGTTCTCTCCGCCGCCATGTCCGGCCCCTTCTCCTCCGCCATGTCTGGCCCCTTCTCCGCCGCCATGTCCGGCCTCTTCCCCGCCGCCATTATCGATCATCTCTTCATCTTGCCCCGTGTCATCATTGCCTGCCCCGTCGGCATCCTCAACATCGTCATCCTCATCTTCAATTATCCATGGAGTATAGCCATCCATGAAACCAGTCATGAGCAGGTGCGCTTCGACACGACCATCGTCATGGGGGTCGAGCCAAACTATTCCTTTGCATTTTCGACACGGACATAAAACCTCTGTCCGGTTATTTTCTTTCATGTCCTGCACCGCTGACCGCAACCACCTGTCCACCATCGTTCCACTGACCATCGTCAACTCTGCACGGTAATAATAAACAAATTGATTATAAAAATGCATGCATGCATCAAAGTCATACAAAAATTTGGCATGACCTTCCCTAAAAATAGGACATATATGGATCTAGAGTTTGCCCGGAATTCACCGAAACAGAAATAAATCTACATTTCGGCAAAACATAGGCAACTCAAAAGCACAATTTGGCATGCCACAGACACAATTTCCACAAACATATCACACACACATAAAAATATTTCCATGTTGCAAAAGCATGAAATTTTCATCACCTCTATCTCGATCGAGATCGAGCACACGGTGGAGATGATGTTGTAGGGAGATCAAAAGTGCACAAAGCTCTTCTTGACAAAGATAGATCTAGTTAGGGGGAAAATAGGTCACTTAACTAAATCCTACATCTACCTAGCTACCTAATTTGGGAGGAGACATCTTCAACTAGTGTAGGGGAAAGGAAAAAGAGAAAGGAGATGCATTAATGGAGGTGGTGTAGTTAGGTAGGAGTAATGAAGAGAG
>NC_041393.1:684769597-684786420 GCF_002162155.2 Triticum dicoccoides
AGAAGTATTGAGGAAGAAGAAGAGTGAGAGTGGGAGCATGTGGGGGAGGTAGGGGGAAGGGAAGAGAGGAGGGGGAGGGGAGGCACGGGTGGGGAAAAGGTGGTGGGTTGGTGCGGGTCAGCAGTAGCGCGGGAGCAGAAACGCGCTATTGATAAGGAATTAGCAGCAGCGCGCTTTGGGCCATGGCGCTACTGCTAACAGTGACAAAAAAGTGTGTCAATTTGAAATTTAGCAGCTGCGATCTTAGTAAAAGCACGCTACTACTACATCCGTAGCAGTAGCGCGGTTCGGGCCACGGGGCTACTGTTAAATGGAGCTAGGTGAACACCGCCGGTCGATATTTGTAGTAGCGCGGTTTACACAGAGCGCGCTACTGCTAAAAACTTATCAGCAGCGAGTTTCCCGCACACGCGCTACTACTATTTAGCAGCAGCGCTCCTT
Organism: Triticum dicoccoides; assembly: GCF_002162155.2. Lineage (NCBI taxonomy): Eukaryota > Viridiplantae > Streptophyta > Magnoliopsida > Poales > Poaceae > Triticum > Triticum dicoccoides. The sequence goes on from NC_041393.1 coordinate 684,770,039, forward strand.
TTTGAGTCGTGTTGCTGCTAAGATTCTGTGTATAGGCTTTTCCCTAGTAGTGTATGGTCATGCAGAAAGGTGCTAGAGACTAGGCTGCCGGGAAGGCACCCTTGACACCACTACCACCAGAATAGTTGGGTCTATGACTGGGCACAATGGCACTGGAAACCTAGCATTCCATCACAGCATGGATCGTATGACAAAAAAGCCGGACCTAGACGATGTCGTGCGATGGTCCAGGTGGCAGAGGGAGAGAATGCACCGCTCGAGGACGCTGCAGCGGCCGTACAGGGATAGTGCGGCCGCGGGGGTGTCGAAGCGGGCACAATTTCCATTGGTAAGAGGAAGGGGGGAGGTAAGGTAAAGAAGGGAGGCCAACGGTAGGACGAGGAACGATGACACACGGTAGAAGATAGTGAATACTAAACGTAGAGGGGCACGGCGACAACAATGTGATGGTTTTAGATGGGGATGAGGATTCACATGGATTATAACGACCCACGTAAAGAACAACACAGACTGATGGTCAACACAGACTGATAGTAAATGAAAGGGTCATCTGTGCATAAACAATACCGAGTGACAGTTAAATAGAATGGTGAGTGATAAAGGCAAATTCAAAGCAAAAGGTGGTTTGAACACATCTAGGGCAGGCAGCTTCCGTCACCGGTCCATTTGTGTAGTGCCTATCTATTAGCAAGCGGTCCGCGGCACCTGCCATTTGTAAGATCACCCATGAAACAAAAATGGGAGACCAGTCGACCATTTTTTGGCCGTGGAAGCAGTTTTCACTTGATAATTACATTGCTTCGCACACATATACATTATTGTATGAACATTCAAAGATGCATCCATATCTCAAAATTATATTACATGGATCACATTTCATGCAAGTCAAACGTGCGGACCGAAAGAACACTGAACAACGCATGACTTGCTCCAGTGTCAGAGATTTGACATCTAGAACACCCATTTAACTACCCACTACTAGGAAATAACCTACAAGCAGACACCTAGCAGTGGCGCAGGGTATATGGGTCGTACTACGGCTATTTAGAAGTAGAGTAGGTAAGAGGTTGCACTGTAGGTCAAGTTTAGAAACAGTGTGGGGGTCAACATACCAACGCTACTACTAAGTTGTCCCCCATGGTACCCCCGGGTCTAGCCATAGTAGCAGCGTCGGGCATAAAACCTGCGCTAAACCTAAACTGATAGCAACAACGCGCGTTCTATAGCCCGCGCTATTACCACGGTTACACGGGTCCAGCAGGTGGGCCCTACTTAGCAGCAACGCGGGTTTGCTAACCCCACGGTCATGCACATAGCAATAGCATGGGCCCATGCACCGCTCTGCTGCTAAGCCACCCTTATCCTCTCTTTGCCACCATTCCCCACTCTCTCGCTCCCTCTCTCACCGTCGCGACCGTTCCTCCTCTCGTCATCGTTGCCGTCACCGCATTGCCGCCATCCATGTCCTCCGTATGCCTCCCTCCTCCTCCTACTCCCACCTCGCTCCTCCAATCATCGCCCCGCCTCCCTCTCTCATCCATCTGCCACCCCTCCTCCCTCCTCCTCCCTCCTCCAGCCGCCACCCCTCCTCCCTCCTCCTCCCTCCTCCAGCCGCCACCCCTCCTCCGTACTACATTTTGATTTAGTATAGTTTAGTTGATAGTTTCTTGTTGATATGTGGCACTTTGATTTAGGTAATAGTTTCTAGTTGATGTGTGACACTTTGATTTAGTTGAAAGTTTCTATTTGATATATAACACTTTGATTTAGTATGGTTAACTGAACTAGTAAAACTTTAGACAGAGTTAATAGTTTCTAGGTTATATATAAAACTTTGATTTAGGAAAGCTTCTAGGGTTTAGTTGATAGTTTCTAGTTAACTGAATAAGTAAAAATTTAGACAGGGATAAAATGTATTAAAGCTTTAGTTAAAATTTATTTGGTAGAAAAAGGTATTGGACACTTAGATGATGTTGTAGGTAGAAAAGTGAATTTCTACATGAGTTTTGAACTACATCATGTGAACTTTCATGACATGCCCATTTATGCTATGTGCATGATAATGTTTCTATCCTAAAATCAACATGATAATATTTCTGTTTATATTTTTTTTGCAGAAATCAATTATTTGCCACTGCCTCATCTCCATCCCGACCCCCTCTGACCTTGAAGTGAGACCAGCCAAATCCCTATGTCGATGACGATGTGTTGTGAACGCCGATGATGAACATGCACAAACGAAAGTGTCCAGATCTTGAGGACTTTCTGTATTTCTTCTTTCTGTTAAAACAGAAGTGCTAGTCCCCATGTCATTGATGTCGATGACAAAGTGTTTCGAATGTCGATGATGAAAATGCAAAGCTTGTTTCTTGGTTTTCTTGTTTGCAGAGGACCTCTGAGTGGCCTATGTTTTGCTAGAATGTTGGTTCATTTCTGTTCCTGCAAATTTCATGCGCTCGGTATTGCCTATTTTAGCAGCGGTCGTGCCAAAATTTTACATGAATTTGGGCATGACTTGTGCTAGAAAGTTGGACATATCGAGCGCCAAGGATTTCCTGGAACATGAATTAAACAACATTTAGGAAAAACATAGGCCATTTTTTATGTCATTACTTGATATATGTAATGTTAGTTGACTTATGCTTAGGGTTCACTTGCAGTCTTTCTGGGCTCCTTGTGTAACTTTCAGTCCGTTCTTGAAGGAAGGATCTCGACTGTTGTTGTGGGGGGTCCATTTCTCTACTTCTCCTCGTGATAGACCTTGGTAATGCTAGAGGGAAGAGGGGGATGCGACCATCACAGACGGTCGGAATATCATGAGGGAGTGTGAACCATATACACCACCATTTACGATCGAAATACCAGAGAGGAAGAATCCCAATTGTTGTCATGGGATCGCTTCCTCCTCTTCTGCTCGTGATAGACCTTGGTAATGCATGAGGGAAGGGGGTGCGACGATCACCGATGATCAAAATATCGGAGAGGAATTGTCCACCATATGCGGTCGACATATCAATGAGGAAGAATCCCGACTACTGTCATGGGTGTCGCTTCTCCTTCCTTCCCGTGTGCTAGACATTTTGGTGTAAAATAGTCAGGAAACAGGAGAGTAGCGATCATCACTGACGATCGCAATGTCAAAGATGGAGTGCCCACCATATACACCACCAGAGACGAGAGTTTTCCAAGGGATACTCGACAGACCGAAAGTCAACCTATATCATTGGATGGAAGAAATACAGATTAGATTAAAGTGGATGGATCCAAGTTACCAAGTTAAATTAGTAGGACGATATGATGTTGGGACGGCACACAAGTGTTGAACGAAGGCAATGCCTATGAAGGAAACTAATACAGCTTGGTCACTTGGAGCCATCAACTTTAATATAATCCATGTTTCTTCCATCATAGCAAAACTACTATGTGTTATGAATGGATAATTCATGCTCTTCAAATTAAACGTAATTCTCTTACAAATCCGCCCCACTGAACTGTAAGTCAACACGTCGACCCATGCTGGCAGCATTTCTCAGCAAGACCTACAACTGTTGCTTAAAAAGGTATCAAACCACAAACGATAATTCTTCTATTAAATTCACAAAAACAAATATGGCTCGCCCACAATTGAGAATTTTTTTGTCCATATCCTCAGAATACCAAATATGGTACACATTATCATTAGGAGCATGTATCTTGGCAGTTCCTAAGATCTTTCATCCATAAAGGTTCACAAAACATTGTGGTATCAGGCAATACCAAAGTGATTTGTCAACAAAGAAAAAATCCAGTAATAATTAAACTAGAGGGTCATAATGGTAACATATACCATGTTGGACTTATATGAACAGAACAATCCTTAAGTCGGGTCGGGTCACATTTATTGACCAACAAAATAAAAGATAATTAATCTTTATGAGGTTCATCCAGTCTACAAGGGCTCACTTTTTGACAAAACATAAAACTTGATCCAGGAATATTAAACATCTCTACCACTACCAAAGATGCTAAAGAAACTTGAAGAAAACACATTTTCAAAGAAACACAAAGCAAAAACATAGTTCAGTTCTTAATGTAAACACTCTAGTACAATCGGTTGCACAACATAAAATATGCATCAATTCAACAATACTAGCTACAATCATATTTTATGCATCTCTACCACTAGCTATATTGCTGTAAAACTAACTACGGGCGGCTCGGGTTAATCGGTGATGACCGACTCAATGTCTTAGCTATATTTATTGATAGAGGGCTGGTTGCTTGTGCCACGCCTAAGGGGGCGACCTCTTGGTCATTGGAGGTAGACCGACCTCATCATAACTCCTCATAGTCGATGGGCTCATTGAGGATTTTTTTCGCTTTCTATCTCATTTCCCTCCACGTCCTCATACTTTTTGTGTGCGTGTCCCTGGAGATGGACTCTAACAACACACAGTTCACTGTGAGGATATGCGGATCCTTCTCGAGGAGACACGCCATAACTGGATTAGTCTCTCACCGGGCACACAGCTACGCCTCGGCCTTAAGGTGCTCATTCTCCTTAGCCCTGGAAGCTAACCTCATTTTGGGAAGCACAAGATCATGAGCATGGTGGTTGTTGATAGGGAGGTTGATCTACATCCTTGCCCCCTTGTACTTGAGCGCCATAACATTGTCAATGCGTACCGCTAGCTCCGCTATGGCTAATGTGCCAAGTGATTTTTTTTCCATGTCTGGGTTGGTGATATGTACCACCCACGTACCCCACAGCATGTGCATTACAACATAGTCCCTCGCGGGTGGCGACTTCTGCAACATGTCCTATGGTCAGGGTGCTCGAACCGAAGAACTATAAATAAGAACAAATAATTTAAAATCGATGAACTTTTTTGGCATGACGTTTGCTAAGAAAATTGGCATATTGATTGCTAGAAATTTGACGAAAGAAAAGCTAATCAAAATTTTGGAAAAATATTGATATTAATTTTGAATCCCTATAGAATAAGACAACCTCTCTGCCTTCCACCGATCGATGGTCGGTACCAAGACCCATGTAATTCCCCTTGGCTCGATGACCGGAACAAAAATCTGTATCATGTTGGAATGTCAAAATGCAAATATATACAACGATAGCACTAAACTTAGCTCTATCAACTAACTAACCAAAACTCAATTTCACTAAACCTAATCGTAGCACTCCCAACAATGCAAATAAATTGTAATCAATAAGCCTAGCTCTAGCACTACCACTACCACTACCACTAAAACTACCACTAATGCAAATAATTTCTCTCTAACCTAATCTAAAATGCAAAGAATTTACTAAGACTAATAAATTTCATATATGACCCCAATCTAAAATGGGAAGACGATCTAACCTCGGGAGTGTTAGTGCTCGGGGTGGACCTGCACGTTGTCGGTGATATGGAGATAGTGGAGTCGATCGGGGGCAATGTGCAATTCGTTGGTGGGAGAGCATCATTGGGAGGAAGGGGCAAGGGAGTCGAGGGTTGCATGACAATGGAGGTGGCGGGGCGGCAAAGATGATAGAAGCAACCAACGTGTCGGTGGTGTGCCAAAGTCAGTGTGGAGTCAAGGGTGTCCTGATAACTGGAGATGAAGTGGGGCAATGGAGTAGGTCGTCATCAAGGAGCCGCAGGGGGGCGGTTTATGTGGGGATAAATTTGGTGGGTTGGGCTAGGCGGTGTCCATCGAGGATGGGGTATTGCGGCTAGTGATATGAGGGTAATTTTGACAAGTCTCCAATGAAACCGTTATGATTTGGAATGGAATAATCAGTGGCAGGCGTGCAGTGGCACCCGTCACTAATAACCAATGTTACTAATGGCCAAAGTTACCACTGGCGGGTATTTTCATACCCCCACGGCTGGCAATTTGTTTAAGTTTTTTTGTGTATTTGTAAAGCTACTATATTTTAGGATAAGATTTATGGTCCACTTGTTTCGTATGGTTGAGTGCACACCATTATAACATTGTTGTAAAATTTTGGCACTTTTTTGGGTTGATTCACTATTTTAGGGAACTAACAGAGTTTTGAGATATTAAGAGGAGGTAAATGATTTGTCATTTTAGAAGAAAAGTAAATGAAGTTTGAAAATGACGAATTTTGGCATGCTCTAATGGTATGCCCATTAGAGGGTGTGTTAAACCTTTTAGAAGTAATAGTTGTGTCACACTTTGATTTGAATCTGAAGAGACTCCATGAAGTGTCCGAGCTTTAGGTAAAGTGTCGGGGTAGAATGAGAACTCAATGTTTTTCATCATTTCCCCTTAAAACTCTTATATGTTGAGTATATACCACTACAAGTTCCGTGTATGAATTTCAAACTATTCTAAGTAAATAAGATATATTTAGGGCATTCAATGTATTTGTAATTCTTTAATGGACATAAATCAAATTTGAACCACATATAGATCAAAAAATGCCCAAAAATTGTTGTGAAAAATACCATTTAATTTATGAAGTGTGTGTTGCTACTTGTGAGCTGCGCTAGGATTTTCTCGAAGAAGAGAGGAGATGCAGTACAGTAGATATAAGTATTTCCCATAGTTAAGAACCAAGGTTATCAATCCAGTAGGAGATCATCAGACAAAGCCTCGTGAACAACACCTGCACATACGAAAGCAAATACTTGCACCCAATGCGATCAAGAGGGTTGTCAATTCCCTTGGCGGTTACTTGCAAGTATTAAATCTCGTAGTGGTAGATAGATAAATTGCAAAAATAAAATAAAATAAAGTAGAAAATTGCAAAAAAGTATTTTTGTGTTTTTATATATGATAAAGGTAGACCCCGGGGCCATAGTGTTCACTAGAGGCTTCTCCCGAGAGCACATAGCATATGGTGGGTGAACAAATTACTGTTGGTCAATTGATAGAAAAGCACATAGTTATGACGATATTCAAGGCAGTGATCATATATATAGGCATCACGTTCGAGACAAGTAGACTGACTCCTGCCTGCATCTACTACTACTACTCCACCAATTGACCACCATCCAGCATGCATCTATAGTATTAAGTATAAAACAGAGTAACGCCCTAAGCAAGATGACATGTTGTAGACAAAGTAAACCCAATCAATATGAATAAACCCCGTCCGCTACTAAGGAAAAGCCTAGCAGTAGCGCGGGTTAAATGCTTATCAGTAGCACGGGTGGCTGCGCTACTGATACGGTGCAACAGCTAATGCTTATCAGTAGCGCGGTTTGACCCGCGCTGCAGCTATCTAAGGATAGGAGCAGCGTCTGTATGCAACATGCACTGCTGCTAATAGCTGCAGCGCCCTTTAGCAAAGAGCGCTACTGCTAAGAACACGTTGCTGCTAAAGCCATACCGCGCGCTACAGTTATTAGTTTTTTTGAAATTTTTTCTGCTCCATATATTGTGCTGCTGAATTTTGTTTAGGGCTTTATACAATAATCTCTAGCATATCATACACATACAAATATAATCATAGCATATGCATACAAATAGTCTCATCAAATCATGTCATCATCATAATCATCATCCAACACAAAGTGGTCTGTCGTCATCATCTTGAAAATAGCGTTACAATTCTTGAATACTTGCAACTACATCGTCATCCATCTAAACAGTGATATATGCCAGAAGAGCTATCACTATGAGTGAGAGCGGAACTATGTGATACGTCTCCAACGTATCTATAATTTTTTATCGTTCCATGCTGTTTTATTATCAATCTTGGATGTTTTATAATCATTTTATATAATTTTTTGGTACTAACCTATTGACATAGTGCCAAGTGCCAGTTGCCGTTTTTTTCCATGATTTTGCATCACAGGAAATTAATATCAAATGGAGTCCAAATGCCCCAAAACTTTATGGAGAATTTTTATGGGCCAGAAGGAAGAAGTTGGGCCCTGGTTGCCCCTGGGGGAGTCCCGAGGAGGGGAAAACCCACCAGGTCGCGCCAGGAGGTCCAGGCGCGCCCTGGTGGGTTGTTCCCACCTCGGGTGCCCCCCGGACCGCCTCTCTGCTCTATAAATACCCCAAAAATACCAGAACCCTAGAGACTTCGACGAAATATTCATCCAGCCGCCACAGAGTAAAGAACCACCAGATCCAATCTCGACACCATCATGGAGGGGTTCACTGCTTCCATTGGTGCCTCTCCGATGATGCGTGAGTAGTTCTTTGTAGACCTTCGGGTCCGTAGTTAGTAGCTAGATGGCTTCCCCTCTCTCACTAAATTCTCAATACAATGGTCTCTTGGAGATCCATATGATGTAAATCTTTTTTCGGTGTGTTTCTTGGGATCTGATGAACTTCGAGTTTATGATCAGTTATATATTTTTATATCCGTGAAAGTTATTTGAGGTTCTTTGATCTCTTATAGCCTCGTATTTCTTCTCCGATATTTGGGTTTTGTTTGGACAACTTGATCTATTTATGTTGCAATGGGAAGAGGTGCCCGTTAGTGGGTTCGATCTTACGGTGCTTGATCCCGGTGACAGAAAGGGAACCGACACGTATGTATCATTGCTACTAAGAATAAAAAGATGGGATCTGTATCTAACGCAATAGATAAACGGATCTTGTCTACATCATGTCATCGTTCATATTGCATTACTCTGTTTTTCCATGAACTTACTACACTAGATGCATGCTGGATAGCGGTTGATGTGTGGAGTAATAGTAGTAGATGAAGTCAGGAGTCGTTCTACTAATCTTGGATGTGATGCCTATGTAATGACCATTGCCTGGATATCGTCACGATTTTTTGAAGTTCTATCAAGTGCCCAACAGTAATTTGTTTACCCATTGTTTGCTATTTTCTTGAGAGAAGCTACTAGTGAAACCTACGCCCCCCGAGTCTTCTTTCTCATATATTTGCTTTGCGATCTATTTTATTTGCTCTTTTTATTCAGATCTATTAAACCAAAAATACAAAAATACTTTGTTGCACTTTATTTTATTTGCGATCTATTATTTCAATTTATTACAACTTTCTCCCCTCCACGCACTGTTTCTGGCGCTGTACCCCGAAAGGGATTGACAGCCCCTTTAACACGTCGGGTTGCGAGTGGCTGTTATTTGTGTGCAGGGGCTGTTTACGTTGTGTTTCTTGGTTCTCCTACTGGTTCAATAACCTTGGTTTCATATCTGAGGGAAATACCTACCGCCGCTGTGCTGCATCATCCCTTCCTCTTTGGGGAAATACCGACATAACTTCAAGCGACATCAGTATGCAGTACATGAGGCAGCGGTTACAAGTCCTCTCTCGCGCTAGCATGAACCTCAACTAACTAGCTTTTGAAGCCTTTATGGCTGGCGCCCGAGAACCCATCCACTTGCGCCTTACACTCAGGCCACTCGTCGTACGCTCCCGGAACCTTCCCTTTGTACACGACATAGCACTGCTTCTTTGCTATCAAGAATCTAGGTACCTGTTAGAGATCCATCTTTATCAAGAGAATGTACAATCATATGCAACAAAATATACTAGAGCAACACAAAAAAGAAATGGTTAGCAACTAGATGCAACATATAGTACACAAACTAATTAACTCGAGGTATGCAGGTCATCATACCCAAACTAATAAAGTAGCATTACACAACTTCGGCAGGGATCGTGCACATCACAAAGTTTCATCGCTTCAGAAAGTATACAAGTTCACCCGACACATCTCATCATCATCGGCATCGTAAATCACTAGAAGTTCCATCCTTCCATATCGTCAAGGATGGACCGTAGCTTCTTGAACGGCGTGAGGTCATGACGTTGGATGCCTACGTGAGTTCGGATCTCAGCTCGCGATATAGGGCCGTCATGGAACATCCCCTTCTCATCGACGACTTCTTTCATGACGATCGTCGTAATGTCCCTTTGGATGCGAAAGAAGTCATTTCTAAGTTTATAATCCGCTTCTCCATGAGATTCTACCCACTTGCCGATATGATCATCATTTCTGCTTGTCATGCGAAGCTTTTGGTGAGCTGTGCTGAATCAATCTTGAGATGGAGGAGGTAGAATCCATCTTTCTTGCTTGGTTTTGGGACATGGATGCAGCAGAAGTTAGTTTTATGTGAGAAACCCAACTTCTTGTTCCTTTGTTTCCTGATCTGCAGGTGGCCACCCCTAATGCTGAAGCCTTGGAGAGCATCATCTAGAATATTCCTTATGTGGGTGTAGTCCTTCTTCTCGTAGTTTTTGGTAGGGTCAAATTACACGGTGTGGGAGACTCGTGGGTAAAGAATGATAAGGACGGCACGCCCGTTGCTGCGGAGAAAAAGACACCTCAAATTATTCTCCATATGAGTGAGAAGGAATCATTGAAATGTACAAAAGGGTTGTCCGGAACTGACTTACTTTGGATGATAAGGCAAGAGGACACTTTCCTGGTCCTTATTTTGTACCATGAAGTTTTGGAGGTACTCCCTAGCAGTTTTACGCTCAAAGTCACCTAGACTCAAGAAGGACTCGTGCATGTAGTACGGATCCGCCACACAGATTTGTGAGGCTTCTTCTCTGTTCATGACGGAGATCATATGTAGTGCAAAAAGGTGGACGATTGTAAAATCGAGCTGCCTTGTCAGAAACATCTCGAACATATGGTCAAACCGCAGGAAGAACAACTTCGCGGGCCGTGTGTCGATGTAGCACTTCCCCTCAAGCACACGAGCCGCGTATGTCAGATATCCTGGATCCTTCGCGGATAGTAGGCTTTTCTCAGTCAATAGAACATGATCGTGCAGTATCCTGAGATCCCCGGATAGTGCCTCCAGCGGTTTCGGCGGTAGCATCGGCTTGCCCGCGACATGGAACATTATCGCACCTTTGACGGGTACACGCTCTTCAAAATCCATCATCTGGATGCTATTTGCTCTGGCTTGTTTGTAGGCAACTGAGCCTATCTTCCCCAGTCTCTTCCTCTCCTTTTTCTTGGGCACACCTTACAGACCCTTCCTTAACCCCTGCCGCAGTGTTGCCGGGCTAAGAACTGTACAACCCCCTGCTAGTTGAGCCTGTGTTGAGTTGGCATCTTCAAGCGTGTCCTGTAAGGATTTCATGAAGAGATACTTCTTGTAATCCCTGCTAGGACGTTCCTGCCCGGGCAGATCATCCATATCCTCATCAGCATGCTGATAGCCTGAGTCCTCATATGGCTGACTCATCATATCTAAGTCACTGTCATAGGCGCCTGTATTGAGGAAACCCATTGGTTCCTCCGTATCCTCCATCACATCATCCATTCTTTGTTCTACGGGCCCGATTACATTACCCACTATTGTACCCCCTTCATCACGTTGTCGCCGCTCTCAACTGGCACTACATTAGCTGGTAATTGCGTAGTCGAGGTGGTGGTCTCCATACATGGTTGTTGATGTGTGTTTATTGGTGTGCTCTCGGTCGACTCTAGGCGAAGAAGATTCTTTGGCCATAGCAGCACCCAACCCTTGCAGCTTCCAATCCTCAGTGGGGTCTCGTCGTCCTCTCCCACTAGGCGTACTAGAGGAGGCAAATCCTCGTGCCCCGATGTCACACTCAACAAGGTAACCCTGAAGTGCCTAGAGGGCATCGGCTGGCCGTCGAACGTGAGTTCCAAAGGCTTCGTTATCACCCCCTTTCCCACGTCCACCTTCTGGCCTTTGATCAAGTAGACTATAGTGCACGGGGTGTCGTCGGCATGCAAACACATGTCTACGGCGTAAAATATCCGAAAGGCAACGGAAATGGAATATTCTAGATACTCATGTTGGTGTGACATATAATTACTGTGAGGGCGTCGAGCTCAGCCAAAGACAAAGGCCCGCCTAGCTCGCCAGAGACTGAGAATGAGCAGCTATGAGCGGGTGAGGGTGCGGGTGCGAGAGCAGGCCCGGTTGCGTGAGCAGGTGATGGTGCGGTGGTCTTGTTCATGAAGTTGCTTGCGATGAAACTGAGCAACGGGAAATCATGTACTGTCTTGTCTAGATTTGCATTCATCCAGTTGATGATAGCCGGGACCAAGTTAGTAGCAAAATCATTTCTGCCTGCAGTTACAGGTGCATCAACTGCCTGATGTAGCAACTCATTTTTCTCCTCGGTTTTTTTTTGCGTCCCCGATTGCTTTTTTCTCGAACGCAAGCTTCACCTTCTCGTCGATGTTCGCCTGACTAAACTTCTTTTCCTGCTTCTTGGCCTCCGGGCCCTCGTTGTAAAACACCTTCCATGTGGCACCGTCTCCGACGCCGTGCACACGTCCATATTGCGGCCGCTGGCCCAAAGGGAGTCCCATAACTTCGTTCAAGGCCCAGTTGAGAGGGGTGTCCCACTTAGGCCTCATCAGAGAAGTAGGGCTTTCGGCTGCAAGCTGGTGTTGCTTCAGAAGAAACATGAACGGTTTACAAATGTGTAGTCGACTTGACCTGGAGCTAAATGTAAGGTGGTAAAAGAATAACTACCAGTATTCTAATCAATCTCCTCGTGATCTGGTCCGTGTAAAAAACCTTCTTTTCCTTGTCCCACTTGTAGCGGGCCCTTATGAAGTCATGCTTGAAGGGCTTGGTGAACTTCGTGAAGGGTCCTGGGAGACCCGCGGCTTCACTTTCCGCGTCCTCCTTATCCCATATGGGCCTTTTACTAAGGTAGCCACAGCTTCGGACGTGATGCTTCCCCGTGTTCCTTTGTTGAAGGCTCTTGAATTTTGCAGCCTTCGCCTTGGCTGCCTCGGTAGTGCAAGTGTCCTTGAATTTTTCGAACTCCTCTTCCGTAAGTGTCGAATTTTCCTCCAGAATCTTGGACAGGGGTTCCTCAGTCTCAATATCTCATTTCACCCTCCCTTTCCAGGAGGCCAAATCATTGCTGAACATGCCCATGGCATGATTCTTAATCTTTTTCATCTTTGGATCATCCCACGGTTGGTCTATGTTATCATCCCGGTCGGGGAACTTGAATCTCTTGTGCAACTTCATTAGGAGCAACTGCCTCAAATGTTCTTTAGTCCTTAAGTCATCGTTGTTGATGCCTGCACATAACCGTAGGATGCATCCTACTTGGTTCCCATAGCACTTGCGAGGTTCTTGCGGCTCTAATGGCTCAAACTTGCCAGGGGCCATCTCTGTGATCACCAGTCGTCCAATGCCAAGTTTGTTGGGTTTTCGTATCCTCTGCTTCTTCTGCTTCTTCTTTTTGGTAGCTGTATCGGTGCCGGTACCTTCCCCGCCGGTCTCGGTGGCTCTAATGGCTCAAACTTGCCAGGGGCCATCTTTGTGACCACCAGTCGTCCAATGCCGAGTTTCTTAGGTTTTCGTATCCTCTGCTTCTTCTGCTTCTTCTTTTTGGTAGCCGCATCGGTGCCGGTACCTTCCCCGCCGGTCTCGGTGCCGCCATCGGCGCCGGCGCCGTCAGTATCGATGTCAGCGTCAGTACCATCATCGAGGCCGACCTGCAAACCTTCATTATGCTTAGCAGACAAAAAGTCGAGGTACTATTGTTCACCCTCATAATCCATCTCGTCTGCATCTTGGTCAGAAGACCCGATTTCTTCGTTGTTCGACATGTTTCCTATGATTAAGTCTCCTTGTTTACTTTCAAAACTGTAAAAAAATTGATAAATGACATAAAACAGATCTATGTTTGCCAGAATGCCATTTCCCAGCAACTCTCGGCACTCGATATGCCTACTTTGTAGCACAAGTCATGCCAAAATTCGGAAAATTTCGGCATGACCTTTGCGAAAAAGTGGACATATCGAGTGCTTGAAATTCACCGGAACGGAAATGAATCAACATTCCAGAGAAACATAGGCCACTTGGATCATTTACCCTGCACATAATCATGATTTTCCAAATATGACATGTCCAAAAAATCACATGTCCAAATGACATATCCATATTCCAAATATGACATGTCCATATCACATGTCCACATATCACATGACCACTTCAAATTTGCAACTAAAAAATAGCAACAATTGCTTCAACTAAAAATTTAAATAGCAACAGTTGCTTTAACTAATCTATCCACTTCAAAAAAATATAGCAACAATTGCTTTAACTAAAAAAATTAAATAGCAACAATTGCTTTAACTAATCTGTCCTAGGTTTCATAGTAATTCTAATTAACTAATAGCAACAGAATCCTATATAATCAATTCAGATTTTTCTTACACTAAAAACTAGCCTAGGGTTCATACTATTTCATACTAACTAGCACTAAATAGCAGAAAAGAGGGGCGGAGATGGCTGACACAGGGCAAAGAGAGAGATGGGGTCGGGGGAGACGGTGCGGCACCGAGGCGAGGCAGGATTAGGGGAGACGGCACGGGACCAAGGGTCACTGGGGTCGGGGAAGACGAGGGCGAGCGCCGGGGTCGGGGAAGACGGGGGCGAGCGCCGGGGTCGGGGGCGAGCGCCAGGGGCGAGCGTAGGGGCACGGCGAGGACAGGGCTCTCGCAGCAACGACGGGGAAGAGAGAGTGGGCATTTGGGGGAAAAGCAGAGGCGGGAAGAATCAGAGAGGAGGAATTTGGGGCGTTAAGTCGAGGTAGCAGTAGCGCGTTCCAGGAAATGCGCTATGGCTAACTTAGCTATAGCGCGTTTAGCCAGAAAGCGCTACTGCTATCTTGTCTAGATGTAGCATGTTTATCAGGAAAGCGCTACTGCTAACTTGACTAGATGCAGCTCTTTTTAAGGAAAGCGCTACTGATATAACCAGTACCTATGGCAGGTTTCCTTTTTGGTTTCTTCTATTTTCTTTTCCTTTATTTTCTGTCCCTTTTCTTTTCTTTTCTTTTCATTTTTTCCGAGAGCAGTGAATGAAGGGAAGGTGATACAATGTATATAAGTAAGGCGATATATATTGCATCATTTGACAGTTAAGTATGTATACAAAATAGGAACATATATATTACATCATTTGACCCATGCATAATGGTTAAGTGTGTACACAAAATAGGAACATATATATTACATCATTTGACCGATAACGCTTCCTTAGTGTTGACATTGTCATTTTTGAGTGAGCTCCTTTCCCTTCTTGTTCATTGAAGAATAATTAAGCCCCTCATTGTGACTTTTCCTTTTCCATGGAGTACGATCTTTCTTAGGTAATGTAGTATTGATTCTTATTTTGACGTATACTTCATCATCATCGTCATCTTCCCTCATTGGGTTGTCATACTGGTCGTAGTATTCCTTGTTGGCGACTCCATCCATTCCAATGATGTTCCTTTTGCCTCTCCTCAGGACAACATGGTTGGGATTGCACGGGTCGGTTATGAAGAAGCATTGTGTCATGTGCTTAGCGTGTTCCCATGGCTCGCTTTTTGCGATAGCGTTCACGGTAGCATTCTTGGTGTCGGGTATAGTCATGGTAGTGAAATACCGGTTTTCTCTTTCGACATCGTTAGCCCATCTGACACGAAACATCATCGCGTTATGCCGTCCAGAGTAGTCAAGCTCCCAGATCTCCTCGACCCTTCCGTAAAATCTCGCAGTTGCGCCGTTGTCGCTGGCGGTCATGCATTCCATCGTCAACCCTGAGTTCTGATCATCACTGTCCATATCTTTCGCCTCCGTGTAGTACGTGTATCGATTGATATCGTATGCCTAATAGGTGACGAGGTTGGGCGAGGGGCCATGTGCTAAGGCGTATATAAGTAATCCATCCTTAGAGCCCTCTTATGGGGGACTAGCAATAATATGCTCTTTGAACCAATGCAGGAAAACGGAGTTGTGCTCTCTAGTAACTTCGGCGTCCGTCCTGCATACCCCCGGTCATGATACTTCTTTGCGATAATTTCTTTGAGTGGTGCCAGGAAAGGATCTACCTCGTCTAGGTGTTGTAGCACTACCAAGTTTGCTCTGTCAAAGTCGTTGCGTCCATCTGAGTATGCCACGTGCAGTTCCCTGCGACCATTGGAGTGAACTTCTCCTTCGAGCCTCCCGTCGTGCTTGTTAACTAGCAAACCAACACCAACGCCAGGCGGCTGGTCTGCGCCATCTAGAAAATTCTCGTAGAAAGAGATCCACTCTTGTGTCAGATAGCCCTGGATGATGCTTCCATCTGGACGGGACATGTTACAAACAAATCCTTTGATGATCCCATTCATCCTCTCAAACGGCATCATGTTGTGAAGAAATGACGGCCCCACGTCTATTATGTCACTACTAGGAAAATGCTTATAGGTAGACATTTAGCAGTAGCGTTGGTTATATACCCCTCGCTACTGCTATTTAGCACTAGCGCCCGCCAGCACCAGCGCTATACGCACATGTTAGCAGTAGCGCTGGATTTCACGGGCAGCGCTACTGCTAATGGGCCATGCTCTCAGCCCCCCGTTGCAGCTTTAGCTATAGCGCTGGGCCTCCTCCCCCGCGCTGCCGCTAAGCCCACCTCCTCCCCCGCACCAGCCCGTGCACCACCCCTCCCCCCCC
>NC_041393.1:684786741-684823666 GCF_002162155.2 Triticum dicoccoides
TTCCTCCCTAGTTATAGTTATTAGAGAGTAGTTAATTATTTTGAATCCTAGTTGAAAAAATGTAGGTTCTTAGAATAATGTAGGTGTTTTAGTTGAATTTTTAGGTGTTTTAGTTAAATTTGTAGGTGTTTTAGTTAAAAATGTAGGTTCTTAGAATAATGTTGAATTTGTTTTAAGTGTATTTAAAAAGAGTTTTAGGTGTTTTAGTTGTTTTAGGTGTAGTTAACAGAATTTTAGGTGGTTTAGTTGTTTTAGGTGTGGTTAACAACATTTTAGGTGTTTTAGTTGTTTTAGATGTAGTTAACAGAATTCTAGGTATTTTTTTAGTTAAAGCAATTTTTCCTGTTATATGCAAATTTGTAGTGGACATGTCATATTTTGAACATGTCACAGTTTGGACATGTCATATTTTTCCGAGTGGCCTGTGTTTTGCCAGAAATGTCGATTCGTTTACGTTCGGGCAAATTTCAGGCGCTCGATTTGGTCCTGTTTTTAGCAAAGGTCATGCCAAATTTTGCGAAGTGTTTATTAATTTTGTTTTTATAATTAACCATTTTGTTCTCGACGTCAAAGATGCCTATCCCGCATCCTCGTCGTCTACTCGGAGCTTCTTCTGGTGAGTCGAGGGGCCATGTCCGGGACTAGGCTCCACCGGGCTGGTACTGGGTTGTGCTACCTTCTGGTGAGCGCAGCTTAGTGAGGAGCCAGCCCGTCGTCGACCCGAAGCTTCTTTGGTGGCGGTCACATGGGTCTGCATTGGTGGAGAGGATTGAGTCCCCCGCGCAGGTGGTGCAACACCGTGTCATGGAGGAGAACGCGCACGTCCAGCGCTACTTGGTTGAGTTGGCGAACGGCCGGTTCTCCAATACCTGGCAGTTTCTTTGGGGATCTCACCAGAGCTATGATCCGGTGATGGTTCCTTCTGTTTGGGTGTCCACCGCGGCACACTAAACCTAGAGGAGCTATTATTCGAGATGTATTAGTGATATTATATGATGATCTCTTTGCTACAAACTACTATATATGTATTCGATGATGGATTATTAATTACCTATCAGTTATTTGCTTATTGAATGCAAAAGATATGTATTCATGATGGATTATATGATGATCTTTGCTACAAACTACTACAAACTACAAATTTTAGGTGTTTTAGTTGTTATATAATGATCTTTGCTACAAACTACTACAAACTACAAATTTTAGGTGTTTTAGTTGTTATATAATGATCTTTGCTACAAACTACTACAAACTACAAATTTTAGGTGTTTTAGTTGTTATATGATGATCTTTGCTACAAACTACTATATATGTATTCGATGATGGATTATTAATTACCTATTAGGAAATGTCTGACGACAAAAGGGAATTCGCTATGTGCGTTTACTGCGAAGATAAGCGCGGTATGTGCGACAGGCCTCACCTGGTAGAAGGTCGGCGCTTCAGCATCAAGCTCCAAGAGACCTTCGATGTTGATATGGTACGCAATGATGACAAGTGTTTTTTGTTATTTTTGCACGACTTCTCTGCTTCTTCAACGTGTAATTTCCGTCTTTTACAATTCTACTAGCTTATCCCATGCCATGCAAGACGCTATGTCTTGGAAAAGATGGGGTTTGAAGATCATGAAAGCACGGAGACAAAGATAATTAAACTAAGGACCCATTATGGTTATGATTTTGCTGTAAAACTATACAATTCTGTGAATTCATCCAATTTTGGTTGCCCGAATTGGGAATCCCTTCCCAAGGCGTATGATTTTCATGAGGGTATGCTTCTCACCTTCGATCTTGGTGATCCTGATATTGACGAAAATGATATGACCATGTGGGTCCTTGTTGACATGCTTCTAGTTCTACCGCTGTGTGAGTTTCTTAAACATATTTACTAAGTAATTTATATTGGTTATTTCAAAATATTTGACAGCTTATTTCCATTGACAGCTTATTTTCATTTTTCATAAAATGTACGGAAGATGGTAGACAGAACCTACTACTACAATGATGAAGCACAACTAACTTATAAGGAGAAACATGGTCTGATCACATTTTTTACTGATCTTGAGAATTACAATAGCTATTATCGAATTCCTCAAAATTATGGTCCATATGTGCCACTAGTGCACGCGGTGTGCTACGGTAACATCAATGGAGATCTCATGGTAAGATTTTGTACTATTACGACATCCATGCATCTTTTGCATAAATTTTTCTAAAACTAAACTACACTGCTAACGACAAAGTTATTACTATGTTTTTGAACAAAAAACCCCGATGGCTTGTGTGCCTCATCTGATATTGCCAAGAGGTCGCGTTGATGTTATGAGCTTACGGCCACCACGGTCAGGTCAGCCACAGTATCCACATCACTCCTGTCCATACCAGATTTCTAAAAGCGAGGAAGCCATGATAATAAAAGATTGGAAAAAATGTTTCAACCATCGAAGAGAGGTACTTGGAAGCAACATTGTGCGTAGGCCAAGACTTGGAGACAGGATGATCTTCGTTCTTCATTATGGAGAGTCCAGTTTCCTTAATGAAGAGTCAATGCCTATCTTGTTTTATGATATTTTACCTAAGAGAGGGTAGAGTAGGTCCTATGAGAGGAGTAGGTCCTAGGTAGAATGTGTTATTATGTGTTGTAATGTGTTAGAGTTGATGAGGAGGATGAGGAGTTGTGATTATGACTAGTGACCAACTTGTTATATATATGATGTCTCATTGACGAACATTGTTTGGTGGTGATGACTAGTGGTAATGAATATGCTATTTAAATAGACTAGTTCATGATGAGTTGTTATTGTATAAAAGATATATATGTTTAAACATGTACAGCGCCAAAATATTAAAAAAAAACATAAATGTTAGCAATAGCGCTGTCCTAAAAACACGCTACTAGTACTTGAACTTACCAGTAGCGCTGGTCCAGAAACGCGCTACTGCTACAAAATAGCTGTAGCACCGTAGCAGTAGCGCTGGTCCCCGCGCTACTGGTAGCAAAAAAACTAGCGCTACTGGTAAGCTTTTCTCTAGTAGTGTGTCGTCCACAATATGGGCACACAGATGCACCATGACGTTAAAGAACGCAGGTGGTAAGTACATCTCAAGCTTATTCAGTATCACAAATATCTCTTCCTATAGCCTTCGGAGCTGCTTCACACTGATCGACTTTCGAGAGATGACATAGAAAAATTTACAAAGAGCAATAAGGGCATGCTTGTGCATTATCCCTCTAAGGGCAATAGGTAGTATCTACGTCATCAGCTCATGACAGTCATGGGACTACATCCCGTTGAACCTTTTCTTCTGCGTGTCTAGATATCTGCTTATCTTACCACAGTAACCGGAACTAACTTTGACTCCGGTAAGGCACTTGAAGAATTGATCGATCTTAGTCGGACTTAAGGTGAAGCAAGAAGGGGGGCAATAATCCTCTTCCTTTACTTTTTTGCCCTTCTTCTCCCGCGCCTCTGTCCCCGTCTCTGTCCTGTCTGACTTTTTATGGGGCGGCATGTGCAGATCTTGCTTGATTTTCAAATCTTGCAAGTCTTTTCTTGCCTTCGGCCCATCCTTGGTCTTATCCGACATGTTCATCAGTGTCACGAGCAAGCTCTCAAGGACATTCTTAGAGATATGCATTTGATCAAGGCAATGAGGTGTGTCGAGTTTGTGCCAATACTCCAAGTCCCAGAACACAGACCTCGTCTTCCATACCTTCAGCAGCAGATCCGGTGCCTTTTTCATCGTCTTTCCCGGCACGGGGCACTGTTCCCAGTTTTTCAATAGCTCATCAATTTCAGCGCAGCTCCGCTTACGTGGAGGTCCTTAATGCTCAGCGTGACCATTGAATAGATCTCCATGGTTTCTCCACGGGTCGTCCTTCTCGAGCCATCTTCGATGCCTCATGTACACGATTTTCCCAGACCTGCCATCTTTCCTTGATGTTAGCTGTTGAGACGTCATATCATCCATGCATCGCGTGTATCCACAATATCCATGGCACACCTGGCCTGCAACATATCCGTAACCGAGATAGTCGTGCACCGTCATGATCAGCGTGGCTCTCATGTCTTGGCCGGTGTTTTCCATAACGTGTCTAACTCCTCCTGAAGTAGCCCCAGATACAGATTAATATTATTTCCCGGTTGTTTCGGCCCTTTAATCAGCATGCTCATGTGATTGTGAATGTACTTCGACTTCATGCACAACCAGGGGGCAGGTTGTACATCCATGCAAACATAGGCCATGTGCTATGGTTGGTGTTCTAGTTACCAAACGGATTCATGCCATCGGTACACGTGCCGAGCATGATGTTCCTTGCATCACATTCGAAATACCGATAGAAGCCGTTCAACGCTCTCGACTGGCTTCCATCCTTGACGTGTCTTAGCTTCGGATCATCTCCATCTTTGGGCTTCTTCCTCTCCGCATGCCAGCGCATGATCTTTGCTTCCTTGGGACCTACGAAATACCGTTGGAGACGGGGAGTGATCGGTAAGTACCATACAACTTTCTGGGGAGATTTCTTCCCGGCCTTCTTCTATCGAGAAGCATTGCATACCGGATAGCTTGTTTTTTCCACGTGCTCCTTCCAACAAATTAGCCAATCGTTAATGCATGCATGGTATCTAACGTGCGGTAGATCAAGAGGGCACACGATCTTATTGGCCTCATCCACACTAGTAGGACATAGATTCCCCGCGGGAAGAACATACTTTAGGTACTTGAGATGCTCATTATCGGTGTCAAAACCGGCGGATCTCGGGTAGGGGGTACCGAACTGAACGTCTAGGCGGATGGTAACAGGAGACAAGGGACACGATGTTTTTACCCAGGTTCGGGCCCTCTCGGTGGAGGTAAAACCCTACTCCTGCTTGATTAATATTGATGGTATGGGTATTGCAAGAGTTGAATCTACCACAAGATCAGAGAGGCTAAACCCTAGAAGCTAGCCTATGGTATGATTGTTGTTCGTCCTACGGACTAAAACTCTTCGGTTTATATAGACACCGGAGAGGGCAAGGGTTACACAGAGTCGGTTACAATGGGAGGAGATCTTCATATCGTATCACCAAGCTTGCCTTCCACGCCAAGGAAAGTCCCATCCGGACATGGGACGAGGTCTTCAATCTTGTATCTTCATAGTCCGGGAGTCCAGCCAAAGGTCATAGTCCGGCCATCCGGACACCCCCTAATCCAGGACTCCCTCAGTAGCCCCTGAACCAGGCTTCAATGACGATGAGTCCAGCGCGCAAGTTGTCTTCGGCATTGCAAGGCGGGTTCTTCCTCCGAATACTTCATAGAAGATGTTGAACACTAGGATAGTGTCGGGCTCTACAAAAATAAGTTCCACATATCGCCGTAGAGAGAATAATTTCTACAAAAATCTAATCTGCTGATGTATTCCGCAGCGCGACATCACGCCACGGCCAAGCCTTTATTCGAATCATTTTACTGCTCCACGTCAGCGTGTTTAGCGAGGCGGTTTCCTTGGCACGTCTCGTCAAAGCAGAGATCGTGTCCCCTTATTCCGGGATTCTCATCAATACGGGCGTGGGTAACCCAACCGTGCCTTTTGTATGACTCTCTAATTGAAAGCGAGTCCCAAATGGTTATGGGGAGGGATCTTGGTATTCAACTCCTTTATAAAGAGACCAAGGTTCGACTCCCTTTTCTTTCAATCCAATCAAATCCGCCCCTCGCGTCTAGTTCCAACACTCAAGGCTTCTAGTTTTAGGCGCTTCGGACCTTCGACGATGTCCGGCTCCGACCTTCAAGGCCGGTGGGTGCCTTCCTCCATTACGTAAGAAGACATGCGAAAGCTAAGAGATGCCAGGTATCTAACCGGCGAAATCTCGCATAGGCTGCCTGCTCAAGGGCAGGCCATCCCCTCTCCCCAGCCCGGTGAAAGCTTGGTGTTCACATCTCACTTCATTCGGGGGCTAGGCTTCCCGATTGATCCCTTCGTGAGGGGGCTGATGTTCTATTATGGGTTGGAATTCCACGATTTAGCTCCGGAGTCCATCCTCCAAATTTCGTCATTCATTGTCGTGTGTGAGGCCTTCCTCCATATCACCCCTCACTTCGGATTGTGGCTTAGAACCTTCAACATGGATCCGAAGATGATCGAAGGGCACCATGCTGAGTGCGGAGGAGCTATCATTAGCAAGATAGCCGGCGCTCCATGGCCCGAGGGCACTTTTCAAGAAGAGTTCGGCCTATGGCAACGGGACTGGTTTTACATCACAGCCCCCAGGGGCACCACGTGGGTGGCGCCACCCGCTTTTCGCTCGGACCCCCCACCACGGCGAGCATCATGGGTCAATGAAGGGCTTATCTGGGGGCCGTCCAAAGACGTGCCCCTACTGCAGGACCGCATTCGAGATCTCCTAGAAAGAGATAATAACTTGACCGTAGTGGCGCAAGTTATGCTGATTCGCCGCACACTGCCCTGAAACGTCGCCCTCTCCGCCTGTAGGAATTTAATCCGGAGGGACCGTGAGTCCTCCAACATTTTATGGGCGCGACGCCCGTGGAGATGTACAAATTGTTCTTCGGACCACAAGCAAGGTGTCCGGACTTATCCGAGGACGCAGGTCTAAGCTGCAATCGCCAGGATGCTAAGGTAACTAGCCCCATATTTGGACACACCATCCTCATTTTCATCATAAAGTGGCCCTTTAACAGAGCTATCCTTTGAACAGGAGTGGATAGCGAAGGGAAAGCTTATCAGGTGTCCATCCCCCCTGCCCGAGACCGCGCCGGATCCCGTGTTAACCAGGATGCTGCAGATTATGCTTTCGGCAGAGGGCCAAGAGGGGAACCAAGGAGCTACCACCTCCATGAAGGAGACTGTCAGGAAGGGAAGAACCGATAAATCCCCCAACCTGGGAAAGAAAAGGAGTGCCTCTAAAGACCCGGAGGGGATGACCTCGAAATGGGGGAAGAAATCTTCGTTAGAGGATCCGGCGCCGGAGACTGCCCCGGCCGCATTGCGCCCTCAAAGGGATCAGCTTTCCTCCGAGCCGTAAGTAAAGAGAGGGGTTCAAAATTAGTGGCATCCTTGTTTTATTTCTGAGGAAGATAACCAAAATATTACCTTGCAGTTCGGATCTCAACCCTTCTCAGCAGAGCTCGTCTTCAGGGGATCTTCGTCCGGAGATGATAGAGAGCGAAACGCCTCCCCTAGCTGCACCGACTTACGAGGCAGGCGACCCTGAGATGTCGTCCCGGCGTGTTTCTCCAAGTCTGGATCCTGAAAAAGGTCGTCGGGCTAGTCCGGTGTCCTTTGGTGCGTGGTCGGAGAGGCTGAGGGATCTGGTCGGGCGAGCATCCGTCTTAGAAGAGCACCGTATGTTGATGAACACGGTGTTAGGAAGGATTGCATCCGCGGAAAGCGGATTGTACGAGGCCGCCAGGAGTTTACTGACAGGCTTTGAGGTACATGAAAAGGTGTACCTTTTGGTAGATCCGCATAAAATGCGCCCTATATAAATAGTAGCCCCTGAGACTCCGTGTGTCGTCAAGAGTGATGGCGCACAGAGGATCAAAACCCCAAGTATAACATGTTACCTTTTTATGAAGGTGGCGAGGCGTTTAGTGGCTAGCCGGACTGATGAATCTGCCGAACCAAAGCGGCAACTGGACGTGGCAGATGCCGACATCGCGCTGGTAAATAAGCGGCTAGACGAGGCACAAGGTATGCTCCATAGATATCTGATAAGAGGTGTTCGATGCTCGTGCCTTACAATATATATGCTTATTGCAGATAGTGCTGCTGTCGTGGAGAACCTTCGGGCGGAACTTGCCTGAGCCAAGGAGCAAGCAAGAAAAAGTGATGCGGCTGCCGTTAAGGCGGCTGAAGAGCTGAAAGCCGAACAGGCTGCTCACTACCAGAGTAAGAAGGTAATAACCAAGATGGCTGTAAAATTGAAGGATGCTGCCGACTACTGTAAATTTCTTGAACAAGCAGAAAGGGCGGCTCAGAAGGATCTTGAGAAGATCACTGCCGAGGCCAAGGAAACTCGCTCTGCAATGAGAGCTATGAAGGAGGACCTGCGTCAGGTTGGAGATATCACGGCTGGAAAGCCCTATATGCTGCAGATGAAGTTCGGGGATCCTAGGTATGCTCCGTTAGACCGGCAGTGGAGTGCGGAAAATACTTATCTGGATTTGGCAACGAGTGCGGCTGTAACACCCCAAAAATTTAGCCAGGTTTTAGTTATTAAAATTTTACCAAGAGTTTAAAAATTTTGCCTGCAAGAATATTTCTATTGATTTCAGAACCTTTCTTTTAATAATAATGAGTATCTACCCAAGTGGATCCTTCCAAACATTTTGGACTTCTATGCTCTCGGTATAAAATTTTCTTAATCAGTAGATTTATTTATTAAATTATTTCACCCTCAGCTTTATTCATTAAAATGACTTGTTTTAAGTTTTGGAGCTCTTTTTGAACTACAACCAGTTGATGAATTTAACTAAAAACCCAACCAAAATTTGGAGAGGTCATGTGATGTCTCTAAATCACTTCTGTGCAATAATATATTTATTTCATTGCATATTATGAGCTTTGCACCTGTTTTTCAAATCTGGTCCAGTGGACACTTTTGCACTATAGCCTAATTATATATTTCCCTAGAACCTCCACCAAAATTGTGGGATGTCAGTGGTAGCATGCCATCCAGCTTTATGCAAAAACCTAGTGTTGTTCTTTGGAAAAATTGAGTGAATCAACCTCTTTTTCATTCTGGACCAGACCTGTGTTTTCTACTGCAACCCCATCCATTCTTGCTCAAGTGACCTTGTGCTTTCTCATGCTTGTAGTCAACCCTGCAAAACCCCTAAGTCCAGGAACATGCACTCTTTGGAACACTTTTGGTCCATGTAATGATGCCACTTACTCCCTGTCCAGAATTGTAGTTTTGCAAAACTTGCACTAGGAAGTTTCTCCTTTTGGCAAACTAACCTCACCACCCCCTCTTTCCTCTAAAGAGACCCCACCTTGGGAGATTTGGCCACTCCAAGAACTGCCTAGGTGCCTTTGGCATTTTGTCAAACACCCTGAGTGCATAGCCAGATTTGGCATGATTTCAAGTTTACTTTGTGAACTTGAGCCTATGACCTATCCAGCATGTCTCATGGATTTCCCCTAGCCTATAACCCCACTCTGCTAACCCTCTTGTGGTTTGGAACCCCCTAGCATGCCATAGCATTTCGTCGAGCACGTCCCATGCGTGCTCTGGGCGCGCCCAGAGCGTGCGTTTGGCACGCACGTGCGCCCGAGCCGCCGCGTCCCGCCCCACACTCACTCCGGTCCGTGACCGACCGCAGCCAGCACGCCGTGTCCCCTTCTGCACCCCACGAGCACCGCAGCTCTCGCCACGTCTCCGGCAGGCCAGCAGCTAGCCGCCACTGCCGCCCGACAGCTCCTGCGCTGGCCAGCGTCGCCCAAGCCATCTCCGCTCGCCAGCTCGCCCTTCGAGCAGTAGCCGCTCGTCCGCTAGCTGCCGCCGCCATCCCCAGCCTCGCCACGATGCCCTGCAGCTACAGAAGACGGTCGCCGACGACCTTATCTACGGCCGCCGCCGAACTGCCTCGACTCGCTTATTTGAGGGAGCCCCGAGCCTGTTCCCGCACACAGGCAACCTCAGGCCACCTCTATGGCGCTTCCCTAGCTCGCAATCGACCTGGGGAGGTTTTCTTCCCCGTCTCCGGCAACTCCTCCCGCCGCCACTGCCCCAGCCACTCCAGCACCACCAGGGCCTCCCCCTCTCCATTCTCTCCAACAGAAGCCCTCTCTTCCTCCCGTGAACCTTTCCCCTGCTCGATTTTGATCGGGTACCACCGCAGCCCCAAAAGCACTTTGCTCCCGAATGCCTCCTCTGCCGCGAAGCTCGCCGCCGGCAGCGCACTCCACCCCCGCCGACCCTACGACCACCGTGAGGACCGCCCCGGTCTTGCGGGTCCATCCCGACCATCTGGAGCCCGCGAGGATCCGCCGTTCGCCGGCGTTGATCGCCGTCGCCTCGCCTCCGTTCGGGCGAAGGAAGAGGAAGGAGGGATGGACTGGTCAAACCTGACCAATGGGCCCCCTGGACCCACTGTCAGTGACCCCGTCCCTGTCCACGTGGGTAAGTGGAAGCGCATTTTCGAAATACGCCTTCGACGTGTACGTAGTTATTCGAAACGTTTTCTTTTCTGTTTTATTTTTAAATAGCAGATTTTGACCAAACTTTGACCGGCTGTATCTTATTAAATACAACTCCAAATAAATTAATTCTTTTTCCTACCTCTCACAAATATTGTCTAGTTTATTTTAAGAGTTATTTGAAAAAATTTCAAAACAATTTTTGTGCTGTTTTGATTTTTGTGGGTTAATTCATATATATTCTTTTAAATAGGATTTTTGAAGATTTCTAGACGTTTTGGAATGCACCCTGCCTTCCCCTGACCTGAAGGCAAGCATTCTGAACCCTGGTGTAATTTTTGTGTGTGTTGTTTGACTCGGTGACCACAACACCCCGACTCGTGCATACGTCATTTTATGTGAGGATGTGATGTTTTCCCCTGACCTGAGTGCATGTTAATGAATTTCATGCAAATGGAGTTGATATGGTTGTGATGGAAATTACCGTCATATGCCTTTCGTGCATACCGGGAGGAAAGCCGAGAAGGCCTCTGTCTCGGGTAGACACGGTCTTGTTCCTAATCCTCCGTCGAGACAGTCGTGTCTGGTATGGCATGAGGGGGTATGTCGCGTGGTGTTTCTATCTGTCGGTTGAAGTATATGCATTGTTATGCTAATCTTGCAGAGAATATTACAGCCTCCTGAGTCGACCTTAGATCGAGTCTTGTGCCAGTAACCCCCATACTTGCTTCGTACTACCACTCGTCTCTACAACAAGTAGGGTACGGTTCAGTAAGTTATCAACCCCTTTCCTAGCACACACCGTACAGAGAGGCCATGGTGGAAGATACCGGAGGCATCCGGTTGTCATGCCACCAGGTCCGGGAGCATGGGTGTTTCGGTTGTAGCCGAAGGGGGTAGCTTCCTAGTTTGCGCGTGGTATAAATTTTGTGATCCCATGTTACGTCGAGGTTGTAGCCTCCCCACTTAGAGTTTTGCTTGACAGGTGTCGTGGGTGATTCCAGACACATGCGAGTTAAGCTGGTGTGTGCAAGTTAGGTGTGTTTTCAGCAAGAAGACCGTAGACGGAATTAGTCTCGATGGACTAAAGGAATCCGTTACTCGTGGGTAAAGAGTACACCCTTTGCAGAGATTAAACCTATTCGAATAGCCATGTCCATGGTTAAGGACTACAGTCTGGGATGGGTCAAGTGTCGGTCTTAGTGTCGGTCTTCGGAGGTGAAACTGTTAAACCAGAACTGGAATCACGATTGTGATTTGTGATAATCATGATTATTATTTTTCGTTGTGATCTAACCGGTGATATTTTTGGTACTATCGAACATCCCTGGGAAGGTTTTACCTCCGGAATATTCACTATGTTTATTTCTTTTAAAGCCCTTTATGTGGTGTTGCTAAGACGCCCGACTGTGGCATTTCTTTTAAAGCCCTTTATGTGGTGTCGCTAAGACGCCCGACTGTGGCATTTCTTTTGAAGTCCTTTATGTGGTGTCGCTAAGACGCCCGACTATGGCATTTCTTTTAAAGTCCTTTATGTGGTGTCGCTAAGACGCCCGACTGTGGCATTTCTTTTAAAGCCCTTTATGTGGTGTCGCTAAGACGCCCGACTGTGGCATTTCTTTTAAAGCCCTTTATGTGGTGTCGCTAAGACGCCCAACTGTGGCATTTCTTTTAAAGCCCTTTATGTGGTGTCGCTAAGACGCCCGACTGTGGCATTTCTTTTAAAGCCCTTTATGTTATTTATTTCATAATTTTACTACTACTATGTTATTGCATATTCATAAATAACATGCTTGCGTGCACCAGAATTGTTATTATCTTTTGTGACTGACGTCATGAGCATATAATATTTTTTAGCACATCATTGTTATATTATACCTGTGTTCATAATGTTTGCGAGTACATTCAAAGTACTAACTGCATTGTCCCTGGCTATTGTCTTGGCAAGATTTTCTTGTGCGGAGAGGAGCGACTGTGCCGACTGCCTCGGCATCCTAAACAACGGTGATAGCAGCCTCGCGAAGATAGGGGTTAACCTGGTCAGCTGTTCCTGTGGGAAATGGAGTTCCATAGACACTGATGATCCACAAACCGCTTCCGCCATCAACCACTAGAAACCATTTGTTGTACTCATAGGCCAGAATGGTCTTGTACTACATATTTTGTATTTTGCTTGGAATTTCTGTATCAAGTTGGTGCCTCATCAGCTAACAGTTATCCTGGGGCTAGTGAGCACAAGGGCCATTTTCTGGAAATTGATACCCGAGGAATCGGTCCTCATAGCGGCGGACGCAACCGAACACTTCCGAGGTGGAAGAACTGTTTTGGTCGCAATTCCACAATCCAGAACACCCACTTTCGGTACCCGACCATTTAGCCGCCTTTGCGGAGCTGAACAGGTTATCCGGACTCGCCATGAAGTATGTTGCGAGTCGTTTGTGGCCAGGGGAGCCAGAGCCGAAAAGGTATTTTGGATTGGTGCAGCAGTTCCTTGGTTCTGTGCTGTATGTTGATGCAATGAAGAGGTCGGCGTGTATAGAGGGTGCACAAATGGCTCTTGCCCGTGTCAAGACATACTGGGCGGATATGAAGGCCAGTGTTGTCGCATCCCAGGATTTGGACGAAGGCCGGGTACCTGCCAGGCACTACTTTGAGGAAGTTCTTCCGGGCACTGCGTAGTGCTCGAAGGATGTTGTGTTTGAATAGCAGGTGCCATTGTAAAAGAAATATTTTGATAGAATATAAAAGCTTTTTATACTTTTTCTTGCAAGAATTATAACACCTCCTGTTCGGCCGTTAATGTATATGTGTATATCACCTGAAAGATGGCAGTCGTTGGCTTCAGCCCCCACGCATATAATGCGGGGGTGTTCGCAAAAAATGCGCCTTTTCACACTTAATCCAACGTCTTGGTCCTACAAAGGAGGTGATAGCACAGCAAACGAGGCAACCGGACTATAATGCTTTATCACTTTCACTTAGCCATACGAGTTTGACATTGGGACTACTTGTAAGTGCATCTAGTGCCACCCCTAGTTGGTTTTGGAGTATTGAACGACAAAGTTGGTTGAGGGACTAATGCGTTTGTGAGAATTGCAGGATAACGCAGGCAGTGTCCCTCATTGATTCGGTTTACCTATCGGAGATGACCCCTAAAAATGTATGAAGACATTGAAGACAATGGTGGTTTGTGAAGATATTCACACTGAAGTCTATGACATGAGAAGACATTGAGTGAAGACTGTGGAGCGCGAAGACTGAGTTGTTTTGTTGTTTCCTTTTCTTCTTTGTTGAGTCATAGGAACCACCGTACTGTTAAGTGGGGTCCAAGTGAACTAAGTCAGGGTGACTGAAGTGATGCTCAACACAAATCCTATGTCTTCGAGCGAAGACAATGAGAGCAAATCTTATCCAGAGCTGGATGAGTCAGATTTGCTTGTAGCCCAAGTAAAGTTGTCGTGTGTGTTTGAAATCTGACCGTTGGAACACCTGTCAGTTCCTTAGTGACCCAGGGTCATTTCAGACATATCAAGTCAGGTTGCCTTATGGCTATAAATAGCCCACCCCCTACACTATAAATTGGTGGCTTCTCAGAGTTAGTTTACGGCTTTTGTCGTCTTGAGAGCAACCCACCTCAAAGCCTTTGAGAGAGAAATCCTTGCGAGGACAAAGCCCAAACACCCAGAGCCAAAGAGTGTTAGGCATCACTGAAGTCTTTCTGACTGTGTGACCTGAAGACTTATTACACTTGAGGACTGTGTATCCTCTAGCCGGTTAGGCGTCGCATTCTGAGCATCCAAGAGTCATTGTGGATTGCCGGTGATTGAAGTCTGTGAAGGTACGGAAGTCTACCTTGAAGACTTACCAGAGTGATTGGGCGAGGATTGTATGTTCTTAGCTCAAGGGGAATAAGGTGAAGACGCGGTCTTCTGAGTTGAATCTCAGCCTCCCTAACCAGACGTACTATTGTCACAGCAACTGGAACTGGTCCAACAAATCCTGTGTCTTCAACAAGTGACTGGTTCTATCCCTTTCCCTCCTTTACCTTGAGTTTGTCTTCGTGAAGTCGTCATGGAGACTCCCACACCATCCATGCAAGTTGAAGAGGATGAGGACCTGCCCACTCCATCCCCAAAGGCATCGCCTGTACTACAAAGGCTTCGCAAAGGACCAAGGCCTCAAGCCCCTCTTCCGAGCGTTCCAGAAGGAGAAGTGCACCAATAACCTGTTGCACGTCAAGTGTTTTCAGAAGCCACTCCTGCTGTGAATGTCTCCGAGTCTGAAGCACCAGCTGCTGAAGACAATCCGGCTGCATCAGCCGATGACGAACGTCAAGAAGAACGAGTCCCTACTCCCCCCATTCCTGAAGAAATTGTTCATGATGTGAACGTGTCTGTGCCTGACCCTCCAGCTCAGCAAGTGGAGGTTGAAAACCTTGAGGCTGCCACCACCAACACCAATGTAGCCAATGACATAGTCATGGCTGAAGCTAATGTGGAGCCTGTGCCAAGCCCCATACCAGAAGCCAATACTGAAAATGCTCCTGAAGCTTCTGATGTGCAGCCCGAAGCCACTGTTGCTGCCACTGCTCCTGTTCCGCCACCAAGGCCCTATACTATCGAGCAAGCATACAACCATGGCGAGCTAATCACAGTAAGATGGCTCGTTCTGATCCCTCCGCCTACTGTCTCTGGTCCTCAATTTGACTATCACATTGAGCATAGGCCTCAGGTTCAGAAGCCAAAGCCAAGACTGTCAAGGTTTCCAGGTACTGCTACATCTGTCGGGTCTTTCAATGCAAATGGCTTCAAGAGCCACAACACATTCTTTGACAGCTCAAAGAACCCCTACACGAAGCCAAGAATATCATCAGATCGGTTCTGGAGTCATCAGCAGCGAAGCTATTACTCCTGTGTTCTGTATGATCAAGGGCGCATTTTCCCTCATATGCGCCTCGACACTGAAGCCATTGCTGGACTACCATGCTTAGAAGAAGCACTTGACTGCTTTCGTGATGCTGGTCTGCTCAGCTTTGTCATAGACGAAGAACATTGGAATGAAGAGCTATTGCTTTGATTCTATGCTACACTCCACATTCGTGGTTATAACAGAGATACGAAGACATGGGTTCTCGAGTGGATGACAGGAAATGTTCATCATGAAGCCAAAGCTCTTGACATCATTGAGCTTACAGGCCTATCCACTCCCGGAGAGCTATATGAACCTGGTTGTCAAAACCACCGCAATGCATTGGAGAGCATCTTCCATAAGCCTGAACCCAATATGAGCCAGAGGTTGAGCATGATGAAGCCTTTGCCACGTGATGCTGAATATCCAAAGAAGTTCTTTGTTGATGACCTTGAGTACCTGCCGCGCAATATATATCATATCATCAGGCAGACTCTATGGCCGATCAAAGGACATTCATCAGTTGCAAAACTTGAAGGAGCCATGAAGACCTTGGTCTTTTACATCCTAAATGGCATCAGCTTCAATGCGCAAGATTTCTTCATCAGGCAACTGGCTGCATCTGGATCTGACCTTTTCGGGCTGAAGTTCTATGCTCCATGGGTCATGCGCCTCATCAAGCAACACTCTACTGTCAATTATCAACCATCTGCTCGCAATCATGTGATCTTCCTACCAGACGTTGATATGTCAGTTGAAGCCATATACCCTGAACCTGCCAAGAAGCCTCTCTGTCTTCAAAATGTTGAACATCAAAGCTTCACTCAGCCTATGGAACGAGTCCAAGCTGTCACGCGTGTCTATCCAATGGCTGGAAACACTCGTCTGCCTCATCGTGCGCCAACTGAAGCTACTGAGAGAACAATTGATCAAAGGCCTCGGAAGCGCTCTCGGGTCCTCAATGACCGAGAACTTCTTGTGGCCCTGCATCAGAAGCAAGATAAGCATCATTTTTGGCTCAAGCTTCAGATGCAAAGCCTCTTGGTGGATGTAAATCGCATTCGAAACCTTGCCACCAAGAATGCATTTGTCACTCACGAAACTTGTCGGCGATCATGGAAGAGTTTGACCCTGCTTAGTGCTGAAGCTGATCTTCAAGACGATGGCTTCACTGAAAGATTCAAGTTTGACTCCACTCCTCCACGGAATGCTGTCCTACGAAGAACTCCATCTCTTGAAGACTGTGACTATTCTTCCTCCGCGGCAATGGTCAATGCCAATGTGATTGATGATGAAGACGATGCTACTTCACCACCCCCTACATCTGCACGCATCGACACTGCACCAAGTTCGTCTGCACCGCCAAACGATAACAACAACCCTGCTGCTTCAACTACTCCTCCTGAGGACGAGTAGATGCTCTATGTCTTCAAACCTTTTTGGTCATTCCTGACAAAAGGGGGAGAAGCGTATGAGTTTGATAGTCTTCAAGTGGGTTCATAAGGGCGGTTGCTTTATATTTTTGCCTAGTGCTTACAACTCTTGCTTTTGATACACTTCGTTCCTTGAGTTGTAGCACTTAAACTTGATGGTCGTCTGCTACTTATTTGCGTTTCCACGTGCGATGATAACTTCCGCACTTAGATCATTCTACAGACGTCCATTTTTCATTATGCATGTCATTCTCTTAGTTATATCATTTCATGAATGATAAATTATCTTCGTAAGTTGAAGAGGATCTCCACAAGTACAACCTGCCATGTGCATTTGCATTCCAAAAGCAAATTATTTATATGCACATCTTCAGGGGGAGCCCTTGCCACTTATGAAGACAATAAGCTATCCTTTACAATTTCACATACTTCTTTCCCATTGAAAACTTCAACCAGAATCACCAAAAAGGGGGAGATTGTAAGTGCATCTAGTGCCACCCCTGGTTGGTTTTGGAGTATTGACGACAAAGTTGGTTGAGGGACTAATGCGTTTGTGAGAATTGAAGGATAAACGCAGGTAGTGTCCCTCATTGATTCGGTTTACCTACCGGAGATGACCCCTAAAAATTTATGAAGACATTAAAGACAATGGTGGTGTGTGAAGATATTCACACTGAAGTCTATGACATGAGAAGACATTGAGTGAGGACTGTGGAGCGCGAAGACTGAGTTGTTTCATTGTTTCCTTTTCTTCTTTGTTGAGTCATAGGAACCACCGTACTATTAAGTGGGGTCCAAGTGAACTAAGTCAGAGTGACTGAAGTGATGCTCAACACAAATCCTATGTCTTCGAGCGAAGACAATGAGATCAAATCTTATCCAGAGCTGGATGAGTCAGCTTTGCTTGTAGCCCAAGTAAAGTTGCCGTGTGTGTTTGAAATCTGACCGTTGGAACACATGCCAGTTCCTTAGTGACCCAGGGTCATTTCGGACATATCAGGTAGGGTTACCTGGTGGCTATAAATAGCCCACCCCCTACACCATAAATTGCTGGCTGCTCAGAGTTAGTTTATGGCTTTTGTCGTTTTGAGAGCAACCCACCTCGAAGCCTTTGAGAGAGAAATCCTTGCGAGGACAAAGCCCAAACACCCAGAGCCAAAGAGTGTTAGGCATCACTGAAGTCTTTCTGTCTGTGTGACCTGAAGACTTATTACACTTGAGGACTGTGTATCCTCCAGCCGGTTAGGCGTCGTGTTCTGAGCATCCAAGAGTCATTGTGGATTGCCGGTGAATGAAGTCTGTGAAGGTTCGAAAGTCTACCTTGAAGACTTACCAGAGTGATTGGGCGAGGACTGTGTGTCCTTAGCTCAAGGGGAATAAGGTTAAGACGCGGTCTTCTGAGTTGAATCTCAGCCTCCCTAACTAGACGTACACTTGTCACAGCAACTGCAACTGGTCCAACAAATCATGTGTCTTCAACAAGTGACTGGTTCTATCCCTTTCCCTCCTTTACCTTGAGTTTGTCTTCATGAAGACATTGCTTATCTGTCTGATCTATTTGACTTCAATGTTTGACTACTATTGTTGATTGGCTTCATACTATCTTCCATCCTGATCCTTACTACCTAGCTGCTATTAGTCTTCGTACGTTACCACTATTGCATACATGACTATGGCTTGCTTTGTGTAGTTTATCTTCCGTTGCATATCAATTAGGTCATTTCTATTGTTTGTCTTCAAAACTTCAATGTTTTGAAGACTTTGATAAAAATCGCCTATTCACCCCCCCCTCTAGTCGATAACTAGCACTTTCACTACTCAATATCCCCTGAAGGCACCGCGCTCTCCCGAATTCGGGGCGCGTGTGTGCCTGAACGGGAAGCGGTCCTTCGTTAATGCGGAGGAATCCTAGAGATTCTGAGAGTCATCGAGTGGTTGACCAGTCTCTCGCTATATCATGACGGTCAGTTTTCGGCTTTCTCTACTGAGGTGCTCGCCTAGCCAAACCGGGGCACAATCGCAGTAGTTCTCCTGGTGCCACGTTAGCCGATATAACGGAAAGTAAGGCAGCAAAACACAGGAGCCGGGCAAACCCAACATTTGACCAAAGACATGATTCGGAGCTGATGCATATAAGGCCAAACTCGGGACGCCGAACACTCCCTAAGGTATTCGGTCTTTATGAAGACGGGCCGAAACAGAGCCCTTGGTAAAAAAGCCCCTGGTGTCCAGGTACGCAGAAAATTCTGGCGTGGCCACATGCCAAAATGCTAGCATCCTCCTCGGTTATGGCGAAAACCGGGGGATGTTGTCAACAAGAGACAGTAAAAAAGGTTTACGCATGGTCTTAATCTGAAAAGAATCCTTGGAACGGGTCCCTACTGCACGTCTGCGCCTGTGTCTCCGTTGTGCCGTATCTTGGACGGGCGTAGCACGGTGTTCATCTGTGAAAAAGAGGAACTTTAGTAAAAAAATAAGCGTGCGAGAAATCTATATTAGAATAAACGAAATATAGTTGGAGCGAGAAGTGAGCCGTATTGTCTCCTGGCATGAACACGCGGAGCCCCTTGTACAGGGTTTATGCGGCTATTAAGCCCATGTATGTTGACGCCGGACTCGTCTAGCCGTGTCCGGGATAGTAGGGCTGGATTGGTGTGCGGCTGTCCAAGCGGCCGCACCATTACCCGTACTTTGGGGGTCAATTGGCATTCCCTTGTAATGAGATGATGCCTCGTGGCCCGGGCATTTTAAGTGTAAGTCATGCATAATGCGGTATTGCGTTAAAGCGGGCGAAAGCTTCACGTCCCAGTAGCGCTTGATGGCGACTTACGAATGGGCGATGTGGAAGGTTAGCTTTTCGCTTTGGAAGTTGTCGGGTGAGCCTAACGTGACTTCTAACGAAAGGGAACCCATACTATGGGTATCTGGACCCGGCGTGACACCTTGAAAGGAAGTGTTGCCATGGCGGATTATAGCTGGGTTTACCCCTAGTTTGCGGATTGTGTCCTGATATAACAGGCTTAAGTCACTGCCGCCGTCCATAAGGACTCATGTAAATTGTAGTCCGTCAATAACCGGATTCAAGACCAAGGCAGTCCAGCCTGCGTTCCGGGCCCCTCTGGAGTAATCCTGGTAATCAAAGGTGATTGGTTGTAACAACCAGTGGCGGTGCTCCTTTAGGGCTGGCCGTATGGCGCGTGTTCTCGTAGGCGCCGTTCTATTCTTCCCTTTTGTCATGTGTAGTGAATTTACTGTTTTGACTTCTTGTGGGAACTTCTTTTGCTCTCCGGTGTTCTGCTTGTGGGGTGCGTCATCATCCTCGCTTGGTGTGTCGAGCCCCTTGTGTTCGGCGTTGAGTTTGCCGGACTGCTTGAAGACCCAACAATCTCTGTGGGTATGGTTTGCAGGTCTCCCGGGAGTACTGTGGATTTGACATATTTTGTCCAGGATTTTGTTGAGGTTAGACAGCTCGTCCCTATCATCTTTGGGTGGCAGCTTTTTCTGATTTTGCCGAGAGCTTTTGAATCCGGCGTTTAGTGTCGTGCTCATCGGATTGTTATCCTTGATTCGGCGCTCTTCTTTGTTACGGCGCGGTTTCCTGTTTCCGTCTCTGAGTTCGGATGTGCTCGGGTCGCTGGTGTTGCTTCTTGCCAACCAGCTGTCCTTTCCTGCGCAGAAGAGGATCATGAGGCTTGTTAATGCGG
Source organism: Triticum dicoccoides (assembly GCF_002162155.2). Taxonomy (NCBI): domain Eukaryota; kingdom Viridiplantae; phylum Streptophyta; class Magnoliopsida; order Poales; family Poaceae; genus Triticum; species Triticum dicoccoides. The sequence continues at coordinate 684,806,936 of NC_041393.1, forward strand.
CCATTGTTCTTGGCTTTTCTTGGCCGAGGTGTCTGGCGAGCCATTCGTCTCGGACGCTATGTTTGAAAGCTGCTAGGGCCTCGGCATCCAGACAGTCGATGATCTGATTCTTTTTAGTAAGGAATCTGTTCCAGAGTTTCCGGGCTGACTCTCTAGGCTGCTGAGTTATATGACTCAGATCATCTGCATCCGGAGGTCGGACATGGGTCCCTTGAAAATTTGCCCGGAAAGCATCCTCGAGCGCTTCCCAACTTCCCATGGTATTTTCGGGAAGGCTTTTAAGCCAATGCCAGGCTGGCCCTTTGAGCTTAAGGGGTAAGTATTTTATGTCATGGAGGTCATCTCCTCGGGCCATGTGTATGTGGAGGATATAATCCTTGATCCAGACTCCAGGGTCTGTTGTTCCGTCGTATGCTTCTATGTTCACGGGCTTGAATCCCGCTGGGAATTCATGATCCATCACCTTATCGGTAAAACATAGGGGATGTGCGGCGCCCCTGTATGTAGGTGTGCCGCGATGTTCGGATATGTTTTGCATTGCATTGCTCACTGGAGCTTGCTTTCTTGTCCCATAGATGGATCTGGTTGGGCCCGTTTTTTGATGCGAATCCTTGGGTGAATTGCGCGCCGTATTGAGTGCGGCACCCTTTGTTGCTTGATATCGATCATGGGGTCGTCTATCCGACCTTGTGGCTTCCTTATTTTTTGACTGTGGGGGCTCTATGGCCTCTTCGTCAAATTCCGGTAGTAGTTTCCGCTTCGGATAGCTCTTTGTGTGACGACTATTGCCGTACTTGTGTGTGGTATTGAGTACTTTGCCCCATCTGATCCTGAGTGCATCTTCCGCTGTTTTGAGCCTCCGCTTCTGCTTTTTCAGGCTGCGTGCAGTGGCAACGAGCCTTTGGTGGAGGTTCTGATGTTCCAGCAATTTGTCCGGCGTGAGGTCGTCCGGACTGTTATCTTTCCCGGGGATGGTTTGTTCGGATTGTCCACCCTGTTTGGACGGTTGCTCGATGGCATGTTCGTCTTCTGTTGATTCGCCCTGCTCTATGGCTGGGTCTTTGTCAAGGTGGGGCTTGGCGTGGCGCTTACGCCACCGCTTTGGTTGTTTTTCGAGGGAGCGATCCCTGGTTGCGCCCTTTTGATCCTCGTTGTCATTCCTTTTAGGTGTGTCCACCATGTATACATCGTATGACGAGGTGGCTTTCCAGTGCCCTATAGGTGCTGGTTCTTGGTCGTCTCCTCTACCGGCGTCCATACCGTCGATGTGTTCGGAGTCGAAGTCGAGTGTGTCGGTTAGATCGTTGACAGTGGCTACAAAGTGGGTGGTGGGTGGGTTTCGAATTTCTTCATCGTCCGCATCCCAGCCCTGCTGACCATAGTCCGGCCAGGGCTCTCCTAACAAAGAGAGAGAGTTTAGGAAGTTCAGGATATCGCCAAAGGGTGAGTGCTGAAAGGCGTCCGTGGCGGTGAACTCCATGATCGGAGCCCAATCGGGTTCGATCGGAAGGGGTGCGGAAGATTCGGAGTCCGAAACGGAGTCCGGCACCTTGGAGTCACGGGCCTTGCAAAGGACTAGGTTGGTATTCGGCTCTATCGCCGTAGAGATTGCGGCTCCAGGGGCGGCGTCCAACCGTCCGTCCCCGGTTAGCACAGTCGGCTCCGAGCTAATGGTCGGAGAGGACAACTGAGCGGCACTTTGGGCGCTGTCCAGCGGCAGAGCTAGATCATGCCCATTGAGACAGTGCGGCACGCTCAGCCGTGGCTCGAATCCGTCGAAGATCAAGTCCCCGCGGATGTCGGCCGTGTAGTTTAAGCTTCCAAACCTGACCTGATGGCCAGGGGCGTAGCTTTCGATCTGCTCCAGATGGCCAAGCGAGTTGGCCCGCAGTGCGAAGCCGCCGAATACGAGGATCTGTCCGGGGAGAAAAGTCTCACCTTGGACCGTGTCGTGGTTGATGATCAAAGAAGCCATCGGGCCTAAAGGCGACGACACATAGGAACTCTCAATGAAAGCACCAATGTTGGTGTCAAAACCAGCGGATCTCGGGTAGGGGGTCCCGAACTGTGCGTCTAGGCGGATGGTAACAGGAGACAAGGGACACGATGTTTTTAGCCAGGTTCGGGCCCTCTCTGTGGAGGTAAAACCCTACTCCTGCTTGATTAATATTGATGGTATGGTTATTACAAGAGTTGATCTACCACGAGATCAGAGAGGCTAAACCCTAGAAGCTAGCCTATGGTATGATTGTTGTTCGTCCTACGGACTAAAACTCTCTGGTTTATATAGACTCCAGAGAGGGCTAGGGTTACACAGAGTCGGTTACAATGGGAAGAGATATTCATATCATATCGCCAAGCTTGCCTTCCACGCCAAGGAAAGTACCATCCGGACACGGGACGAGGTCTTTAATCTTGTATCTTCATAGTCCAGGAGTCCAGCCAAAGGTCATAGTCCGGCCATCCAGACACCCCCTAATCCAGGACTCCCTCACTCATCGAGGCTAGTGTCAGTCCATTTGTTTTTAGCCTTCGTCTTTAGGAGTTGGAGCGTGAAACTCAAACAGGTCACCTCGGGATTGCAACCATCATACAATGGAGTGTTCAAGTCTACCACCAGTTGTTGCAGCTTAGCCTCCGCTCTAGAAGCGGCTCTCTCAGTACCCGTCTCCTTGTGACACTAGTAGAAAAGGGGCCAATGGTCCAGGCCAGGTCATCCAATTAGTCCCGGTTCAATCTAGATCCGGGACCAATTGGAGTTTTTGACCCGGTTCGTGAGCCCCGGGGGCAAGCCGGGCCACGTGGGCCATTGGTCCCGGTTCGTCTCGACCTTTTGGTCCCGGTTGGTGGGACGAACCGGGACCAATGGGCCTCGCTCCTGGCCCACCACCATTGGTCCCAGTTGAAGGCATGAACCGGGACCAAAGGCTGCCCTTTAGTCCCGGTTGGTGGGATGAACCGGGACCAATGAGTTGCCTATATATACCCCTCGCCCGCGAGCAGAGCACTCCCACTGCTCTGTTTTTCCTGGCCGGCAAGGGGAGAGCTTTGTGATGCTCTAGCTTACCTCCTATGCACATGAGGTGTTCGATGGAATGCCCGAGCCACACTACTTAAGCTTTCTCCTCTCCAAGCTCCATTTTCCTCAATATTTGTCTAGGTTTAGCGGTCTGTCACGTCCCGTCCCCGTCTTCACCGTCGTCGATCGCCCGCGCCGATCTCGTCGCCGGCACCACCGTGGTGAGCCTCTTGTTCTTATCTTCTTTCTGAAAGCAAAAAAATTCTTACTTGTATGTTTATATAGATACTTGTATAATTTTCTTACTTTTATTATTGCATCTTATATAGTGCGATGGTTTTGGTATCCGCCCCCGTCGGCCCTCGTCATGTCTATGATTCGGATGTGGTATATATTATCTTTTCATAACTATTGATTCATTTATTGTTTATGACAATTATGCCGACCAACATGACATAGATTTTATTTATCTAGGAGGTTGTGGAACCGGAAATTCCAACCAACCCTATTGTCGAGAGGTTAAATTTAGTTTAAGAAGAAAACAATTTGTTGAAGGAAAAAATAAGAAAAATTGAGGAGGAGAAGATGATATTGGAGTTGCATGTTGCGGATGTCGTCGATGATCACAAGATCAAGATGGATGCAATGCGCTTGAAGATTAGAAATATTAGAAAATATGCCATTCATACCGAGGCTTGGTATCATTATGCCGTTGGATCAGTTGTTATATTGGTTGCGATTATGATTGCATTTGTTTTCGCATTGAAATGTTTTACATAGTTTCAATGTATGGTTTAATTAATTTAGATGCTCTGCAGAGCTTTATGTTGTTAGATGAGAACTATGTATGTACTTTGGTTTTAATGTGATGATGAACTTCTATTAATTTGGTCACTTAATTATCTATTCATGATGTTCTGTAATGCACGCAGATGAACCGGCAATGGTTGTATGGTTCAAGACACACCTCCGAGTACATTAAGGGCGTGCATGATTTTCGCGAAGTGGCTGAGGCAAACAAGCAGAATGGTTTTATGTGTTGTCCATGCCCTATATGTGGGAATACGAAGTCTTACTCTGACCAGAAAATCCTTCACACCCACCTGCTTTACAAGGGTTTCATGCCACACTATAATGTTTGGACAAGGCACAGAGAAATAGGGGTTATGATGGAAGACGGTGAAGAAGAAGAGTACGATGACAACTATGTGCCCCCTGAATACAGTTATGCTACTGAAGATCAAGAGGAACCAGACGATGTGCATGATGATGCTGCAACGGGCGAAGTTGCTGAAGATCAAGAGGAACCAGACGATGTGCCCGATGATGATGATCTCCGCCGGGTCATTGCCGATGCAAGGATGCAATGCGAAAGTCAAAAGGAGAAGCTGAAGTTTGATCGCATATTAGAGGACCACAAAAAAGGGTTGTACCCCAATTGCGAAGATGGCAACACAAAGCTCGGTATCGTACTGGAATTGCTGCAGTGGAAGGCAGAGAATGTTGTTCCTGACAAAGGATTTGAGAAGCTACTGAAAATATTGAAGAAGAAGCTTCCAAAGGATAACGAATTGCCCGACAGTACATACGCAGCAAAGAAGGTCGTATGCCCTCTAGGATTGGAGGTGCGGAAGATACATGCCTGCCCTAATGACTGCATCCTCTACCGCAGTGCGTACAAGGATCTGAACGCATGCCCGGTATGTGGTGCATTACGGTATAAGATCAGAGGAGATGACCCTAGTGATGTTGAGGGCGAGCCCCCCAGGAAGAGGGTTCTTGCGAAGGTCATGTTGTATGCTCCTATAATACCACGGTTGAAACGTCTGTTCAGAAACGGAGAGCATGCCAAGTTGATGCGATGGCACCGTGAGGACCATAAGAAAGACGGGAAGTTGAGAGCACCCGCTGACGGGTCGCGGTGGAGAAAAATCGAGAGAAAGTACTGGGATGAGTTTGCAAGTGACACAAGGAACGTATGGTTTGCTTTAAGCGCGGATGGCATTAATCCTTTCGGGGAGCAGAGCAGCAATCACAGCACCTGGCCCGTGACTCTATGTATGTATAACCTTCCTCCTTGGATGTGCATGAAGCGAAAGTTCATTATGATGCCAGTTCTCATCCAAGGCCCTAAGCAACCCGGCAACTACATTGATGTGTACCTAAGGCCATTAGTTGAAGATCTTTTACAACTGTGGAATGGAAACGGTGTATGTACGTGGGATGAGCACAAACAGGAGGAATTTGACCTAAAGGCGTTGCTGTTCGTGACCATCAACGATTGGCCCACCCTCAGTAACCTTTCAGGACAGACAAACAAGGGATACCACCCATGCACACACTGTTTACTTGACACCGATAGTATATACCTGGGAAGCTGCAGGAAGAATGTGTACCTGGGCCATCATCGATTTATTCCGACCAACCATCAATGTTGAAAGAAAGGCAAGCATTTCAAAGCCGAGGCAGATCACCGGAAGAAGCCCGCCATGCGTAGCGGTGATCACGTACTTGCTATGGTCAATGATTTACACGTAATCTTTGGAAAGGATCCCGGTGGACTAGCTGTTCCAAGTGACGCTGGGGGACACACACCCATGTGGAAGAAGAAATCTATATTTTGGGACCTACCCTACTGGAAAGACCTAGAGGTCCGCTCTTCGATCAACGTGATGCACGTGACGAAGAACCTTTGCGTGAACCTGCTAGGCTTCTTGGGCGTGTATGGGAAGATAAAAGATACAGCTGAGGCACGGGAGGACCTGCAACGTTTGCACGAAGAATACGGCATGCCTGCAAAGCAGTATGAAGGTCCTGCCAGCTATGCTCTTACCAAAGAATAGAAGGAAATCTTCTTTGAATGTCTGCTTAGTATGAAGGTCCCAACTGGCTTCTCGTCGAATATAAAAGGAATAATAAATATGGCAGAGAAAAAATTTCAAAACCTAAAGTCTCATGACTTCCACGTGATTATGACGCAACTGCTTCCGGTTGCATTGAGGGGGCTTCTACCGGTAAACGTCCGATTAACCATTGTGAAGCTATGTGCATTCCTCAATGCAATCTCTCAGAAGGTGATTGATACAGAAATCATACCAAGGCTAAGGAGTGATGTGGTGCATTGCCTTGTCAGTTTCGAGCTGGTGTTCCCACCATCCTTCTTCAATATCATGACGCACGTCCTAGTTCATCTAGTTGACGAGATTGTCATTCTGGGCTCCGTATTTCTACACAATATGTACCCCTTTGAGAGGTTCATGGGAGTCCTAAAGAAATATGTCCGTAACCGCGCTAGGCCAGAAGGAAGCATCTCCATGGGCCATCAAACAGAGGATGTCATCGGGTTTTGTGTTGACTTCATTCCTGGCCTTAAGAAGATAGGTCTCCCTAAATCGCGATATGAGGGGAGACTGACTGGAAAAGGCACGCTTGGAAGGGACTCAATAATATGCAGGGACGGATATTCTTGGTCTCAAGCACACTACACAGTTCTATAGAACTCTACCTTGGTGACCCCGTATGTCGATGAACACAAGAAGAGTCTGCGCTCCAAACACCCGGAGCAGTGCGACGACTGGATTACATGTGAACACATCAGGAATTTCAGCAGTTGGTTGGAAACACGTCTCAGAGGTGACAGCACTGTTTGTGATGAGCTATACTTGTTGTCCAGGGGACCATCTTTGACTGTATTGATTTGGAAAGGATACGAGATAAATGGGAATACATTTTACACGATTGACCAAGATCAAAAGAGCACCAACCAAAACAGCGGTGTCCGCTTTGATGCAACAACCGAGAGGGGAAAGGACACATATTATGGTTACATAGTGGACATATGGGAACTTGACTACGGACATGATTTTAAGGTCCCTTTGTCTAAGTGAAAATGGGTCAATATGTTAGGAGGTGGGGTACAGGCATACCCACAGTATGGAATGACAACAGTGGATCGGAAAAATCTTGGGTACACTGACGAACCATTCATCCTAGCCAATGATGTGGCACAGGTTATCTAAGTGAAGGACATGTCTACCAGACCGAGAAAAAGAAAAGATAAGGAAGCGAATACATCATACGAAAAGTTCCACATAGTCCTTTCAGGAAAAAGGGACATCGTGGGAGTGGAGGACAAGACAGACATGTCTGAAGATTATGAAAAGTTTCATGAAATTCCTCCCTTCAAAGTCAAGGCTGACCCCAGCATCCTGATAAACGATGAAGATTATCCATGGTTACGGTGCAATAAGCAAATGACAGAAGCGAAGAAAAAGTGAAGACTTTCTCCCGCAACTATTATGATGATACCATGCCAACTTTGTAACAGACGAGTATGATACCATTGTCCGTTTTGTACATGCACATGCTATGTGGGTGAATTTATGATACCATGCCAACTTTCAACTTTTTCAGAGTTCATTTGAAATGCTTTAATGTCTTATGGTTCGGCCCTCGTAATACCATTAATCCCATTTCGCTCCTTGCCAACTATGTTCTCACCAAGAACACTCTCAACAGAAAGTTTATAATTTTTCTAAAACTAATGGCACTAACAGAAACTTTATAATTTTGCTGACCTAAAAACAAAAAGAATTAAAAAATAAAGAAAAAAACAAAAGAAAATAAATAATGCAGAAAACAAAACAAAAAAACAGGAAACAAAATAAAAATAGCAACAATAAGTATTTTGTTGTAAGTAGAAACAAAACAAAATAAATAAAGCAACAAAGAAAACAAAAAAACTAAAAAACAAAAAAAGTGTTTTCAAATTTGAAAACTAATGGCACTAACAGAAAGTTTATAATTTTTCTAAAATAAAAGCAAAAAAGAATTAAAAAATAAAGCAAAAAACAAAAGAAAATAAATAATGCAGAAAAAAATCAAAAAAATGGAAAAATAAAAAACTGCCACCCATTGGGCCACCACGGCCTGAATACGACTAGAAACCCGACCTGGGCCAGGATTCAGGCCCGCAGAAGGCCCAATAGGCTCACAGCAGCAAAGTGTGAGATTAGGCCCGAAAGCCTGCAGTTGAGAGGAGCTCGAGAGGGTGGGCGCAACAGCGCTTATAAACCACTCTAGAGCCCTCTCAACTAGCGAGGTGGGACTAAACTTTGACCGCGACGCAGGCAGCACAGGGGCCTTTGGTCCCGCTTGGTGGCACCAACCGGGACTAAAGGGCCACGAACCGGTACCAATGCCCCACCTTTAGTCCCGGTTGGTGCCACCAACCGGGACCAAAGGCCGCCGCTTCCAGCCCTTTGGGCTGCCAAAAACTGGCCTTTGCTATATAAGCAAAGACTTGTGAAAAATTCTTAGTTTTCATCGCCAGTTGCCCCATCCCCCAACGATGCCGAGCTCATCGACGCCGTCAGGCTGCTCCACCTCGCTGCCGCCGCCAAGGCCGTCGCCTCCCCAAGCCCGTGTCATCCTTGTCGCCGGCCTCCCGGAGACCGCGCCGCCCTCGTCGCCGGCCTCCCCGAGCCCGCGCCGTCCAAGTCGCCGGCCTCCCCAAGCCCGCGCCATCCTCGTTGTCGGCCTCCCCGAGCCCGCGCTGTCCTCGTCGCCGGCCTCCCTGAGCCCGTCGTCCTCGTCCCCGTCGCCGCTTGCCTTCCCGAGCCCACCCTCCTCGTCCCTGTCGCCGTGTGCCGCCCGAGACCGCGGTCCCCGTCACCGCGTGCCGCCCCGAGCCCCTGCCTCGTCCTGCCCCCGCGCGTCGGCGACCTTGCCGCCCCCACCATCGCCATCGTCATCGCTAACCGCCCCCGCTGTGAGCCGCCGTGCCGCCCCGGCTCTGTTTTTTTTCATTTTTATTAGTTTAATTTTTTTGTTCATATATATATATATATATATATAGATAGTGTATATGTGTATGTATGTGGCTATGTGTATGTAGATGTTCAAAATGTATAAAAAAATTGTTCAGAGCATGTTTTTGTTCATATATGTATTTTTTGTTCATATGTGTATTAATGTTTTCATATATGCAAAAGATAGATTTTTAGAAAAGTTAGGATTTTTTTCTGTTCATAGATTTTTTGGTGATATTAATTATTGTAGAATATGCCAATGTTTATATATTCATATGAACAATGCATTAGGCAAAACCTTTGTTTTTTCGAAATTTTCTATTTGAACATTTTTTTTGTTCATTGCATTTTTTTCATATATATAATGTATATATGTATGTGGTAGCTATATACTCCCTCCATTCCCAAATGTAGTGCCTATAGATTTTTGTCAAAGTCAAACTTTGCCAACTTTGACCAAGTGTATGTAGAAAACTCTCTAGATCTACAATACCAAACATGTACATTCTGAAAATATAACTCGCGATGTATCCAACGATGTGCATTCGGTATTCTAGATGTATCTACTTTTCTCTATAAACATGGTCAAAGTTTGTAATGTTTCACGTTTGTAAAAATCTATAGGCACTACATTATGGAACGGAGGGAGTATATGATATCGATGAATGGATGTGGCTATGTATGTATGAATATAATGTTCATAGCATTTTTTTGTTTATATATGTTTTTTCATATATGTATTAACTTTTTATTTAGGTTGTTAATTAGTAGATATCGATTTTAGTTTAGTGCATTTTAGGTTAGTGTAGAGGAGAAAGGAAAATAAGGAAAGGGAAGAAAAGAGGAAGAAGGAAGAAGGAAGAAGAAGAAGAAAAAGAATGAGAGGAAAAAGGAAAATAAGAAGAGGAGAAGTAGAAAGGAATATGTTTTTTTCTATTTTTTTCTTCTTCTCCCCTATTCCTTTCTTCTTCTCCTCTTTTTTTATTCTTTTTTTTCTTCTTCTTCTTCCTTCTTCCTTCTTCCTATTTTCTTCCTTTTCCTTATTTTCCTTTCTCGAGGGAGAAGAAGAAAAAGAAGAGGAGAAGAAGAAGAATAAAAGGAATAGAGGAGAAAGAAGAAACTTCAACACGAGGGGGGGTACCGATACCCCCTCCTCGATAACATTATTTTCCCATGTATATGTATGTGGCGTCGTTGTCGATATAACCCCCTCGATATAACTTCGACATGAGGGGCGGTCGATATATATACCCCCTCTCGACATGAGGGACACCCCCCTCAACCCTCTCGCTCGACCAAAACTCTCGGGGACACCTAAACCCTAGAGAGAAAACGATGTTGCTCGTCTCCTACCCCCTCCCACCGCGCCCCTACCAGACAAATTAACTCTCTCGAGGCCACCCAAATTTACCAAGTTAAAAGAGCGTTGTCATCGAGGCCACCCCAAACCCTTGAAGCATTGCGTCGAGGCCACCCCAAACCCTAGAGAAGCAGCGTCGAGGCCACTAACATGATTCCTTATTGTGATTAGCTAGCTAGTTCTACGTTTGCCACTAATATATATCCATCTGTACCATGTTTGCATAATAATTGACATGTTGTAAATATTTGCAGAAACTATGGAGGACTCCCGAGACGAAGCAACAGGAGCGATGTTGGGGGACATAATCGCACAAGGAAGTGATGAAGTTGCGTCATTTCTCAACGACACTGATGGTGAGGAAGGACTGGGTGAAGAAGAGGGCTATGTTCATGATGGCTTCGGCCCATTAGTGTCGTACAAGAAGAGGGCTATGTTCATGATGGCTCCAGTGACACAATGGAGGTACAAGAAGGAGACCGTGCTGACTGCTCCGGTGACCGAACCGAGTCCGGCCAGGTATATATATATTAGATAAGCCCGTGCTGACTAGTTAATTGATGCATCCATTGTTTTGGTATATGTACACATATTAATTACTCTCGTCTTTCTTCCTTTTAATTTCTAGCCCTCCGGATCGAGCACAACTTCAGTAAGGAGACGAGGCCCAAAGAAAAAGTTGATCTCGGATGAAAGGTTTGAGATCAGAGAAATCACGCCCGACGGCGAACCGATTGAACCCATCTAATCAAAGAACACATTTTCTGCTCAGTGTGGGTTCTTGTTAGGGACAAGATTCCGATCAGCATCCAGCAATGGTATAAGCCTATGGAGGAAGACCCTGAGGTGTCTTATGTCAATGATATGCAGAAAGAAGATCTTTGGACTCAGCTGAAGGCAAATTTCACCCTACCGCCAGAGGAGGATCCGGAGAAGCCAGTTAAAGAGCAATTAATCAAGTCTTGTGCTCTTAAGAAGATGGAAACCCTATTCAGGAGGTGGAGGAAAGAGCTGAACAAGTTTGTCGACAAAGAAGAGACACCAGAATTCATCGGCAAATATGAGAAGATCAAATATGACTGGCCCGCATTTGTGTCCCACAAGACATCAGAAAAGAGTAAGAAGATGTCAGCGACAAACAAGCAAAATGCTGCAAAGAAGAAGCTTCACCATCGCATGGGGTCAGGTGGCTACCTCAAAGCCCGGCCTAAGTGGTCCAAGGCTAAGAATGATCTGCTTGTAAAAGGGATCGAACCAGGGACAATGAACTGGCCAGACCATTGCCGGCCTTGGTTCTTCGGGGCTGGCGGAACCTTGGACCCTGTATCAGGGAAGTGTCGTTGGACGGACGAGCAACTGAAAATACCAGTCAAGAAGCTTTGGCACTATATCAATGCAGCGCAGTGAGGGACGTTCGTTCCAGATAGGGAGAAGGATGAGCTCACAATGGCCCTCGGGAATCCTGAGCACCCTGGACGGACACGAGGCACGCCAGGCTCCATTCCGTGGAAGGTTGGTTTTCCGGACGCAGGGGGTTACAAAACCCACAAGAGGAGGAAGAAACTGGAGCAGGGCCAACTGCAGGCGCTGCACGAAAGGGTAATGGGGCTTGAGGAACAAGAAGAGGAACGAGAAGCAGCAGATCGCAGCAAACGACCTGCTGAAGCTTCCCCCGAAGCTATCCCGCCATCTCAGCGGAGAAGCAGTGTGGCTTCCACCGAGCTGCTTCAGCTGGAGCATGTCTTGATGGCTCCTGCCAGCTATCCCGTGGATGCTATCACGGAGTCTCAAAATTGCCACATTATGACGCGATGGATGAATTTGAAGGTCAAGGCGGCTGTTGGCTCTGTTTATCCTACTGGACCCAGCGCAACTTATCACTGTCGGCCGATTCCAGAAGGATATGCTAGGGTGATGGTGGATGAAATAACGGAGGGATTTGAGGACCTCCTGCTTGACCACCCTACCGGTGAAGGGGAGACTAGGTTGGGTTCTGCTCTGAAGACTCCATGCCTATGGCGGAAGGAGCTCATCAACCTTCCGAACTGGACGCCTCCGCCTCCTCCTCCTCCTCCTCCGGTGAGTGAGGGCACTCCGCCTCCTCCACCGCCTCCTCCTCCAGCGAGTGACGATCAGGGCACGCGTGGCGGCACTCCGCCTCCTTCTCCGGCACGTGGCGGCACTCCGCCTCCTTCTCCGCCTGCGCCGGCGCTCCCGAGCAGCCAGCAGCCTCCTCCTTCTCCGCCTCGCCAGCAAGGGCGGAAGAGATCCGCCGCCGCCCCGGCTGCTCCGGCGCATCGTAGTCCTTCTCCTCCGCCTCGTAAGTAAGCACGAAAGAAGATATACGCCGCAGCCGCTCCTTCTGCTCCGGCGTCTACCAGCACAACCAGACGTGGGAGGCAATTCAGATATGGTCCACCTCTCAAGCCTCTAGAGAAGTTACCGTACGAGAGGACCGAGGAGGAAGACACGACAATCGTGCGAACCCACATGAAGGAGTTCTTTGAAGGGGTGAAAGCAAAGAGACATCCACCTCCGGAGGAGAAGGTAGATCCGGTGAAAGCAAAGCGCACTCTCGATGCCCTGAGGAAACCGGCAAAGTCTCCACTGAGAACCAACTATGAGCGCATTACTGAACAGACATATCTCCAAGCGGAGCGGTCGGGAAGTACTCTCAGACATCAAAGGTCAAGAGAATGAGCAGCTGCGAAAAAAATTGACCAGCTCGACGAACAAGCAAACCAATCGTGCCCCCCGCTCAATGTGTCTAGCGGCAACATCGTCGCTAATGCTTCGGGGATGGTGGCCGGTTATGGCAGTATACAAGATTACCTGCCTGACGATCAACTACCTGATTTCATGGAGGTGGACGAACACAGATACGAGTACGGGAAGCCTCTCGTCAAAGATGAAAAATCTCTAACAACGATCATGCGAAGATTCCATAATTGGTACATGAAAACCTGAAGAGAGTCTGGGGGGACGAATAGTTTGTATCTGAACATTAAAGAGGAGCACGACCTCATTGCAACTGATATGTTGTGTGTTCCATTTGAGGAGTTCTCCGTGTCCCTCAATCAAAAGGCCCTCGATAAATTAACGGTCTTTTGCTACTGCCTATAAGTACTATTTCTGTCATTAAGTCTCTATATATAGCTCGGCTCTTTCATTGCATGTATTTATAATTAATTATCCTCAATATATTATGCAGATTGAAGATCGTCGAGTGCAAAAAACAAGAAATTTATGATATTGGGTTCATTAACACAAATATATAGATGAATTTCTGGTTAAAAAGCACGCCAAAGAGGCCGAGGACAACTTGCTACAATCATTGATTAAAAATCAAAATAAAGATACCATACTCTTTGCTTACAACGGCGAGTGAGTGTTACTGTCGTGTGCATATTCGGTTTCCCTTATTACTCGAGCGAGGTTATAGTAATGTAATTGATGAGTTATGCATGCGTGTGCAACTTCCACTATGTTCTTCTAGAGATTAAGCTTGAGCGGGGACTAGTAACCGTCTTAGACTCGAGACGGAAAGATCCCGAAACCAATGCGGACATGACTGAATTGCTCAACAAGTAAGTTCAATCGATCATTATCGCACCATATCGGCAACTTTTTGTTCATTTCCTGATATCTCAAGTAATAATTATTATTTTCTTTGTCTTGCATGGTTTGGAAACAGTTCACCGCAAAAACTCCGGGACTGCCGAAGGAGCTGCGATATACATACCCGAGAGTAACTACTACTGGCTAGCTAGTTGCGCGCATCTCCCGTTGATTCTATAGCTATATTTTCATCAATGCCATTTATAATGCTTCATTATCAGTTTTATTGACCTCTATTTCTCATAAAGTGCTTGTGGCAGGAACAAGGGAATGATTTCTCTGGATACTACGTGCGCGAGTTCATCCACAACGCGACTTTGAAAAATAAGCGGGGCTACTCTCAAAGACAATATGAAGTGCGTAAGCAATAATATTCACAATTTCATTTTATTACACCATAATTTCTGTTGAGTTTCATTCATATATATGTATTAATTAACCCCCTTCTTCAAATTAGACGTGGCAGATGCGGAATGAACTCCTAGAACAAGATCGCATGAAAGCAATTCAAGAGGAATTGGCGGGATTCTTTCTTGACCACGTCATCAATAAAGCCGGAGAATACCATGTGGAAGTTGATTTCAAATTCCTAGGGGATTGTAATTAAGAGATCTTACATATTAATGTACATGTATGTAGCCAGTAGCGTCGGATAGATAATACAAAAACTTGTTGTTCGACCAATCTCTCGGAGAAGGAGAGGTCGATCGATCACTTCTCTTGGTATGCATGACGAACTTATGTACTAAATGGTTCCCTTCATTTTCTTACTAGCTAGCATGTCGAGAGCCTCTCTATATATAGTACGTAGCGTCGACCAAGCACGGACATAAGAGAGGACACTTCTCTCTATTAATTAGCTAGCTAACTCAATATATGAAACACCTAAATTAACCCCCCAAAACCCCCAACCCCCCCTTTAAAAAAACAAAATCCCCAGCCACTGGAATGCTGACGCGTGAAGGCCTTTTGGTCCTGGTTGGTGCCACCAACCGGGACCAAAGGCCCCCCTGCCTGGGCTCGGTGCACCGGCCACGTGGAGGCACATCTGTCCTGGTTCATGTTTGAACCGGGACTAAAGGGGGGAGGTATTAGTAACGACCCATTAGTCCCGGTTCATGAAACGGGACTAAAGGCCCTTACGGACAGGGAAAAATTTCCCTTTTCTACTAGTGCGAAGTAGTGCTTGAACATGAGGGTCCCGCATGATTGAACTTAGACACTTAGTACCGACGAACTCTGCGGCGCGGAGTCCACATTCTCTCCGCCGCCATGTCCGACCCTTTCTCCTCCGCCATGTCTGTCCTCTTCCCCGCCGCCATTATCAATCATCTCTTCTTCTTGCCCCGTGTCGTCATTGCATGCCCCGTCGGTGTCCTCAACATCATCATCCTCATCTTCAATTTTCCACCAAGTATAGCCATCCATGAAACCAGTCATGAGCAGGTGCGATTCGACACAACCTTTGTCATAGGGGTCGAGCCAAACTATTCCTTTGCATCTTCGACACAGACATAAAATGTCTGTTGGGTTATTTTCTTTAATGTCCTACACCGCCGATCGCAACCACCTGTCGACCATCGTTCCACTGACCATCATGAACGCCTACACGGTAATAATAAACAAATGGGTTATAAAAATGCGTGCATGCATCAAAGTCATACAAAAATTTGGCATGACCTTCCCTAAAAATAGGACATATAGATCTAGAGTTTGCTTGGAATTCGCCGAAACGGAAATAAATCGACATTTTGGCAAAACATAGGCAACTCACAAGCACAATTTGGTGTTAACTTGTGCCACACACACAATTTCCATCATATCACCCGATTATGTCATATCGCACACACATACACATATTTCCATTCTTGAAAAAGCATGATTTTTTAATCACCTATCTCGAGATCGAGCGCACGGTGGAGATGACACTATTAGGAAAACGGCTATAGCTAATATGGACATTAATGGCGCACCATATATGTGGTGCGCCACTGCTATATAGCAGTGGCGCACCAGATATAGGTACGCCATTATTGGCCACATTACTAATGGCGCACCTGGTGTGTGGTGCGCCATTACTAGTTTTGAAAAAAAATATAAAAAACATGTTAGTAGTGGCGCACCAGTGTATAGTGCATCCTGGTTACTAATGGCGCACTCTTAGGTGGTGCGCCATTACTAACTTTCTGAGGTGGCCAAAAATTTCACCAAATGCACCCCCCCCTCCCGGACCGCCTTTTCAGTTTCAAAACAATAAAAGAAATGATAGAAATGTCAAAAAAATAAAAGAAAATAAGATTACCATGTGATATGTGGTCTAGTTGTTAGCAAAATTCACAAACATGGATTTTCGACTTTTTTGCAAAATCTGTTGAGAATTTGTAAAATGGGCATAACTTTTGCATACGAACTCCGATGAAAAAGTTTTTAATATGAAAAATCATCTACTCGAAAAGTTATATCCGTTGAAGATTTTTAGAATCCTCAAAAACCTAACAAAAAAGTTACGGGGCTTTCAAGATCTGGAGAGGCAAAAAAATTCAAAAAATATCAAACTCAGTAATGGCGCACCTGCCCATGGTGTGCCATTACTATCTTCCCGCCTTCAAAATTTAAACTGTATCAAAAAAATAAGAAAAAAGTTAGTAATGGCGCACCGGTCCAAGGTCCGCCATTACTATCTTCCTGCCTTCAAAATTCAAAATAAAAAAAAATAAAAAAAATTAGTAATGGCACTATGCCGTATATATGGCTGGGCAGGGTCCGCTCCTCCTTACCTCTTCATTTTTCTCCTCCACTCCATCTTCTCCTCTCCTCCACTCCATTTCCCCTCCTCTCCTCCACCATACTCCCCTCCTCCTCTCCGGTGAGCTCCTCCTCCTCCTCCTCCTCTCCGGCGACCTCCTCCTCCCTCCTCTCCTTCC
>NC_041393.1:684824206-684853378 GCF_002162155.2 Triticum dicoccoides
CTCCGGTGAACTCCTCTCTGGCGACCTCCTCCTCCTCTCCGGTGATGTAGGCGAGCTCCTCTCCGGTGACCTCCTCCTACTCCTCTCCGACGATGTAGGAGAGCTCCTCTCCGGTGACCTCCTCCTCCTCCCTCCTCTCCTCCTCACGGTCTCTCCTCAACCCTCCTCTCCGGCGAAATCCTCTCCGGCGAACTCCTCTCCGGCAAAATAACGTACAAGATCCAAAAACGAGAACAAAATTTGAAAAAATATCGAGCAAAAAAACGAGCAAAAAACGAGCAAAAAAAAGGGCAAAAAAATCCCGATCCAGATCCAGATTGAAAATTCAAAATAGTAATGGCGCACAGTGGGGGTTAGAATGTGCGCCATTACTATTTTCCCTCTTCCAAATTCAAAAAAAATCGACAAAAAATAATAATAAAAAGTTACCAGTGGCGCACCTGAAAAGGTAGTAATGGCGCACTACCAGGTGCGCCACTATTATCTGGTATACTAATGGCGAACTAGAGGTGCGCCATTAGTACTTGTTACTAGTGGCGTGGTGAAAGTGGCGCACCTATAGTGCGCCATTAATGGCAAAAATAGGTGCGCCACTAATAGCCCTTTTCCTAGTAGTGTGATGATGTAGTAGGGTGATCAAAAGTGGACAAAGCTCTTCTTGACAAGGCTAGATCTAGTTAGGGGGTACATATGTCACTTCACTAAATGCTACATCTACCTAGCTAGCTAATTTTGGAGGAGACAACTTAAACTAGTGGAGGGGGAAGGAAAAAGAGAAAGGAGATGCATTAATGGAGGTGGTGTAGTTAGCTAGGAGTAATAGAGAGAGAGAAAGGTAGATAGAAGAAGGAGAATAATGGGGGAGAAGTAGTGAGGAAGAAGCAAAGTGAGGTAGAGAGGAGGTGGGAGGTAAGGGAAAGTGAGGAACAGAGGATGGGGGAGGGGGAGGGGGAGGGAAAAGGTGGTATATGTTGCGGCTTAGCACTAGCGCTGGTCGTAAACCTCGCTACTGCTAATACGATAGCAGCAGCGCGATTCTGGCACACGCGCTACTGCTAAGTGGGGCCCGCCATGTGGCCAATTTCAAAATTAGCAGTAGGGTCACCCAAAAAAGTGCGCTACTACTATTACTTTATCAGTAGCGCTGTTATAAAGAGTGCGCTACTGCTAAACCTAGGGTGTAGGGAACTGTCGGTCGATTTTAGTAGTAGCATGGTTCCACCGAGCCTCCCTACTGCTAAGTGAGTAGCAGTAGTGCCTCTTCCTGTACCACGTTGTTGCTAAGATTCTGTGTATAAGATTTTCCCTAGTTGTGGTCGTTTTTCCCTTAGCAATAATACAAATACGTGTCTTGTCCCCTACTCTTTGTCTCTGTGATATAGAGCACCGTGAGATTGAACCCATTACAAAGCACCGCTCCCACTAAAGGTAAATAAATCTAGTGGGCCAAACAAAACAGATAGATCGGTACAAAGCTATAACAATCATGCATAATAAAGTTCAGAAAAGACTCCAGTACTTCTCATAAATATTCAAATCATAAACCCACAACTCATTGGATCCCAACAAACAAATCGCAAAAGAAGATTACACCGAATAGAACTCCAAGAACATCATGGAGAACATTATATTGAAGATTAAAGAGATAGAAGAAGCCATCTAGCTACTAGCTATGGACCAGTAGGTCTATGGTGAACTACTCATGCATTATCGGTAAGGCGGCGAGAATGATGTAGAAGCCCTTCATGATCGATTCCCCGTCCGGCAGAGTACTGAAAAAGGCCTCCTGCTGGGATCACGGAAGAATAGAGACATGCAGCGGTAAAAAAGTGTTTTGGATAGCACTCTGTTAGTTTCCCGCTTTTAGAGAATTTATAGAGGTGGAATTAGGTCAGACAAGCCCACGAGGGCCAACAAGTTAATAGCCCCCCTCCCCCTAGGGCACGCCTTGTTGCCTTGTCGTCTCCTCGCTTGCCATTTGGTCTCCTCCTGAAGCTTCTACGGTCTCTCTTGTCAAGAAAAAATCGTCAAAAAAATTGTAGCGCTTCGACTCCGTTTGGTATTGATTTCCTCGAGAATCAAAAACAGGCACAAACACAATAACTGGCACTAGGCACGGGGTTAATAGGTTAGTCCAGAAAATAATATACAATAAAATATACGTGCATATAAAACATCCAAGATTGATACTACTCCCTCCGTTTTTAAATATTTGTCTTTTAGAGATATCAAATGGAATACCATATACGCATGTATATAGACATATTTTAGAGGGTAGATTCACTCATTTTGTTCCGTATGTAGTACTTGTTGAAATCTCTAGAAAGACAAATATTTAGGAAAGGAGGGAGTATAATAACATGGAAAAATAAAAAAAAGTATAGATATGTTGGAAACGTATCAAGCATCTCCAAGCTTAATTCCTGCTCGTCCTCGAGTAGTTAAATGATGAAAATAGATTTTTTGATGTGGAATGCTAGCTAACATGTTCATCATTAATCTTTCTTTTGGTGTACGAATATTAAGATCCGAATGATTCAAAGCAACAGTCTATAATTTGATATAAGTAGCTGTGTGACCCACGCAATTGCATGGCTAGATTTAGTACATATTTTCATATATTCCTCTAGAAGATATTTGATTAAATATCAGCAAGCATATGAAGCGCATATATGCTGTATGGAAACACAACCACTATCCGGTAAGCATGCATTTGTATTAATCGTATTGTGTTTTCGGTATAAGACTATCAATGGAAGACCGATAAAATTGACGCTTTGGTGTCATGTGTAAACCATGTACTTTCCACTTGTCTTGGTCTTCTCCTACTACATACGTCATTGTCTTTTGACATCTAAATTCCCACTAAAAACTTGTAGGGAACCATTTTATACTACGGTAAAATAAACACGGTTGGACTTGAGGTTCGTTGATGTATTCATCCTGCCGCCTTCTGATTGGATAAACGGCAATCATGTTTTTTGTCGATACAACGTCATGCCTTCCAAATGGTTCCAAGAAAGCTTATCTCACTCTAATTGACTTTGGAAAAATATAAATATTCTCTCTTCCCCCTTCGTTGTTCGATCTCCCCGTCTTGCCATATTACTTTTCCCATGTGTCTCTAGTATTTTGTGTTGTATACATGTCAACTTACTCCAATATTCCATGTGACAATGTCACTTGGCCATCTAAATATACTATTTGTATATATTTTTCAAAAATCTGCAATTCGGCACATATTGTTTGTCTTATCTTTTCCATATTGTTTTTCATTGCCGTTACTTTTACCAAAATTTATGCCTTTGTCTAAGAATTAAATATTTTTAAGTCAATATGTCATTACATATATATTTTTCACAATTTCTCTATTTATGAAAAGGCTACTTTGCTATAACAATTATTTATTATTTTTAATTTCACATATAGAATACAGATGTATTGTTTTTCATGTGAATATGAATAAAATAAAATGTACTATTTTCACCTATGTACATATTATTTTAGCTCAAATGAACGAATATGGGGGTTTGTATGTCTACTATTGGTGTTTTGGTAATACCTTTTCATGCGTGTAATTTGTTTTGTGTCATGGCTACAGTGGCATATCTTGGTGCGGGCTCCGGGCCATTTAAAACTATAAACGCATGCTCCTTTTTATGTTGCTCCTTATAATATTCTATGCATGCAAACACACGGTCTAGCGTTCTGTGCTGTATAGGTGCGTGTCCTAGTAACTCACGACTTCTTTTTTCTTTGACAGTCCGAGGAGGACACGTCTCCGTATATTGCCGTCGAACCGTGTATTATAACCATGGGTCTGTTTAGAACACATCTAGATATAATATAATTATGTCACATCTAACCTTGTGTCCACTCTGTTAGTGATTTATTTTTTCCCTAGCTTTTTTTTTGTTCCTTGTTGCTGCGTTATTTGTGGAAGTTTAGATGTGATATCATTAAAAAACATGAATCTAGATGTGAATTAAACAAACTGTATAACCATCTAAACTTTTTTAGTTGCGTTTAGTTGCCCCAACACAAATGATGTTGATCTTATCATCATCTCGAAATAGTGATACAAGTTATCATATGTCTCCTACATGGTCATCGCATACACATGTTTCATCATGTCTAAACTATGATATAAAAGAGAAAAGCGGCGGCAACAAGGAAAAGCGGGATTATGTAGTACTTGTTGAGGTGTCGGTTCCGAATCCTCTCTAGCGCTAGAGTGAAACTCAAGTAACTAGCTTTGGCTTCGATTCTGCCATCAAACCCTTTCTGGCTGCCGCCCAGGAAGCGGTATACTTGTGCCTAACACTCTGGTTACTCATCATACAATCCCAGAACATGCCCGATGTACACGGCATAGCACTTCTTCGCTATCGATGATCTAGATACCTGCTAGAGAAGCATCGTCATCATGCGAATTCAACGATAACCATAATATACCTGAGCAACACTTGGAGAAAGAATTAGAAAATAGAAGGAAAATTTTAGCAACAATAATATGCAGAATAATATACTTGAGCAACACGAATAGAAAGAGTTAACAAATAGAAGGAAGCAACATATAGTAAATATAATTAACGAAGTTTATCGCACACAAACTAATTAACTAGAGGGCGACACCGTTTACATCACACAGAGTTTTATCATACAAAAATCCAAAGTTCCGTCACACAAAGTTTCATCGTACTGAAAGTCAATCAGTCAATGTTCCCTCCTTCCAAATCTGGGAGGATGCACCCTAGCTCCGCGAAAGGCGTATTTTCCAGACGTTCTAGGGCTAGGCGAGCTCGGACGTTAACCCGCGATATTGGGCCGCCATGCAACATCCCATTCTTGTCGACGACTTCTTTCATGACGATCTGCAAAATTTCTTGTTAGATGCGATAGAAGTCTGTTCGGTGTTGATCATCCGGTATGGCTCCTAAGCTTTTGGCCCATTTTCGGATATGGCCATCGGATGAAGATGTCATACGAAGTGTTTGCCGATCGATCCCGCTTGAACTCTAGCATGTGATGGATGACGTAGAATCCAACCGTATGTTTGTGTGTCGGTTGCTGGACGCACCAAAAGTCAGTCTTATGGTTGAAACACGGCGCGGCGTTCTTTTGTTTTCTGACCTTCATGTGGCTCCCCATAATACCCAAGCTCATCATAGCACTATCAAGAACACTCTTTATATGTGTGTGATCATTCTTCTGCATTTTCTTGGACGTGTCAAAATATATGGCGTGGGACGCTTGCGGAAAAAGAATGATGAGGATGACGCGCCTCCCGCCACATAAAATAAGTACACCTCAAATTAGTCTCCATACGAAAGGATCTATGTGTTATACAGGCTATGCATGAATGACTTACAAGGGATGATAAGGCAGGAGAATCGTTTTCTTGTCCTTATTGGCAACCATAAAGTCTACGATGTGGTTCCTCTCATATTCACGGTTCTTTGGATTCTCTGCCAAGAAGCCCTCATGCATGTAGTACGGTTCCGCGACCGCGATCCCAGAGATTTGCACATTCTTGATGATGTTGTTCATATGTAGGGCATAAAGGTGGACGAAGGTAAAATCGAGCCCCTTAATATGAAACATCTCGAAGATGTAATCAAATCACAGGAAGAGCATGTCTATGGGGCATGTATGTACATATAACATGGCCATAGGCACATGCACCACGGAAAATGGGTATCCTGGATCATCCGAGGTGATAAGGCTCTTCTTTGTCGACAACACATCTTCATGCAGTCTCTTGAGATCTCCTGTTATGCCTTCTAGTGCTTTCGCCGGTAGGATCGGCTTGCCTAATACATGGAGTGCCGGCGCACCTCTGACTAGTACACTGTATGCAACCCTAGTCATCAGAGGCGGCTGGCTCATCGAAGAAGCTTTTGTGGCAATAGAGCCTTTCTTCGGCGGTCTCTTCCTCTACTTCTTCTTGGGTAGAGCTAGTTAGCCCACCAGACCCTTCCTGGATCCCTCCATTAGTGTTGTCGGGCTATGCATGGGCTGACCCTCGGGTAGTTGACCTTGGATTGATGCTGCATCTGAAGGCGTGTCCTGCGAGGACATCAACAAAGACTTCTTACACTTCCAAGGATGTTCCCCTTCTAGTGCATCATGCAACTCATCTTCACACTCATTTATGACCCACAAGTATAGGGGATCAATCGTAGTCCTTTCAATAAGAAAAGAATGTCGAACCCAACGATGAGCAGAAGGAAATGACAAGAGGTTTTCAACAAGGTAATTTCTGCAAGCACTGAAATTTTAGGTAACATATAGTTTGATAGCAAGATAATATGTAACGAGCAAGTAATGGTAACGGTAACAAAGGTGCAGCTAGGTAGCTCAATCCTTTTGTGGCAAAGGAAAGGCCAAAACAATCTCTTATAATAAGCAAAGCATTCTTGAGGACACACGGGAATTTCATCTAGTCACTTTCATCATGTTGGTTTGATTCGCGTTCGCTACTTTGATAACATGGTAAGTT
The DNA here is from genome assembly GCF_002162155.2 of Triticum dicoccoides. Taxonomy (NCBI): domain Eukaryota; kingdom Viridiplantae; phylum Streptophyta; class Magnoliopsida; order Poales; family Poaceae; genus Triticum; species Triticum dicoccoides. The sequence continues at coordinate 684,830,709 of NC_041393.1, forward strand.
GGTGGACCGGTGCTTGGTTGCTGTTCTTATTTGAACAAGCCTCCCGCTGATGATTAACCCCCTCGCAAGCATCCGCAACTACGAGAAGAGTATTAAGATAAAATCTCACCATATCATTAAACATATGGATCCAAATTAGTCCCTTGCGAAATAGCGCAGGGGAAAGCTTCTATCACTCTAGCAACCCATCATCTAATAACTACTCCACAATGAATTACCTTAGGCCCAAAGATGGTGAAGTGTCATGTAGTCGACGTTCACATAACACCACTAACGGAATCACAACATACATACCATCAAAATATCGAACGAATACCAAATTCACATGATTACTTGCAACATGACTTCTCTCGTGGCGTCAAGAACAAAAGTAACTACTCACAAATGATATTCATGTTCAAGATCAGAGGGGTATTAAATAACATAATGGATCTGAACATATAATCTTCCACCAAATAAACCATATAGCAATCAACTACAAGATGTAATTAACACTACTTGTCACCCACAGGTACAAATATGAGGTTTCGGTACAAGGATTGAACACAAGAGATAACCTACGGTTTTGAGATGAGATGGTGTTGTTGGCGATGAGGATGGCTTCGACTTCCCCCTCCGAGAGGGAAGATCGCCCTGCGGAATCGCTCCGCCGGAGGGCTAAAGTGCTCCTACCCAAGTTCCGCCTCAAGACGGCGGTGCTCCGTCCCGAAAGTCCTGCCCTTATTTTTTCTAGGTCAAAATGCCTTGTATACGAGAAGATGGGCACCGGAGGTGGGCTGGGCTGCCCACCACCCACCAGGGTGCGCCTGGGGGGGGGGGGGCTGGCGTGCCCTGTTGTCTTGTGGGCACCTGGCAGCCCCCTCTGGTAGTTCTTTTCTCCAATATTTATTATATATTCCAACATAATTCTACGTAAAATTTCAGCTCAGTTGGAGATGCGCGGAATAGGTACCTCTGACATAGCTTTTTCAGGTCCAGAATTCCATCTGCCGGCATTCTCCCTCTTTGTGTAAACCTTGCATATTATGATAGAAAAGTCATTAGAAAATGAAATGCTATTATGCATAAAACATCATAAATAATACTAGGAAAAGATGATGCAAAATGGATGTATCACTTATATGCTGAGTCATATGGCAGCTGACTCATCAGTTCTGCGGCATCATAGCCGGTATTGATGTACTAGGGAGGGTCAACCTCATCCATGTCCTCATTTATATCTTCTTCCATGGGGCGCGAGGAAGATTCTTTGGCCATAGCAACAGCTAATTCTTGCATTGCCATAGCTTCGTCGGGTTCTCGTGGTCCTCTCCCCCAGTTCATAGTAGAGGACGAAAGTCCTCATAGGCAACTTTCACACTAGCCATGGAAACCCTGAAGTCGTTCTCGGGCATCTGCCGGCCGTGGAACAAGTGCTCCTTGGGCTTTCTTATCGTACACTTGCCCACATCCACCAACTGACCATTGATGTCGTGGAGTAGGGTGCACAGATTTTCGTTGGCCTGCGAGGACATCTGTGCGGTGTGTCGGACATCCGAAAGGCAATGGAAACGGAAGATTATGGATACTAGTCGCCAACCCGTGCGGTGCATTCGCACGGGCTATAATATTTAATTATTCAATAATGTTATTTTGTGATAATTAGCATGGAAAACTAATTTTTTGTCCGACATAACCTATTGTGGTTCCGTTGGTTATTTCCCAAAGTTCTTCCATATAAACAAACATCAATGAAAATCCGATATTTCATAGGCCGAAACGGCATATCTTGAAAATAACCGAGAGATGATACACAATATTAAGATTATAGTTAATATTATTCCCCTAAGTTAACTAACTATTGATAAGTGATGGTACAACAAAATAAGAAATAACATAAGAAATATATTGTAGTTCCCGGTGTCTCGGTTAGCTTATTGACATTGTATTGTTGCAGACGTCGGGAGTAACTGATACTGCCTTAATAATATATTAACCTTTACGAAAAAAGGATTCCGAAGTATAAGTTGGTTAGTGTTGTAACCCCGCAAAAAAAAGTTCCATAATCTTACAATCTGATAGATCTATCTAAAAATAGGATTTAGGCAAGGTTCTCTAACCTGTCAGGATTGGTATTAGGCCATATGGTGTTTTACAATCTGTAAACAGCCTCAGCCAGCAACGTGTTTGCATGAGGATTAGTCCAAAAGTCCCGGTGCTCCTTACATGTCCAACCGAGCAGTGATTATCTTCTGGGATTTCAGTCATGGAGTACTATGAACTGTTTGTAAAAGAAGCACTATAGACAACTTAGTTTTCGAGTTAGATATACCTTTAACCATATATATACCCAAGCGCAATGCTTGATGTACTACTCTTAGCAGTATGACCTTATATATTAGTGGCAAAAACAACACAACAGAAGGCTTGAGCTCACAACCATGAGAGCAACAAAGCCACATCGAGTTACATCTCTGGGCTGGAGACCCTAGCTTTCATCGGCGTCATCTAGCTTTAATTAGCATGGACAAATCGCACTACATGGCTAGATGTTGCACAGACACTCCTCCTGGCCGGAGATTGATCATGCTGGACAGTGTTGGGTACAGGTTAATTCATTATGCACCTTTTGTAGCCTCAAAAACATCAACCAACCTTTAAGCCGCTGCATCAGAACACTCCAACTCAGTTCATGCCTCTTGACTGTAGGTGACAATGGCTTCCTCGCCGTGTTGCAGTGGGGCTGCATGGGCGGTGATTCATTGTCGGATCTATCTGGATCTAAAGGTTTGGTCTCCCTGACACCAAGCCAATAATATTAACTAATGTCCACTGAGATCACCACTGATATGATGTTCCAAGTATATTGAGAGGTGAAGATAAAATCGTAGCCACTTCTACATTGATCGTACCGCAGAAACGGATATGTTCCTAGTACTGATAGAAGCACGTGTGGAAGTTTGTGCTCATGTCAACGCAAGATATGATGGCGGACTACCGTAGAGATACGCAGCCATGTAGTGGATTCTTCCTTCCATCTACAACCGATCTTCAAGTAAATATCAATGGAGCTCGAAAGTTGAGGACCACAACAAAAGGGGTCGCAGGACAATCCACGTGAAATACAAATGGATCTGGGGACATTTTTCTGTGAGAATTTGAGTTCGCCTTGAGAGCTTGAGAGAGTACCGTGAGAGAGAGATTGAGGGAGTTGGTACATGGGAGAAAGAGATACGTGATAGATTTTGTTAGAGCTACTTGAGAGAGGGAGACTGTTTTTTTTAGAATAGAGATTGAGAGAGTTAGTTTGTGGGAGAGAGATACGTGAGAGTTATTTAGGTGAGAGAGTTTTATTAGAGATACGTGAGAGGTTGGGTCATGGGAGAGAGATAAGTTAGTTTTTTTTCTCATTGAAGAGATAAATGAGACGTGGAGAAGGTTACCTAAGTTTTTTTTTCTGTGAGTCGATCTACACCGTAATAATTCGGTCCTACCTGATTAACGGCTCATAAAATCTATTTAACGTGGGAATTTTTAGGAAGTGCCTAATTAGTATAGGTATAGAGGTATAGATATAGATAGATAGATAGATAGATAGATAGATAGATAGATAGATTGATGTTGACAAGGGTGCGACGCGTAATTACCATGAGGGCGTTGAGCTCAGCCAATGTGGAAGCCCCACTGAGCATGCCGGAGACGGAGGACGGGCTGCTATTAGCGGGTGTGGGAGCAGGTCCGGTTGTGAGAGCTAGGAGCCGGGTGATCTCTTCTCCAATAGTTTGTCGCTTCTTTGCAGCCAAATGGCGGAAGGCCTACTTGACTGGCCTTGTGTCATTGTGGATGTTGAGGCTGTGTCGTTCCTTTTCGGTGGGTACTCCAGGCATGTCCATGGGATTCCGAGAAAATATCTTTCAGTTAGCCCGGAGGAATGTGAGGAGCTCGGACTCTTGTTCCTCTGACAGGTCTCCTTGAATTGTCCCTGTCCTGTTTGCGGCCTCGATTATACCTGGAACTTCTTGATGTCTTTTGTTGGCTAGAACACGGGGCCTTGTCTTGATTTGGTTGGAAGGGTCGTTACATCGAGGTGTCCATAGATCGCTTGATTTGTTCGACCTCCGCGGAGGCCAGGGCGGCCTCGGTGAGCTCGACGTTTGAGACCTCAACCTCAAGCGCCGTCTCTGGGCTACCATGCGCTGTGATCGTGTCGCTAGGACACGACATCTTCAATCGCAGGTAGGCGTATGATGGTACTTCCATGAACCGAGCATATGCCGGCTTGAGGAAGATTGCGTTGTAGCCGCTCCAAAACGGGGCGACCTCGAATTGTATCTGTTTCGATCGGAAGTTGTCCTCATTTCTGAATATGACCTTGAGCTCTCGTCCAGATGGGTCGGATGGGACAACCTGGGACGAAGCCATGGAAGTCGATGCTTGACAGCTGGAGGCCGGATAGGGAGATCACCATCTTTGGCATCTGATGGAGCGGAAAACCGTCAGTCCCTCGGTAGGTGGCCTGGCGAGGTCGGAAGTACTGGGACATTGCCCGCGCGCACAAGTTATAGATGTTCGGGTGTTCGGAGAGTAATACCCAACATCCTTCTTACTTTTGATATTCATGATGGAGGGATACCTCGTGCGGTGGATTACGGTGGTGTGGATATGATTGCTACCGAGAGTTATTCTACAACATAGTAGATCGTGAGAGCTAGTGTTTACACGAGGGAGATGCGATCTATCCAGCCGCTCTCCTGGCATGGAGTCTACCAAGGCCCTCGACCGCCTACAGGTCGCCGTGGGCCCAATTCTAGGATGACCGCCGAGTTCCCATTGGCGAATCCACCCCCGGCGTATCGCACTGTCACCGTCAGAGTCTTCTCGAAGCGTCTCTAAAAAAGGAAGTTCATAATTCGTAAAATCCTGCTGGGCACGCCCGTCACACCATCATCGACTTGATCGAGGCACCTCATCGCTCTAATGCCCCTCTCTACTCCTCCATGTGGCCTGTCTGTGGGTGGCGGCCGGCCTCGATGAACGCAGCGTGCGGCCGTGCTATCCTAGAAATCTTCGTCCAACACATTTTTTGTTTCTTTCCATAGCTCTGTACGAAAGGCATTATGTGCACATCTGATCCCTTACCTCAGCGGTTTAATTGGGATTATATTACATGATATATTTTTGGTAACTCGTAAAACTCTTGCGGTTTCTGGGCTGGCGGGCAAATACGTGGGTACTAATAAATATTTTCCTTAATTGTAGTAGCGCCAGCGGTGGAACGTTGTGTATCCTTGTATTTTTCTTTAGAAGAACAATTAATCCGCAAGGGTGTATCCTCCTATAATCTTTAGAATATCTTCAACTAAAGGTTATAGTAATTCTAGGATGCAAATAAATCAATATTTAATGGACAATGGGACCACCTAACACCCTGGCATGTCCTACAACTTTTCGTGCCCTACCTATACCTAGCAGCAATGGATACTCAATTCTACAACACGCTCGTGTGCCGTATTATGACATGGCCCTAATGACGTGATACTTGTACTGCTATTCAAGTAAAGTGGATAGCTTTCGCGCCATTTTGTCAAATGTGAAGTAGCATGATGTATGTAATTAATTTATACAATGATTTTGTGCTATGAGATGATGTAATATTTAACCATTTTGGCATGGCGAGCTCTAGCGTTCTTCATGTATCAATAATACTTCCATAAATTCAATGCCAACGGCCATATATAAAACGAGTTAGTTGCTTCTCGTGCCAAACTAATCAGTCGCATAACCGATAGCTGAGCACTACTGTAAAATAACGATCATCAAAAGTTCATGCCAGTACTAACCCTAATTAACATGGATGTCATTACATTAAAGCAATTGACCAAAGAGTAGAAAGTTACGAACAATGTCTGTTTCAGAATCGCTATTTCAAAAAAGGGCGACATAGAAGACCTCTCATTTCATCGCAATGTGCAGCAGGAACCCAGCTAAATATAATAGCCATTTTGAATTTTCGGTGAATTGAAACCGTCACTTTTGAACCAAATACCACTCAAAAATAGAAGAAGAAAAATCTTTTGGACAAAATACAACTCAAAAAAATAAAAAGAAAATCTTTTGGACCAAATTCTTCAGCTCCGCCCTTCCGGTCTTCCAATTTCAACCACCTGCCTATTTTACTCGCATTTTCAACCCTAAGCACTTTTCCTACCAACCCCGGCCCTCCTTCACTGTCCGGCCGATCAGTCATCAAGGCGCAGAATTCCAAAGATAGGCCCGGCCCGCCCGAGGATATATATAGCGCCCACCCCCACGAAGAATTCCTCCACTCACAGCCAGCCTCCAACCACACCTCGCGTTCCTTTCCGTCTCGTCGTCGCTCTCCTTGGCTCTCCCCATCACCCCGCCTCTGCAGTTGGCCCTCGCCTCACCTCTCCATCTACCCGTGCAGCAGGCGCGTTGTACAGGCTGATTAAACGGGCAAACCTGCGACTGCTGCACCGTCTAACGCCAGCCGACAGACCAAGCTTGCGCTCTCTAACTGCGGGCGGAGAGAGCAACGAGCGTGGTCCTCTCCTCACCGTGATTCGACACAGACCCCAAGGTTTGCTAAATCCTCGACCTGTCTCCTCGATAGCCACCTTTTATTTAACGGAACTGTGGTCGAAGATAGAGATTCGTTTGCTTAGGGCATGTATAATGGTGGCATACGGATACATATGCCCCATGACAAAAAGTAATTTGAGGCATCTATATTTATTTTGTCTCCCCAATGCAAGCTACCATTAGTGGACCACATTAAAAAATAAAAAATAAAGACTCTACCACACATCCATCTCTACTTTTCACTCCAACCTTTTCAACTTTTGTCACCGGACCACACTTTTTCTTTCAAGCACCCGCCTCCTGAAGAGGATCCCGCTTCCCTAACCGAACCTACTTTACGTCACATCCGATCCTACATGGCATGCGAGGCATCACCTTGAGGCTACGCATTGTACATGCGCTTAGCGGCGGCCCGCGGGTGGTTAAAAGTTTGTCCGCTGTGCTCTGGCCCGAGGCCGATCTGAGGCATGACCGCGCGCGCCTCGGTCCGCGAGTTCACGAAGGTACGACGGGCGTGCGTTGCCGGGGATCTGATCAGGGGCGCCAAAATTATGTCGCTGGCCGCTTTGGCTGTCCGTCCCCGTCGCCTGTTGAAGTTTTATTAGGATTTCGGAAATGTTAACGCCCACACGTGCGGGCGTTGACCATCTCGACCATACGCATCCATCACCATCCAGTACTATATGCACAAATCTTGGCATAATCTGGCTGATTTTCTGTGCCGCGTAGGACAAGGCGTGTGTGTGGTGTGTGACATAGTTCGCCCACACATCCGTTTTACCACACGGAGGGGCCGGTGTGTGGGCGTTTAGCAGTTCACCCACACATCAGTTTTCAGTCACGCACAAGGGCTGGTGTGTGGGCATTTGCCATCTCGGCCACACGCCCGTCTCCTCTCCCACACCCCAGCTGCTAGTTGCCATGTGTTTTTGCAGCGCACATGGCAACTGCCCCTAGTGTGCTTTATAAGCAGGTGGCAACTCTCTTTTTTTACCCGAGTTGCCATGTGTTTTTGCAGGGTACACGACAACTGCCTAGTGTGCACGTAAGCAGATGGCAACTCTCTTTTACCGAGTTGCCATGTGTTTTTGCATGGTACATGGCAACTGCCCTAACGTGCACGTTAGCAGATGTCAACTCTTTCTTTTTACATGGCAACTGCCCTAGCATGCTTGTGAGCACATGGCAACTCTCTCAACTGCCTAGTGTTAGTATGTGGCAACTCCTAAAGTTATGAAATCATGGCAACTACATTAGATCAGACCATACATGGCAACTGCAGTTGAGCAACCATGGCAACTGCAGTTGGCCGACATGGCAACCGTAGTCCAGCGACATGGCAACTGCAGTTAAACGAACATGGATGAGGGTCTGGACCATGGCAACTGCGGGCGCGCGGTGGGCGTCACGCGTCGCGTGCGGGACCAGGAGGGTACGAGGCCTGACATACGGGCATGTGGGCGTTATCAACTTCGCCCCCACACACGCGTATGAGAGGGTTCGGGAGGGGAAAAAAGATGTGTGTGGGTATTAGTTGTTTTGCCCACACGTAGATGTGTGGGCTGGTTGCTGTCCATGCCACACGAGGTGTGTGACACAACTATCCGATACACCACATGTGTGACAGTTATCTTGTTCGTGGTACTGATCGTGGAGCGCATGTAGTACTAGTTTCATCCTGTGGCTGATGGATTTTGGTTTCCGCTTCGGTTCCCTTCCTGCGCTGATCTGTGTAGCCGAGGTGGCGTTTCTAGCGAGAAACTGTGCGCAAGCCTCGTGAAGTCGTGATATGTGTAAGTTTCTGTTGTTGTTTTTTTCTTCTTGCGTGAGTCTGTCTCAGGTCGCTGTGTGAGATTGATTGATTGTTATTTTTGGCTCTTGCGTCGTCGTTCTCCTTGGCTGAGGTCGCAAGGTCGGCTCGGTGTCAAGCTTAGGCTTAGGCTGTACTGCTTTTTTTTAGACAACTTAGGCTGTACTTGCTGCATCTAATTTGGCCACATCAGCCTTTTTGCTTATATTATATAGTATCTAGATTTGTATCTAGCGAACCACAGACTTAAGTATGTTTATTTTTGTGAAGGAAGAAGGTGACGGTTTTGAATCCGGGAGAGGTGCCAGAAATAAGTCTGTGGATATGGAGAAATCGGTGAGCCTGCAGTCCTTCCTCCCCGCTCTCTATTTTTCTTCCTAACGGCGCTAATTTTTTTACCATGCACGCCGAAATCGACTAATGAGTGCAGAAATTTTGGGATGGGTTTGAAATCAGCAGATATGGAGACTTGTGTTGTTACGTACTGTGGATCATCGATTTGTTGATACTAGTTTATTGGGGATTGAAGTTTATTAAGTGATTTGGGTGTTTTATTTGCTAGATTTGCTGCCTGTTCGCATTTCATCATCATGATTTTCGTCCCTGTGTCACATTGGAATTGGAATTTGTTTCGTTTCAGCACAAATTTTTATGGGGCTGGATTGAAATTGGCTGATGGATGCACTTTGTAGTTATCAGGCTTTTTCACCTTAGTTATCAGGCATGCCCTTGAGTCGTTACTCTGGCTTAGTTTAATTTGGACACATATTTTGCTCACATTATGTTCAGTAATTTATCCACTGCTAGTTATCCCCATATTTCGTGTTTTATACTTATCAGTCCTATTGCATCTTAGTAATCAGGTTTATAGCCTGACAATTGTAAACCATTTGTCAGTTCAGTTTTCCATTAAATCTAGATAGTGCTCAATGTTATAATATTTCACCATGCTAGTTTTATTTTATTTTACCGTGATTGCTGTTCTAATGTACCAAGGCCTGTAAGCTATAGTAGTTATCATATTTCTCCTTTGGAAATGTGCATGCCTGCTGTAGCAAAATTACTAGCCTCTTAATTTTTGTTCATGTCAAAAATTAATTTGATTTTTCTTAGTCAGCGTGCATCGCCGCAGTTCTTCTGTTGCTATGTTCACGATGTGTTTCTGCACTTTTGTTTCATGCCTATGGTATGTACTTTGCATAATTACCATCACTATTTTGTAGTATTGCCTTGTCTGATGTATATAAACTCTTGTCAAGTATTAGCAAGTCTACCAACCGATGTGTGTTGTACTAATTTATCCTTCCTTTTTTCCTCATTCATAATTTAGCACATTTGTTGATATTCCATAAGTAAATTCCGTTCATGTCTATGACTGTCTAATTGTTGTTTCCAGGACTGTTGTGTATAAATTACCATGTGCATTATATTCAAATTATCACGCATGTAGTAGAAAATTTCACCAAGTTGTTTCTGGGTATTTTTCATCATGTACATTTGAAAGGGGTGGTACGATTTTTCATGTGGTGTTTCTATACTTCCTGGCAAACAACTTGTTCATGAGTCATATACCAATGATAAACAGGGCTTCTTTTCAGCTTGCTTCCTGGCAAACAACTTGTTCATGAGTCATATACCAATGATAAGAGTCACGACGACGGTGACGATAACGATGGCTACTCCGATGATGATGGAGATTATCGAATAGTTTCTTGTGCTCAAGAAGGACCCTATAATTCTTCAGGCACTAAGACAACCTCTGTAGATGCTCAGGATAGTGCTACAGCAAATGCAGATGTGTTGTCCAGTGGAGCAGCAAATGATGAAGGTAGGCCAATCAGTATGAGGAATGAACATGTTCTCGAGTCGCAAATTATGCTTAGTGAACCTTCTCGCACGACATCAATTGATGGAGGGGAAGACATGCTTAGCCAGCCAGATATGGCAGACAAGCGGGTTGAGGTGGGCATAGAATCTTCCTTCAAGGGATATGGTGCTTCTCTTGTGAAGGCTTTGGATAAGACTTACGCAAGGCGCAAGAAATTGAAGGAATCTTCTCCGCCACCACCAGTTGCATCAGTTGACTCTGCCATACTATCGGAAGCTGAAATGCATTACCATATCAAGAGCATTGTCGTACAAGAGCTTGGGATTCGGTTCACCGATAAGGGCACGGGTGAGAACATTCCACCCCTCAGTCAGCAGAAGCAATATTCACGCAGGTGAGCTCTCATTGCCTTTCCTTTTTCTTTTCAGTTTCATCATCACTGTATGGTAAGTTTTGGAGTGATTCTATAGTAACTTCAGTAGTTTAACATTGATAACTTATACTTCTCATCTTTACACATTGTTTACTTTTTCTCAAGCCACTTTGTCTTTTCTGGGCAGGAGACCTACCAAGCAGGTTGATACCGCTAAGGCATCATCCAATATCTCAGGAACAAGGTATTTTCAATTCTTAGTTCTTTTCAATTTCTTTTCTGTTTCAGAAAAGATGCCCCAATTTGATTCTCACTTTTTATTAATCTTTCTTTTTCGCAAAAGGTCCCATGTAAGTTCTCCCAGGGACGATGACTCGTGCAATATGGCACCAAGGTGAATCTCGTATTTTCGTCTCTCTTTGTAGTACCATTTCGTTCTATAACATAGATAACTTAGTTCAAATAGGATGATAATTTACAGTCCTAATATCTGATAACTTCTTTCCTTTTCCCTTTTTTCCTTCCAATTTTTTCAGCCAGAAAAAGGTACGGAAGGCTGTGAGGAAGGTCTCTATTACCAAGGCTAGGACTTCTTCTCAGTTCAGAGCCACATCATCCCAGCCGCCGCAACAAGGATTGGTAGATATTAAAGAACTGCCCATGGCAACTTCTCCAAATGTGGTTGCACAAGCTAGTGTGATGCGCCCAGCAGCTTCTGCAGAAGCTACAACAACATGTGAAGACGCATCCGACGCGCCTGCAGTCACCTCACCTATTGTGTATAGTGAAGCTGTAGATCAGCTTGCTGCAGGGACAACCATCGCTGCTACTATAGAAGACCTTGTTGATGTGGCCGTCTTCACTGAAGCTCAAACTTTCGGAGTTGTTACCACACCCCCTGTTCCGGACGCTGCTGAAGATTAAGTGCAAATCCATGCTGCAATGGACTATGTCTGCAAATTTGTTGAAATGCAAGATATCCATGTTTCCACCGCAACATCTATTGTTAATGTAGCCGAAGCATGTAACATCCCAAAATCTAAATTTTGGAATGTTAATTATTGAACGAGGATTTTAATTAAAACTTTCTTGTGGTGGTTACTAATTTGACTAGTATTTCAAAATTTTGGAGCTTATTTAATATTGAAATGCGAGGGCATAAGAGGTTGTTCCCAAATCTTCAGTTGGATTTTTAAATTCGACCTTTGAAATATTCTAATCATTATTCAATGCAAGGCAATTGCTGGATAGGAGATAACATGACTTCTCCCCGGTTATATATAGTTGATAGTGACTGGAATATTATTTGAAGTTCATGAGATCTATTTGGGCCATAGAAACTCAAAGTAATTTTAAAGGAATGTTATAATGCTCATACAAAGTCCTATTACAGATATAATATCCAAAATTTCTTTGCAGCTGGAACTCATTTTCTTGCTCTAAAACCATATGCTACTTTGAAGCACAAGTGCAAACTAAAAAGAATAGTGATGTTGCTCCCAGCGGCAGCGCCAGCACCAAAATGCAGTGGGTTCAAATGCACTAATCTCTATAAAATATCCTAATATTCTTGCAAAAATATGAGTAGAACTATGCCTGCAATCAAAAAAGTTGTGGGTCAGCTGACCCCACAGATTACACATGGAATCGCCACTTGTTGCACCTTCTCTCTTCCTCTATCTTTTATTCTCTCACAACTCTCTTTTTTTTCTATATGGCACCTCCATGGTGCATCCTTTATTTGATCTCTCAAAGTACAAGAATCACCTAAAGTATAAAAATTAAGAAGGCAAAAATTTATTATTAATTCCTCACAAAAAAGTGTTTATTTTCATTCCATCTATTTTTAAAATTATTTTTGAATAGGTACACACACTAACATATAGTGTACATTTTTTCCTTTTTTTCATGTCTTTCTTTTATTTTATTTTATATCTCTTTCCACCATCTAACGTCAGCTATCGTCAAAACAATCACCTAACGTCATCGTCGGGGGATCGCACGGTGGGAAAATGTCCATCTAACATCACGACATTCACCATCACATATAGCATCCAAGTATATAGAAAAAATAAAGAAAAAAATTACAAAGAAAAAAAATAGAAGGCAGAAGGGGAACCTATACAAGTTCAACCAGCGATGGGTGTTTTGGAGCACAAGATGTGGTTAGAGATAGGTGGAGTCAAGTGTTCTCCTTTGATTTCGATCTGGGGTATTTTATGCATTTTCTTTCTGGAATTTACGATCCATCAGTGTTCTGTAAGGGTCGCTTACGTATTTGTAGTTTATCTTTTCAAAGATCTCCAAACAAATCTTTTCAAACATGTCCTTCAAGGGCAACTCACTAGGTCAAGTGTCAAACTATAGTGCCTATAAAATGCTAAAGCAAAAAACATATTATGAAAAACATACCTCAAAACCTTTAAAAAGGCCTTTGAACGCCTCTTTTATTCTGGTCTCTGCGAACCGGAAGCTGTTGAGCATTGTGCCAAGAAGGGGACGGTGCTCTTCAACAATGGAGGTGCTTGTCAAGGCTCCTCCATCTACTCGTGCCACCCCATGAAGACCTGCTCTTGAGAATGAGGGGTGGGTGGATTCATCTCGGCTCCACCCCTTGTAGAGGTGGGGATGGAAGTTACCAGCTGCCGTCGAGGCTCCAGGATGACAGGGGCCGGGGAATCGGAACGGCCGAGCCTATCTCCTCCTTGGGCCAAAGGGGATTCCTCCCTTTCGTCCTCGGAGACCGAGGTGTGAACCTCGGACATAGTAGTGTCGGCACCACCCTCGGTATTGTTAACGGGTGGGTGCTGGTGCGACGACGTGACTCCTAGCCCGTCATGGGATGGGGAGGTCGTGACATGCTCGACTGAGCTCTCTATGCCATATCAGGTGAAGGGAGCCCGCTATCTGCCCTCTCTAGGGGAGGGAGTTCATGAGCCGAAGTCTTGTCGCTGATGAAGGCGCGCTGCGGGCTGTACAAGCAAACAATATATCACGTATCAGGAGGTATGTGCATAAAAACGAATTGAAGATATTTGGATAAAAGATACCTCCTTGCCGTCGGTTTTGTCATGCGCTGTTGCAGGAGGCCGTCCTCTGAAGTATCCGAGAGTGGCACCTTGGCAGGGATGGGCCGCTGGCTGGGCTAGCTGGTGGAGGCCTTTCGCAGCCTTCTGTGGGCCTGAGGACGTTCATCCTCCTTGGTGTCCATGGACGCCGCCCTTTTCCTTTCCTCTCGTCATCATGTCCCTCCTTCTACTCTTCCTCGCGAATTGAGGAGACATGGGTGTCCTCGGATCTGTCCTCCAAGGGATCTCAGACGCGCAGACCATCCCTCCTCCTCGGCTAACTCTTCTCCTTAACCGAGACCACATATGGTTCCTTTCCTAAGAGTGCCTCAAACTGAGGAGACCTGGCCTCGTCGGGCAGCGGTGTCAGAGCACTTTATTTTCGCTGCCTTGCGGAGCCATTTTTGGGGAAGGAAGGGCATGCCTGGTTATTCTAATGAAGTAGTTTGGGGGAGAAAGAAAGACAAACACAAATCATAGGTTGCGGTTACCTCGTGGGGATCGTTCTTGGCATCGAGGCTGCAGTCCTCCCCTTCCTCGGGGAAATCATTCTTGGATGGATAGAAGAGCGCCCTCCATATCTCGGACAGGTTGGTGCAGAAAAAGTGTCGCACTGTTAGCACGTCCTGGGGCGTGTAGAGCCACGTCATGCTCGGCTCTGGAGCATGACGTCAATCACGTCCACCAGCTTGACCTTCTTGTCGTTCATGGTCTGGATCTTCTTCTGCAGCGTCAACGCATCCCCTAGGTTTCCCCAGTCCAAGACTTCCATTATCCATGAGATAATTCTTGTCCATGGGATCTCTACATGGCCCTCGGGGAGCAGTTCGGTGATGTAAAACCACTCCTACTACTACTCTTTGATTGTCTCCGCGAAGGTGCCTTCTGGTTAGGCCACCGTCTGGAGCTTGCTGATCATGACTCCACCGCATTTGACTAGTTAGCTGCCACTACTCTTCGACTTGATGCTAAACGTTTACGGCCATAGGCCGAAGTGCGGCTCAACATGTAGGAAGGCCTCACAGACGGTGATTAACGCCATGAGGTGGAGGATGGAATTTGGGGCTAGATGATGAAAATATACACCATAGTACAAGAGGACCCTTCGTACGAAGGGGCGTAGGGGGAATCCCAGACCTCGGATGAGGTGGGAAACAAACATTACCATCTCCCCTGGTTTGGGAGTAGGGGTACGCTGGTTGGGCTCTAGAACCCAGCAGGCGGAGATGGCTGGAATGTACCCCGCAGTCCAGAGCTCGTTGATGGTGCCCTTCGTAACACTAGAGGCCGCCCGTTGTCCTTTTAGGTTGGCGTCAGCTATTGCTAGATGTAAGCTATGAGCACAGGGCAAGGATTGCGAGAGCTTTGCCAATGGATCTGGGACACTAGAGCTCTAGAGGTTGTGTGCGATGGCGAGAAGTTGGAGGCATGGTGAAAATAGGGTCGCTACCTCTTGCCTTTATAGGTCGGTAAAAGACCAAAGGTCCCTTTTGCTGTGTCTGGTTAATTGCCATGTTCGATCCTTTGTGTCGTCATGCGCACATGGGGTGAAACAAATCTTGATGGTATCTCCTGAAATACGGCGTAGGATCTCTACCTTGATGAGACATGACAATGAGGAAACCGCCTCGGGCCGCGATTCGAGTAACAGTAACTGGCTCGTTTGGCATGGGTGGTGGCGGTTCGGTAAAGGTGTCGGGTCGTGAGCAATGTTCACACCTACGCACCAGGCCTTCGAGGCTAAGTAATCTTGAGATTTCGTACTCTGCAGTGAGACCCCTAAAACACATGTGATCGGCAGGAAGCCCTGTCAAAGGAGGATAGATAATCGTTTTCGGAAAATCTCGGATCTAGAAGAAAGACCAGCTAAGGGAGGAACTCACCAGTCAAGCCGAGAACTCAAAGCTGAAGTCATTTGTCCGAGTAAGGTTGTCGTCCTCAGCTTCAAAGACAAGTTTAGGGGCTACTGACGGTGACCTGGACTAAGGGATACCAACCTAGTTGGCCCACAGTCCTTGGGGCGAGCTTACGGCCCACTGATCTCACAAGGAAGGGCTTCGGAAGTCACGAACTCTGGTGTGATCAAGATAGACTCTTCCGAAGACTTGACGTGTGCTTCAAGGACTGCTCCAACTATCGACAAGTGCATTCCTAGTTGGCAACCGACCACATGTTACCCTAACTACCCCCGATGCCTATATAAACCGTGGGATTTAGTCCGTAGAGAAACAATCATAATCATCCGCCTTAGAGTTAGAACACAATGTACAATCTCAAGGTAAAACAACTCCGTACTCAATACATCACCGCCAATATAATCAGAAGCAGGAGTAGGCACTACTAGGAAAAGGCCTACTAATGACGCACCGGTTTTGCCTACTAATGGTGCACTACCGGTGCGCCATTAGTAGCACGCCACTAGAATTTTTTACTAATGGCGCACCACTGGTGCGCCATTAGTATGTAACACAATGCGCCATTAGTATGCCTCCCGGGGGGCCATATGTAACCATGTGCTTTGTCATACTAATGGCGCACTCTGCCTTGATGCGCCATTAGTATCCTTTGGCATACTAATGGCGCACTCTGCCTTGATGCGCCATTAGTATGAATATTTGGTTTTTTTTTGCTTTTCTGATTTTTGCATAGGTTAAAAAATATATTATTGGACAGAATATAGACAGCAGCACACAGCAACAGCAGATTCATCGAATACAATAGAAGATTGGTCATCGTATACAATTCATCATATTAGTCTCCGAATTCAAAAGACCGAACAAAGATAAAACATTACAAGTCTCAAGACCGCGAGTATCGAGTTTGTCTTCACATTACAAGTCGATATCGATCATCTAAACTACCATCACATAAAAGAGAGCTGCGGTCATCACGATGAGCATCATCGCGATCAAACTGGTCTTCATCCGGTTCCTCCAACGCTCCCTCCTCTCTCCCGCTAGATAGCGGGCGTATCTAGATTCGGCCTCCGCCCTAGTGGTGTACCCTTAGTAACTGTTACCGCTGAAACGGTGAACCTGTCTCCGACACTCCTCCCAGTCGTCGTAGACTCCGGGAACCTTACCCTTGTACACGACATACGATGACATCTCTATGCACAAGCCAAACAACAGACAACAGACATACGAATAACATGATTCATGATCCTACTAATAAATAGCATTGATTACATCTAAGTTGAATGACTGTCCAAACCAAAGAGACATACGAATTCATTAAAGTTTCATTACAACATGAGCCAATCAATGTTTCAGAACTACACATCACTACTTTCGACTCGACTCATCGGACAGGAGCGTGGATGAAGCCATCGTCTGTCGTGATGGTCATGAAATCGCGGTCGTTGTCACCCAGCATTTGTAGCGTTCCATCTATCTCATTGTTGGACGGTTGATATCTGAGGTAGAACTGCCCCGAGGTATGAAGGACATCTTGATGGATGGTTTCCGCAAACTCCGACTGGATGCGAAAGAATTCTTGTCTGAGGTCCGCGTCCTGGGTTGCCGACAACCTCGCGGCCCAATCTTTGAGACTATCTGGTAGCAGAAGTTGATGATGGTCCCTTACGATCGCCCGCATGTGATGGAGGGCGTAGTAGTCATCCTTCTGACCGCCAGGCGGCTGCTTGACGCAGCAGAAATTCGTATTGTGTGAGAAGGTGTGCTTGCCATACTTACGAACTGCCCTGGTGAAGGTGCCTCCAGATTTGGCGTAGCCGGGGAGAACATCATCAAGAACTTTCTTGACATTCGTGTAGTCTATCTTGGAGTTATGGTTCGGGTTGAAATACATGGCCATGGAATATTTCGGGCTTAAGAGGATGAGTGTGCAATGTGTGTAACTGCACAGAACACGGAATGTTAGAAAAAAAAGAACGATCGAAATCTAAGAATTCTTATGTTACGGGGCGGTTAAGGGATGACTTACTCAGGAAAGTAAGCCACAAGGAAGTTATCCTTATCTGGGTTTGCCAGAATGACGCCTTCGAGGTGTGAACTCGCAACTTGGTGGTCCCCAGCGCTGTTCAAGTGCTTGGCACGTATGTAGAAGGGGTCGACTATCACAATGTCCGGGGTCTTGTCTCTAATGATCCGCATCTCCATACTCAGCGAAAACAGCCGAACGAAGGTGTAGTGCAGTGGATGAAGGTTAAACATAGCAAAGATGTCATCAAACCGCAGGACGATCGTACCCCCGATGTCGCCATCCACAAAGCCCTTGCCCTCTGGCACCTTGGCCACGAAAACCGGGTATGCCACATCATTCTCTTTGAGACGCCGCTTCTCCAAAGAAAGAACACTGTCGTGCAGACTCCGCATAGCACCGGTTGCAGCATTCAGCATATTTGGCGGTAGCATCGCCCTACCCGCCACATGCACCCTACTCGAGATATCCTTAGGTGAAGGTGGCCCATCCTGAGCACGGATCGAACTCGGTGCCGGCTGGCTCGCACCGGTGCCCTTGTTAGTCTTTCGCTTCCGTCCCTTCTTCTTGATCTCCTGTAATGGGATTGAGTTCTGCTCACAGACCGCCTTCTTGAGCGTGTTGGGGCTGATAATATTTCGCACCTCAGCTATCTGAGGCTCGGTGAAGGCGGGAGCTGGAGGCGTGTCCTCAGAACTGAACGCCAGACGACGCCTGTTGCAATTGGATTTCTCCGCCGTACCAGCTAGATCGCGGTCGTCTTGGTTGGGTTATTGAGAAAGAGGCCCGCAGAACTCGTCAGCATACCCATGTTCGGCAAAGTACTTATCAACTTTGGTAAATGTACCGTCGTCGTTGTCGTCGCCGTCCGGGTCCTGTGCCATAGGGTCGTCCGGATCCTGTGCCATAGGGATGTCCGACAGGTCCGATAGCGTTGCGGCGTTCTTGCCATGGCTTGGCGCCGGCACGACTGGCGGTCTTGTCTGTGGGGTGGTGTCCCCCGCCCCCAAACGAATTTGGCTCTTCGGCCAAAGCAGGGGCCAGTTTACGCAGGTGCTGAGGGTCATCTCATCTTATTCATCGGCCCCAGCGGTTCGAATCGGAGGTAACAGCTCGTCGCAGCCTGGCAGCACCCGAACCACTTCAACCCTATACACTGTGGGTGCCATCGGATTACCGTGGAACATGCGGTTGCCCGGTTGAACGATTATGCCCTTGGCGACATCGACCAACTCAGCGCCCACGAAGTGCAGAAGAGTGCAAGGAACGTCGGTGGCGCCCTACGAAGACATGTACAGGGCGTTAGGGATGCCCAGTCAAAGGCAAGGAGATGAAGTCATCGGCCGAGAGGCTTAGTTACCGTGATGCCGTCGAGCTCGGCTAATGTCGAGGCACCGCCAACGACGAGCGTGCAACTGACGGAGGGGGCGCTTACTGGCGAGGTGTCGGCCGGCGTACACCCGTGTGCATTAAGCTCCAATGCCTTTGCCGGCGCCGGAGACACGAATACCGCCTCCGCCGGAGACGCCAATGGCGCCGCCGCCGGAGACACCAATGGCACCGCCGAAGACACCAATGGCGCCGCCTGCGCGCTGTGCGAGTTGCTGGCCGTGAAGCTGGGAACCGGGGGACGCCCCTGTTGGCCGCCCGCAATCCACGTCGTCAGCCCATGAATCAACGTAGGCACCATGGCGTTGAGCTTCATTCCCAGTTGTTGTTCCACTTGCTCTTGGACAAGCTCCAGAATCCACGCCACTTGTGCCTTGATTTCTTCAACCTCACACGTCTGGCTTTCCGAGCTGGTCTTTTTCTCCTTCCGCACACCAGCGGTATAGTATGACCCCCATTTTGTGGACAAGCCTTTGCCGGCCACACGACCAGCTGACGTCGGCTTAGTGAGCTTATCCTTGTTTTTCATTACGTTCAACGCCCTATTTAAAGGGGTGTCGAAAGGGGAGCTCTGAGACGACCCCGCGCTACTGCTTTCAGTGTCCTGCAAAAGGAACGTGAACCATTTAGAAATATTGGGGATTAATTAGAGTGCAACCATATGGAGCTAATTACGCGGGGGTGTATTCCTTTCCAGAACAAGCTCAAGTGCCCTGGTCTTCAGATCCGTGGTAAGCTCCTTTGTTATCGGGTCCTCCTTGTACCGGGCCCTGACATAGTTCCTAGTCTGCTTGTTACCGCTGTATTTCTCGAAGCGGGGCGGTAGGCCTTGCTCGGCACGCTCCGCATCCTCCTTGTCCCATATAGGCTCCGCCACTCTGTAACCGCCGGGACCGAGTTTGTGTTCCCCTAAGTTCAACTCCCGCATTTCTTTCCCCCACTGACTTGATTCGGAGGTTGCACTGCTCTTGCACTTGATCTTGAACTCCTTGTACTCATCTTCGCTCATCAAAGGATATTTCGCCTTGATCTTCTCATAACTATCACCTTATCAATCATTCTCTTCACCGCGCTTCTCCAAGTAGAGAGGGCCGTGCTCATCTTCGTGAGCGTGGCACTGTTCACTTTATTCCCTGAGAGGCGTGTGTTTTCAAATTCAGCGGGGAACTTGTATCGTTCGTGCAGCTTCATGAAGAGGAGGTTGCGCAAATTCCCTCGGTCCTTATGCTTAAGGTTCTCGGTGTTGATCGAGATGGTGCTCCAGAGAATGCACCCGAGCTGAACTGAGTACCCCTTGACTATATGTTTGGGCTCCGTTGGATTCCCGTCGGAGTCCACTTGAGTGAATTCCTCCTTGAGGGTGCGGAGCGCATTCGGGCGCCGGTCCTTCCTTTGCTTCTTCGGTTGGCTGCCATCTGTGTGTGCGCCGCCATAATCAGTGGTGGCATCCTCGGCGGCACCATCAGTGGTGTCATCCCCGATGCCACTAGGGGTTGTGTAATCAGGATCGGTGTCTTCCGCGGCGTCCTCATAGCGGTGAGGTTGTTCCTCCATCTCCTGGGACAGCTCCCAGAAGTGCTTGCCGCCCGAACCACCGGCCTCATCGTTGTGGGCCATGTTTCGCTCTAAATAGGAAAAAAGTTTGGTCAAAAAGTTGGTTATTGTCAAGGAACAAGATCATGGTCTCATCATTTAGGGTTTGTCGACACCGAGGCACCCTAAAAGCCTAAGCTTTCATCATTTAGGGTTTGTCGACGCCGAGGCACCCTAAAAGCCTAAGCATGCATCATTTAGGTTCTCATCGACACCGAGGCATCCGGGGCAGCCAAGTTAAGTTTTCATCATTTAGGGTTTATCGATGCCGAGGCACCCTAGGTTGGGCCTAATCAGTTGGCACTAATCACTTGGCTCTATTGCCACCTATGTTGGGTTTATCATCTAGGGTTTATCGATGCTAAGGAGAATTCTAAGTTGGGCCTAATCACTTGGCTCTATTGCCACCTATGGTTTAATGCAGCAAGAATAAAGGGGCAGTTGATCCTACTTAATTAAGTACTAAGATAGCCCGGCCCATGCATTAGTCGCAAGTACCCCATATGTCCTATTTTTAGCAAAGTCATGCTAAAATTCACAGAAAATTTCAGCATGACCTTTGCTGAAAATAGGACATATGGAGTACCCGAATTTGCAGGAACGGAAGTTAATCAACATTCCGGCAAACTCAAGGGCCTCTCGGGGTACCTGCAAATTCATCATGACACGATGGTCAGAGACAAAACCCAGCAAACTAGCACCACAATGTGCCTCTACTTTCTTATGGATGAAAAGGCCACAGACCATATGGTCCTCTGCTTTCATATGGACAAAAATCAGCTCAACTTATGTGAGCTTCCATTCCAGATCTAATAGCAGCAAGTTGTTCACTTGTAGCTGAACTTATGTGAGCTGCCTTCAAGAAAAGAAATCTGCAGTGGCACATCTGCTCTCTGAATACATTGGCAAGAAACAAAACAACACCTAGTACCATCCATCTGCTATGGCCATATCATGCAGTTTAACTAAGCACTAACAGGTAATTATATAACTGAAAACTTGGCGCGTACGTGTCACTTAGCTTGGGCAAGCAACATACCTCGTCCTCTTGGTTAGTCCAAACAAGCTGTATGCTGAGCCTCAACTCACCACCTGCACATTTTACAGCACCCATGAAATGAAAAACTAAACATAATTGTCAACCAGCAAAACCAAAACACAAACAGGACTTCAAATTTTCACGATCAGGAAGAAAAACAGGGTTTTCAACTACTATATTCAGTTTCATGGCATCAGTTGAACATTTGAAAAAGAACAAGCTTCATTTAAATATCTTGCTGCTAACAAACATAACTAATGTCAGTACTCAAAAAATAGAGTGACCACACAGGGAACAAACAACTCCTTGGAAGCAAACTGAAACCATGCTGAAACCATGCTGAAACTATACTGAAACCATGCTGAAACTTTACTGAAACTACTCCTTGTTCCTCATGCCTTAGTTGAATTCAGAGAAGAGAGAGCTCAGATCCTAGAACAGGGATCTCTCTGGAAGATATGTGTTAACCAATTTCGGCCAGTATAACCAACACAAAGCTCCTGCTCTCTCAAATTGCAGATAAAACAACTTAATCTACAATTTGCTAACATGTTTAAACCAAAACATTTGCTCATGAAAAATATTCAACCTACAATTTGTAAAAATTTGCCCTTAGAGGCATTATCACAAACACCTATCAAGCACAATCCTCTAAAATCACGCAGCAACCAAGAAATAACTATCATTATATTCCCACAGTATCGAATCTACATCAAGTACTCATCCACTAAAAAAATCAGGAAAAAAAATTGAACAGAGGATGCAAGAGGAAGGAGGGAGGGGGATGAGGGAAGAGGGAGGAAGGACGAAGGAGTGGTGGCTACCTGCCTACGGACTGGTCGCCGGCGTAGCTCCGGGTGGCAGCGTTGCTGGGCAGGAGCGCCTACTCCAGGGAGGGGGGCGCCGCTGGTGGGAGCGGCTGCTTGATGGGGGGAGGCGCTGCTGGGGTCCTGTACCGGAGGTGGGGCAGCGGAGGGTTCGGCCGGCTGGGCGCGCCGCGGCGGCGGGCCGGCAGCGGTGGCGGCGGCTAGGAACCCTAGCTGTCG
>NC_041393.1:684853550-684871098 GCF_002162155.2 Triticum dicoccoides
GGGAGGGAGGTTGATGCAGGAGGGGCCGCGGGGGGAGGGGGACGGCGACGGCGCGGGCGCGGGCGGAGGGGGATGGTGAGGGAGGTGGCGCTCGGCTCGAGAAGGGGGCGTTGGAAGCGAGCACGGCCGGGAACGGCGAGCACGGGGGAAGTGGTGGTCGGTGGTGGTCAGGCGCAGGTGAGATGAGGCAGGGGAGGGATTGGGGATTTTAGTGTGGGGGGAGTCTTAGCAATGGCGCACCATCCAGGGGTGCGCCATAAGTACATCCATAACAATGGCGCACCATCGACGGGTGCGCCATAAGTAATTTAATCTAGCCTGACTTGTCAGGTTATATACCACCTAACCCTATCTACAATAGAACCCGCCCACTAGCCCGAGTGGTCAGTACGCAGCACACACACCAAGAGGTCCTAGGTTCGATTCCCAGGCTCCCCAATAATTTTTTTTATGCATTTTAAATCCTGTTTGATCTTTATTTGTGTTTAAATATGTTCAAACTTGTTTAAATCATAACCGTAATATTTTTTATAAAAACTGTAATAATTTTTTATAAAATATGTTCAAATTTGTTACTTGAAAATATCATCGGTGGCGGCGGTGGAGCGAGGGAGGGTGCGGGGGGTGCCCGTTGGCGGCGGTGGTGCGGGGGAGGGTGCGGGGGGTCGGGTGCTCGTCGGCGGCGGTGGAGCGGGGGAGGGTTGCGGTGGGTCGTCGGCGGTGGTGGAGCTAGCGGGGGAGGGTGCGGGTGGGATCGAGATAGAGATGGAGGGGGAATCGAGATCGAGATGGAGGGGGATCGAGATCAAGTGTCCTCATGAATTCAAAAAGTGCCTATGAAATTTAAAAATATTCATGATATCAAAAAGTGTCCTCATGATCAAGTGTCCTCATGATCCTACATGGCAAGCGAGGCATCACCTTGAGGCTACGCATTGTACATGCCCTTAGCGGCGGCCCGCGGGTGGTTAAAAGTTTGTCCGCTGTGCTCTGGCCCGAGGCCGATCTGAGGCATGACCGCGCGCGCCTCGGTCCGCGAGTTCACGAAGGTACGACGGGTGTGCGTTGCCGGGGATCTGATCAGGGGCGCCAAAATTATGTCGTTGGCCGCTTTGGCTATCCGTCCCCGTCGCCTGTTGAAGTTTTATTAGGATTTCGGAAATGTTAACGCCCACACGTGCGGGCGTTGACCATCTCGACCATACGCATCCATCACCATCCAGTACTATATGCACAAATCTTGGCATAATCTGGCTGATTTTCTGTGCCGCGTAGGACAAGGCGTGTGTGTGGTGTGTGACATAGTTCGCCCACACATCCGTTTTACCACACGGAGGGGCCGGTGTGTGGGCGTTTAGCAGTTCACCCACACATCAGTTTTCAGTCACGCACAAGGGCTGGTGTGTGGGCATTTGCCATCTCGGCCACACGCCCGTCTCCTCTCCCACACCCCAGCTGCTAGTTGCCATGTGTTTTTGCAGCGCACATGGCAACTGCCCCTAGTGTGCTTTATAAGCAGGTGGCAACTCTCTTTTTTTACCCGAGTTGCCATGTGTTTTTGCAGGGTACACGACAACTGCCTAGTGTGCACGTAAGCAGATGGCAACTCTCTTTTACCGAGTTGCCATGTGTTTTTGCATGGTACATGGCAACTGCCCTAACGTGCACGTTAGCAGATGGCAACTCTTTCTTTTTACATGGCAACTGCCCTAGCATGCTTGTGAGCACATGGCAACTCTCTCAACTGCCTAGTGTTAGTATGTGGCAACTCCTAAAGTTATGAAATCATGGCAACTACATTAGATTAGACCATACATGGCAACTGCAGTTGAGCAACCATGACAACTGCAGTTGGCCGACATGGCAACCGTAGTCCAGCGACATGGCAACTGCAGTTAAACGAACATGGATGAGGGTCTGGACCATGGCAACTGCGGGCGCGCGGTGGGCGTCACGCGTCGCGTGCGGGACCAGGAGGGTACGAGTCCTGACATACGGGCATGTGGGCGTTATCAACTTCGCCCCCACACACGCGTATGAGAGGGTTCGGGAGGGGAAAAAAGATGTGTGTGGGTATTAGTTGTTTTGCCCACACGTAAATGTGTGGGCTGGTTGCTGTCCATGCCACACGAGGTGTGTGACACAACTATCCGATACACCACATGTGTGACAGTTATCTTGTTCGTGGTACTGATCGTGGAGCGCATGTAGTACTAGTTTCATCCTGTGGCTGATGGATTTTGGTTTCCGCTTCGGTTCCCTTCCTGCGCTGATCTGTGTAGCCGAGGTGGCGTTTCTAGCGAGAAACTGTGCGCAAGCCTCGTGAAGTCGTGATATGTGTAAGTTTCTGTTGTTTTTTTCTTCTTGCGTGAGTCTGTCTCAGGTCGCTGTGTGAGATTGATTGATTGTTATTTCTGGCTCTTGCGTCGTCGTTCTCCTTGGCTGAGGTCGCAAGGTCGGCTCGGTGTCAAGCTTAGGCTTAGGCTGTACTGCTTTTTTTAGCCAACTTAGGCTGTACTTGCTGCATCTAATTTGGCCACATCAGCCTTTTTGCTTATATTATATAGTATCTAGATTTGTATCTAGCGAACCACAGACTTAAGTATGTTTATTTTTGTGAAGGAAGAAGGTGACGGTTTTGAATCCGGGAGAGGTGCCAGAAATAAGTCTGTGGATATGGAGAAATCGGTGAGCCTGCAGTCCTTCCTCCCCGCTCTCTATTTTTCTTCCCAACGGCGCTAATTTTTTTACCATGCTCGCCGAAATCGACTAATGAGTGCAGAAATTTTGGGATGGGTTTGAAATCAGCAGATATGGAGACTTGTGTTGTTACGTACTGTGGATCATCGATTCTTAGTTGGTTTGTTGATACTAGTTTATTGGGGATTGAAGTTTATTAAGTGATTTGGGTGTTTTATTTGCTAGATTTGCTGCCTGTTCGCATTTCATCATCATGATTTTCGTCCCTGTGTCACATTGGAATTGGAATTTGTTTCGTTTCAGCACAAATTTTTATGGGGCTGGATTGAAATTGGCTGATGGATGCACTTTGTAGTTATCAGGCTTTTTCACCTTAGTTATCAGGCATGCCCTTGAGTTGTTACTCTGGCTTAGTTTAATTTGGACACATATTTTGCTCACATTATGTTCAGTAATTTATCCACTGCTAGTTATCCCCATATTTCGTGTTTTATACTTATCAGTCCTATTGCATCTTAGTAATCAGGTTTATAGCCTGACAATTGTAAACCATTTGTCAGTTCAGTTTTCCATTAAATCTAGATAGTGCTCAATGTTATAATATTTCACCATGCTAGTTTTATTTTATTTTACCGTGATTGCTGTTCTAATGTACCAAGGCCTGTAAGCTATAGTAGTTATCATATTTCTCCTTTGGAAATGTGCATGCCTGCTGTAGCAAAATTACTAGCCTCTTAATTTTTGTTCATGTCAAAAATTAATTTGATTTTTCTTAGTCAGCGTGCATCGCCGCAGTTCTTCTGTTGCTATGTTCACGATGTGTTTCTGCACTTTTGTTTCATGCCTATGGTATGTACTTTGCATAATTACCATCACTATTTTGTAGTATTGCCTTGTCTGATGTATATAAACTCTTGTCAAGTATTAGCAAGTCTACCAACCGATGTGTGTTGTACTAATTTATCCTTCCTTTTTTCCTCATTCATAATTTAGCACATTTGTTGATATTCCATAAGTAAATTCCGTTCATGTCTATGACTGTCTAATTGTTGTTTCCAGGACTGTTGTGTATAAATTACCATGTGCATTATATTCAAATTATCACGCATGTAGTAGAAAATTTCACCAAGTTGTTTCTGGGTATTTTTCATCATGTACATTTGAAAGGGGTGGTATGATTTTTCATGTGGTGTTTCTATACTTTCATTATGAAGTTCACTATACCCTCTAATATTTCTATATTTTTTTCCAAAAAAAATCGTGGGACATCTTTAATTGTATTGCTCCTCTTGTATGCGACAGGGCACAATGAAAAGGAAATAGAAAGGAGATGCAGCGATTCAGGAGGTAGCTTCTTTGACGAAGTTGAAGTCCCCCACAGATATAAACAGGGCTTCTTTTCAGCTTGCTTCCTGGCAAACAACTTGTTCATGAGTCATATACCAACGATAAGAGTCACGACGACGGTGACGATAACGATGGCTACTCTGATGATGATGGAGATTATCGAATTGTTTCTTGTGCTCAAGAAGGACCCTATAATTCTTCAGGCACTAAGACAACGTCTGTAGATGCTCAGGATAGTGCTACAGCAAATGCAGATGTGTTGTCCAGTGGAGCAGCAAATGATGAAGGTAGGCCAATCAGTATGAGGAATGAACATGTTCTCGAGTTGCAAATTATGCTGAGTGAACCTTCTCGCACGACATCAATTGATGGAGGGGAAGACATGCTTAGCCAGCCAGATATGGCAGACAAGCGGGTTGAGGTGGGCATAGAATCTCCTTCAAGGGATATGGTGCTTCTCTTGTGAAGGCTTTGGATAAGACTTACGCAAGGCGCAAGAAATTGATGGAATCTTCTCCGCCACCACCAGTTGCATCAGTTGACTCTGCCATACTATCGGAAGCTGAAATGCATTACCATATCAAGAGCATTGTCGTACAAGAGCTTGGGATTCGGTTCACCGATAAGGGCACGGGTGAGAACATTCCACCCCTCAGTCAGCAGAAGCAATATTCACGCAGGTGAGCTCTCATTGCCTTTCCTTTTTCTTTTCAGTTTCATCATCACTGTATGGTAAGTTTTGGAGTGATTCTATAGTAACTTCAGTAGTTTAACATTGATAACTTATACTTCTCATCTTTACACATTGTTTACTTTTTCTCAAGCCACTTTGTCTTTTCTGGGCAGGAGACCTACCAAGCAGGTTGATACCGCTAAGGCATCATCCAATATCTCAGGAACAAGGTATTTTCAATTCTTCGTTCTTTTCAATTTCTTTTCTGTTTCAGAAAAGATGCCCCAATTTGATTCTCACTTTTTATTAATCTTTCTTTTTCGCAAAAGGTCCCATGTAAGTTCTCCCAGGGACGATGACTCGTGCAATATGGCACCAAGGTGAATCTCGTATTTTCGTCTCTCTTTGTAGTACCATTTCGTTCTATAACATAGATAACTTAGTTCAAATAGGATGATAATTTACAGTCCTAATATCTGATAACTTCTTTCCTTTTCCCTTTTTTCCTTCCAATTTTTTCAGCCAGAAAAAGGTACGGAAGGCTGTGAGGAAGGTCTCTATTACCAAGGCTAGGACTTCTTCTCAGTTCAGAGCCACATCATCCCAGCCGCCGCAACAAGGATTGGTAGATATTAAAGAACTGCCCATGGCAACTTCTCCAAATGTGGTTGCACAAGCTAGTGTGATGCGCCCAGCAGCTTCTGCAGAAGCTACAACAACATGTGAAGACGCATCCGACGCGCCTGCAGTCACCTCACCTATTGTGTATAGTGAAGCTGTAGATCAGCTTGCTGCAGGGACAACCATCGCTGCTACTATAGAAGACCTTGTTGATGTGGCCGTATTCACTGAAGCTCAAACTTTCGGAGTTGTTACCACACCCCCTGTTCCGGACGCTGCTGAAGATTAAGTGCAAATCCATGCTGCAATGGACTATGTCTGCAAATTTGTTGAAATGCAAGATATCCATGTTTCCACCGCAACATCTATTGTTAATGTAGCCGAAGCATGTAACATCCCAAAATCTAAATTTTGGAATGTTAATTATTGAACGAGGATTTTAATTAAAACTTTCTTGTGGTGGTTACTAATTTGACTAGTATTTCAAAATTTTGGAGCTTATTTAATATTGAAATGCGAGGGAATAAGAGGTTGTTCCCAAATCTTCAGTTGGATTTTTAAATTCGACCTTTGAAATATTCTAATCATTATTCAATGCAAGGCAATTGCTGGATAGGAGATAACATGACTTCTCCCCGGTTATATATAGTTGATAGTGACTGGAATATTATTTGAAGTTCATGAGATCTATTTGGGCCATAGAAACTCAAAGTAATTTTAAAGGAATGTTATAATGCTCATACAAAGTCCTATTACAGATATAATATCCAAAATTTCTTTGCAGCTGGAACTCATTTTCTTGCTCTAAAACCATATGCTACTTTGAAGCACAAGTGCAAACTAAAAAGAATAGTGATGTTGCTCCCAGCGGCAGCGCCAGCACCAAAATGCAGTGGGTTCAAATGCACTAATCTCTATAAAATATCCTAATATTCTTGCAAAAATATGAGTAGAACTATGCCTGCAATCAAAAAAGTTGTGGGTCAGCTGACCCCACAGATTACACATGGAATCGCCACTTGTTGCACCCTCTCTCTTCCTCTATCTTTTATTCTCTCACAACTCTCTTTTTTTTCTATATGGCACCTCCATGGTGCATCCTTTATTTGATCTCTCAAAGTACAAGAAATTCTCTACAATGATAAATAATACACTTCGAATTAAATTACAACTCAGTTGAACAAATGATAAACATGATGTGGAAACTCTAATGAATTGCTCCTGTAGTGTCCCAGGATGTGTAATAATCTATCGTAGCATATGTGGAACAATGAATAACAGTGGCCTTGCCACAACAATATCATGCTAACTCTATATGATCATGCAAAGCAAAATGACATCAAGGAAGAAAATCTTAGTCATGTAATGATGAAAAATGTTGCATGACAATACTTCAGAATGGCATAGAAATGCCATGATAGTTAGGTAGGATGGTTGTTTTGAAGAAGATAACCTGTTGGCTTATGCGTAGCAGAACTTCCTGAAATACATTTACGATATATTTTTTTGCGGGGTACATTAACGATAATTAAAGACCACTGTGGCAGCTATACGTAGCTACCATGCTATTTTTGCTGCCATAACAATTCATTTCATAGTACTAGCAAAAAAGTCACACTAGCACATATCACATAAAAAATTTCTAAGCAAATTACCTAAGCACATATGCCATCATACATACATATTTAATAGCTGATTACCTAAACAAAATTTTCTAAGCAAATTACCTAAGAAAAATTATCTAAGAAAATTAATTAAGCAAATTGAGCAACCATGAAAATCTTCCTAAAATAAACAATCTTTCCTAAACCTAGCACCTATGAAATAAAAAATTCTAGTTTCATATAAAAATTAAGAAGGCAAAAATTTATTATTAATTCCTCACAAAAAAGTGTTTATTTTCATTCCATCTATTTTTAAAATTATTTTTGAATAGGTACACACACTAACATATAGTGTACATTTTTTCCTTTTTTTCATGTCTTTCTTTTATTTTATTTTATATCTCTTTCCACCATCTAACGTCAGCTATCGTCAAAACAATCACCTAACGTCATCGTCGGGGGATCGCACGGTGGGAAAATGTCCATATAACATCACGACATTCACTATCACATATAGCATCCAAGTATAAAGAAAAAATAAAGAAAAAAATTACAAAGAAAAAAAATAGAAGGAAGAAGGGGAACCTATACAAGTTCAACCAGCGATGGGTGTTTTGGAGCACAAGATGTGGTTAGAGATAGGTGGAGTCAAGTCTTCTCCTTTGATTTCGATCTGGGGTATTTTATGCATTTTCTTTCTGGAATTTACGATCCATCAGTGTTCTGTAAGGGTCGCTTACGTATTTGTAGTTTATCTTTTCAAAGATCTCCAAACAAATCTTTTCAAACATGTCCTTCAAGGGCAACTCACTAGGTCAAGTGTCAAACTATAGTGCCTATAAAATGCTAAAGCAAAAAACATATTATGAAAAACATACCTCAAAACCTTTAAAAAGGCCTTTGAACGCCTCTTTTATTCTGGTCTCTGCAAACCGGAAGCTGTTGAGCATTGTGCCAAGAAGGGGACTGTGCTCTTCAACGATGGAGGTGCTTGTCAAGGCTCCTCCATCTACTCGTGCCACCCCATGAAGACCTGCTCTTGAGAATGAGGGGTGGGTGGATTCATCTCGGCTCCACCCCTTGTAGAGGTGGGGATGGAAGTTACCAGCTGCCGTCGAGGCTCCAGGACGACAGGGGCCGGGGAATCGGAACGGCCGAGCCTATCTCCTCCTTGGGCCAAAGGGGATTCCTCCCTTTCGTCCTCGGAGACCGAGGTGTGAACCTCGGACGTAGTAGTGTCGGCACCACCCTCGGTATTGTTAACGGGTGGGTGCTGGTGCGACGACGCGACTCCTAGCCCGTCATGGGATGGGGAGGTCGTGACATGCTCGACTGAGCTCTCTATGCCATATCAGGTGAAGGGAGCCCGCTATCTGCCCTCTCTAGGGGAGGGAGTTCATGAGCCGAAGTCTTGTCGCTGATGAAGGCGCGCTGCGGGCTGTACAAGCAAACAATATATCACGTATCAGGAGGTATGTGCATAAAAACGAATTGAAGATATTTGGATAAAAGATACCTCCTTGCCGTCGGTTTTGTAATGCGCTGTTGCAGGAGGCCGTCCTCTGAAGTATCCGAGAGTGGCACCTTGGCAGGGATGGGCCGCTGGCTGGGCTAGCTGGTGGAGTCCTTTCGCAGCCTTCTCTGGGCCTGAGGACGTTCATCCTCCTTGGTGTCCATGGACGCCGCCCTTTTCCTTTCCTCTCGTCATCATGTCTCTCCTTCTACTCTTCCTCCTCGCGAATTGAGGAGGCATGGGTGTCCTCGGATCTGTCCTCCAAGGGATCTCAGACGCGCAGACCATCCCTCCTCCTCGGCTAACTCTTCTCCTTAACCGAGACCACATATGGTTCCTTTCCTAAGAGTGCCTCAAACTGAGGAGACCTGGCCTCGTCGGGCAGCGGTGTCAGGCACTTTATTTTCGCTGCCTTGCGGAGCCATTTTTGGGGAAGGAAGGGCATGCCTGGTTATTCTAATGAAGTAGTTTGGGGGAGAAAGAAAGACAAACACAAATCATAGGTTGCGGTTACCTCGTGGGGATCGTTCTTGGCATCGAGGCTGCAGTCCTCCCCTTCCTCGGGGAAATCATTCTTGGATGGATAGAAGAGCGCCCTCCATATCTCGGACAGGTTGGTGCGGAAAAAGTGTCACACTGTTAGCACGTCCTGGGGCGTGTAGAGCCACGTCATGCTCGGCTCTGGAGCATGACGTCAATCACGTCCACCAGCTTGACCTTCTTGTCGTTCATGGTCTGGATCTTCTTCTGCAGCGTCAACGCATCCCCTAGGTTTCCCCAGTCCAAGACTTCCATTATCCATGAGATAATTCTTGTCCATGGGATCTCTACATGGCCCTCGGGGAGCAGTTCGGTGATGTAAAACCACTCCTACTACTACTCTTTGATTGTCTCCGCGAAGGTGCCTTCTGGTTAGGCCACCGTCTGGAGCTTGCTGATCATGACTCCACCGCATTTGACTAGTTAGCTGCCACTACTCTTCGACTTGATGCTAAACGTTTACGGCCATAGGCCGAAGTGCGGCTCAACATGTAGGAAGGCCTCACAGACGGTGATTAACGCCATGAGGTGGAGGATGGAATTTGGGGCTAGATGATGAAAATATACACCATAGTACAAGAGGACCCTTCGTACGAAGGGGCGTAGGGGGAATCCCAGACCTCGGATGAGGTGGGAAACAAACATTACCATCTCCCCTGGTTTGGGAGTAGGGGTACGCTGGTTGGGCTCTAGAACCCAGCAGGCGGAGATGGCTGGAATGTACCCCGCAGTCCAGAGCTCGTTGATGGTGCCCTTCATAACACTAGAGGCCGCCCGTTGTCCTTTTAGGTTGGCGTCAGCCATTGCTAGATGTAAGCTATGAGCACAGGGCAAGGATTGCGAGAGCTTTGCCAATGGATCTGGGACACTAGAGCTCTAGAGGTTGTGTGCGATGGCGAGAAGTTGGAAGCATGGTGAAAATAGGGTCGCTACCTCTTGCCTTTATAGGTCGGTAAAAGACCAAAGGTCCCTTTTGCTGTGTCTGGTTAATTCCATGTTCGATCCTTTGTGTCGTCATGCGCACATGGGGTGAAACAAATCTTGATGGTATCTCCTGAAATACGGCGTAGGATCTCTACCTTGATGAGACATGACAATGAGGAAACCGCCTCGGGCCGTGATTCGAGTAACAGTAACTGGCTCGTTTGGCATGGGTGGTGGCGGTTCAGTAAAGGTGTCGGGTCGTGAGCAATGTTCACACCTACGCACCAGGCCTTCGAGGCTAAGTAATCTTGAGATTTCGTACTCTGCAGTGAGACCCCTAAAACACATGTGATCGGCAGGAAGCCCTGTCAAAGGAGGATAGATAATCGTTTTCGGAAAATCTCGGATCTAGAAGAAAGACCATCTAAGGGAGGAACTCACCAGTCAAGCCGAGAACTCAAAGCTGAAGTCATTTGTCCGAGGAAGGTTGTCGTCCTCAGCTTCAAAGACAAGTTTAGGGGCTACTGACGGTGACCTGGACTAAGGGATACCAACCTAGTTGGCCCATAGTCCTTGGGGCGAGCTTACGGCCCACTGATCTCACAAGGAAGGGCTTCGGAAGTCACGAACTCTGGTGTGATCATGATAGACTCTTCCGAAGACTTGACGTGTGCTTCAAGGACTGCTCCAACTATCGACAAGTGCATTCCTAGTTGGCAACCGACCACATGTTACCCTAACTACCCCCGATGCCTATATAAACCGTGGGATTTAGTCCGTAGAGAAACAATCATAATCATCCGCCTTAGAGTTAGAACACAACGTACAATCTCAAGGTAAAACAACTCCGTACTCAATACATCACCGCCAATATAATCAGAAGCAGGAGTAGGCACTACTAGAAAAAAGCCTACTAATGACGCACCGGTTTTGCCTACTAATGGTGCACTACCAGTGCGCCATTAGTAGCATGCCACTAGAATTTTTTACTAATGGCGCACCACTGGTGCGCCATTAGTATGTAACACAATGCGCCATTAGTATGCCTCCCGGGGGGCCATATGTAACCATGTGCTTTGTCATACTAATGACGCACTCTGCCTTGATGCGCCATTAGTATCCTTTGGCATACTAATGGCGCACTCTGCCTTGATGCGCCATTAGTATGAATATTTGGTTTTTTTTTTCTTTTCTGATTTTTGCATAGGTTACAAAATATATTATTGGACAGAATATAGACAGCAGCACACAGCAACAGCAGATTCATCGAATACAATAGAAGATTGGTCTCCGTATACAATTCATCATATTAGTCTCCAAATTCAAAAGACCGAACAAAGATAAAACATTACAAGTCTCAAGACCGCGAGTATCGAGTTTGTCTTCACATTACAAGTCGATATCGATCATCTAAACTACCATCACATAAAAGAGAGCTGCGGTCATCACGATGAGCATCATCGCGATCAAACTGGTCTTCATCCGGTTCCTCCAACGCTCCCTCCTCTCTCCCGCTAGATAGCGGGCGTATCTAGATTCGGCCTCCGCCCTAGTGGTGTACCCTTTGTAACTGTTACCGCTAAAACGGTGAACCTGTCTCCGACACTCCTCCCAGTCGTCGTAGACTCCGGGAACCTTACCCTTGTACACGACATACGAAGACATCTCTATGCACAAGCCAAACAACAGACAACAGATATACGAATAGCATGATTCATGATCCTACTAATAAATAGCATTGATTACATCTAAGTTGAATGACTGTCCAAATCAAAGAGACATACGAATTCATTAAAGTTTAATTACAACATGAGCCAATCAATGTTTCAGAACTACACATCACTACTTTCGACTCGACTCATCGGTCAGGAGCGTGGATGAAGCCATCGTCTGTCGTGATGGTCATGAAATCGCGGTCGTTGTCACCCAGCATTTGTAGCGTTCCATCTATCTCATTGTTGGACGGTTGATATCTGAGGTAGAACTGCCCCGAGGTATGTAGGACATCTTGATGGATGGTGTCCGCAAACTCCGACTGGATGCGAAAGAATTCTTGTCTGAGGTCCGCGTCCTGGGTTGCCGACAACCTCGCGGCCCAATCTTTGAGACTATCTGGTAGCAGAAGTTGATGATGGTCCCTTACGATCGCCCGCATGTGATGGAGGGTGTAGTAGTCATCCTTCTGACCGCCAGGCGGCTGCTTGACGCAGCAGAAATTCGTATTGTGTGAGAAGGTGTGCTTGCCGTACTTACGAACTGCCCTGGTGAAGGTGCCTCCAGATTTGGCGTAGCCGGGGAGAACATCATCAAGAACTTTCTTGACATTTGTGTAGTCTATCTTGGAGTTATGGTTCGGGTTGAAATACGTGGCCATGGAATATTTCGGGCTTAAGAGGATGAGTGTGCAATGTGTGTCACTGCACAGAACACGGAATGTTAGAAAAAAAAGAACGATCGAAATCTAAGAATTCTTATGTTACGGGGCGGTTAAGGGATGACTTACTCGGGAAAGTAAGCCACAAGGAAGTTATCCTTATCTGGGTTTGCCAGAATGACGCCTTCGAGGTGTGAACTCGCAACTTGGTGGTCCCCAGCGCTGTTCAAGTGCTTGGCACGTATGTAGAAGGGGTCGACTATCACAATGTCCGGGGTCTTGTCTCTAATGATCCGCATCTCCATACTCAGCGAAAACAGCCGAACGAAGGTGTAGTGCAGTGGATGAAGGTTAAACATAGCAAAGATGTCATCAAACCGCAGGACGATCGTACCCCCGATGTCGCCATCCACAAAGCCCTTGCCCTCTGGCACCTTGGCCACGAAAACCGGGTATGCCACATCATTCTCTCTGAGAAGCCGCTTCTCCAAAGAAAGAACACTGTCGTGCAGACTCCGCATAGCACCGGTTGCAGCATTCAGCATATTTGGCGGTAGCATCGCCCTACCCGCCACATGCACCCTACTCGAGATATCCTTAGGTGAAGGTGGCCCATCCTGAGCACGGATCGAACTCGGTGCCGGCTGGCTCGCACCAGTGCCCTTGTTAGTCTTTCGCTTCCGTCCCTTCTTCTTGATCTCCTGTAATGGGATTGAGTTCTGCTCACAGACCGCCTTCTTGAGCGTGTTGGGGCTAATAATATTTCGCACCTCAGCTATCTGAGGCTCGGTGAAGGCGGGAGCTGGAGGCGTGTCCTCAGAACTGAACGCCAGACGACGCCTGTTGCAATTGGATTTCTCCGCCGTACCAGCTAGATCGCGGTCGTCTTGGTTGGGTTATTGAGAAAGAGGCCCGCAGAACTCGTCAGCATACCCATGTTCGGCAAAGTACTTATCAACTTTGGTAAATGTACCGTCGTCGTTGTCGTCGCCGTCCGGGTCCTGTGCCATAGGGTTGTCCGGATCCTGTGCCATAGGGATGTCCGGCAGGTCCGATAGCGTTGCGGTGTTCTTGCCATGGCTTGGCGCCGGCACGACTGGCGGTCTTGTATCTGGGGTGGTGTCCCCCGCCCCCAAACGAATTTGGCTCGTCGGCCAAAGCAGGGGCCAGTTTACGCAGGCGCTGAGGGTCATCTCATCTTATTCATCGGCCCCAGCGGTTCGAATCGGAGGTAACAGCTCGTCGCAGCCTGGCAGCACCCGAACCACTTCAACCCTATACACTGTGGGTGCCATCGGATTACCGTGGAACATGCGGTTGCCCGGTTGAACGATTATGCCCTTGGCGACATCGACCAACTCGGCGCCCACGAAGTGCAGAAGAGTGCAAGGAACGTCGGTGGCGCCCTACGAAGACATGTACAGGGCGTTAGGGATGCCCAGTCAAAGGCAAGGAGATGAAGTCATCGGCCGAGAGGCTTAGTTACCGTGATGCCGTCGAGCTCGGCTAATGTCGAGGCACCGCCAACGACGAGCGTGCAACTGACGGAGGGGGCGCTTGCTGGCGAGGTGTCGGCCGGCGTACACCCGTGTGCATTAAGCTCCAATGCCTTTGCCGGCGCCGGAGACACGAATACCGCCTCCGCCGGAGACGCCAATGGCGCCGCCGCCGGAGACACCAATGGCACCGCCGGAGACACCAATGGCGCCGCCTGCGCGCTGTGCGAGTTGCTGGCCGTGAAGCTGGGAACCGGGGGAGGCCCCTGTTGGCCGCCCGCAATCCACGTCGTCAGCCCATGAATCAACGTAGGCACCATGGCGTTGAGCTTCATTCCCAGTTGTTGTTCCACTTGCTCTTGGACAAGCTCCAGAATCCACGCCACTTGTGCCTTGATTTCTTCAACCTCACACGTCTGGCTTTCCAAGCTGGTCTTTTTCTCCTTCCGCACACCAGCGGTATAGTATGACCCCCATTTTGTGGACAAGCCTTTGTCGGCCACACGACCAGCTGACGTCGGCTTAGTGAGCTTATCCTTGTTTTTCATTACGTTCAACGCCCTATTTAAAGGGGTGTCGAAAGGGGAGCTCTGAGACGACCCCGCGCTACTGCTTTCAGTGTCCTGCGAAAGGAACGTGAACCATTTAGAAATATTGGGGATTAATTAGAGTGCAACCATCTGGAGCTAATTACGCGGGGGTGTATTCCTTACCGGAACAAGCTCAAGTGCCCTGGTCTTCAGATCCGTGGTAAGCTCCTTTGTTGTCGGGTCCTCCTTGTACCGGGCCCTGACATAGTTCCTGGTCTGCTTGTTACCGCTGTATTTCTCGAAGCGGGGCGGTAGGCCTTGCTCGGCACGCTCCGCATCCTCCTTGTCCCATATAGGCTCCGCCACTCTGTAACCGCCGGGACCGAGTTTGTGTTCCCCTAAGTTCAACTCCCGCATTTCTTTCCCCCACTGACTTGATTCGGTGGTTGCACTGCTCTCGCACTTGATCTTGAACTCCTTGTACTCATCTTCGCTCATCAAAGGATATTTCGCCTTGATCTTCTCATAACTATCACCTTTATCAATCATTCTCTTCACCGCGCTTCTCCAAGTAGAGAGGGTCGTGCTCATCTTCGTGAGGGTGGCACTGTTCACTTTATTCCCTGAGAGGCGTGTGTTTTCAAATTCAGCGGGGAACTTGTATCGTTCGTGCAGCTTCATGAAGAGGAGGTTGCGCAAATTCCCTCGGTCCTTATGCTTAAGGTTCTCGGTGTTGATCGAGATGGTGCTCCAGAGAATGCACCCGAGCTGAACTGAGTACCCCTTGACTATATGTTTGGGCTCCGTTGGATTCCCGTCGGAGTCCACTTGAGTGAATTCCTCCTTGAGGGTGCGGAGCGCATTCGGGCGCCGGTCCTTCCTTTGCTTCTTCGGTTGGCTGCCATCTGTGTGTGCGCCGCCATCATCAGTGGTGGCATCCTCGGCGGCACCATCAGTGGTGTCATCCCCGACGCCACTAGGGGTTGTGTAATCAGGATCGGTGTCTTCCGCGGCGTCCTCATAGCGGTGAGGTTGTTGCTCCATCTCCTGGGACAGCTCCCAGAAGTGCTTGCCGCCCGAACCACCGGCCTCATCGTTGTGGGCCATGTTTCGCTCTAAATAGGAAAAAAGTTTGGTCAAAAAGTTGGTTATTGTCAAGGAACAAGATCATGGTTTCATCATTTAGGGTTTGTCGACACCGAGGCACCCTAAAAGCCTAAGCTTTCATCATTTAGGGTTTGTCGACGCCGAGGCACCCTAAAAGCCTAAGCATGCATCATTTAGGTTCTCATCGACACCGAGGCATCCGGGGCAGCCAAGTTAAGTTTTCATCATTTAGGGTTTATCGATGCTGAGGCACCCTAGGTTGGGCCTAATCACTTGGCACTAATCACTTGGCTCTATTGCCACCTATGTTGGGTTTATCATCTAGGGTTTATCGATGCTAAGGAGAATTCTAAGTTGGGCCTAATCACTTGGCTCTATTGCCACCTATGGTTTAATGCAGCAAGAATAAAGGGGCAGTTGATCCTACTTAATTAAGTACTAAGATAGCCCGGCCCATGCATTAGTCGCAAGTACCCCATATGTCCTATTTTTAGCAAAGTCATGCTAAAATTCACAGAAAATTTCAGCATGACCTTTGCTGAAAATAGGACATATGGAGTACCCGAATTTGCAGGAACGGAAGTTAATCAACATTCCGGCAAACTCAAGGGCCTCTCGGGGTACCTGCAAATTCATCATGACACGATGGTCAGAGACAAAACCCAGCAAACTAGCACCACAATGTGCCTCTACTTTCTTATGGATGAAAAGGCCACAGACCATATGGTCCTCTGCTTTCATATGGACAAAAATCAGCTCAACTTATGTGAGCTTCCATTCCAGATCTAATAGCAGCAAGTTGTTCACTTGTAGCTGAACTTATGTGAGCTGCCTTCAAGAAAAGAAATCTGCAGTGGCACATCTGCTCTCTGAATACATTGGCAAGAAACAAAACAACACCTAGTACCATCCATCTGCTATGGCCATATCATGCAGTTTAACTAAGCACTAACAGGTAATTATATAACTGAAAACTTGGCGCGTACGTGTCACTTAGCTTGGGCAAGCAACATACCTCGTCCTCTTGGTTAGTCCAAACAAGCTGTATGCTGAGCCTCAACTCACCACCTGCACATTTTACAGCACCCATGAAATGAAAAACTAAACATAATTGTCAACCAGCAAAACCAAAACACAAACAGGACTTCAAATTTTCACGATCAGGAAGAAAAACAGGGTTTTCAACTACTATATTCAGTTTCATGGCATCAGTTGAACAGTTGAAAAAGAACAAGCTTCATTTAAATATCTTGCTGCTAACAAACATAACTAATGTCAGTACTCAAAAAATAGAGTGACCACACAGGGAACAAACAAACTATTCCCTTTTTATTTCTTCAGAATTGGACCAGACAGAGAACAACTCCTTGGAAGCAAACTGAAACCATGCTGAAACCATGCTGAAACTATACTGAAACCATGCTGAAACTTTACTGAAACTACTCCTTGTTCCTCATGCCTTAGTTGAATTCAAAGAAGAGAGAGCTCAGATCCTAGAACAGGGATCTCTCTGGAAGATATGTGTTAACCAGTTTCGGCCAGTATAACCAACACAAAGCTCCTGCTCTCTCAAATTGCAGATAAAACAACTTAATCTACAATTTGATAACATGTTTAAACCAAAACATTTGCTCATGAAAAATATTCAACCTACAATTTGTAAACATTTGCCCTTAG
Organism: Triticum dicoccoides; assembly: GCF_002162155.2. Lineage (NCBI taxonomy): Eukaryota > Viridiplantae > Streptophyta > Magnoliopsida > Poales > Poaceae > Triticum > Triticum dicoccoides. The sequence goes on from NC_041393.1 coordinate 684,870,657, forward strand.
AGGCATTATCACAAACACGTATCAAGCACAATCCTCTAAAATCACGCAGCAACCAAGAAATAACTATCATTATATTCCCACAGTATCGAATCTACATCAAGTACTCATCCACTAAAAAAATCAGGAAAAAAAATTGAACAGCGGATGCAAGAGGAAGGAGGGAGGGGGATGAGGGAAGAGGGAGGAAGGACGAAGGAGTGGTGGCTACCTGCCTACGGACTGGTCGCCGGCGTAGCTCCGGGTGGCAGCGTTGCTGGGCAGGAGCGCCTACTCCAGGGAGGGGGGCGCCGCTGGTGGGAGCGGCTGCTTGATGGGGGGAGGCGCTGCTGGGGTCCTGTACCGGAGGCGGGGCAGCGGAGGGTTCGGCCGGCTGGGCGCGCCGCGGCGGCGGGCCGGCAGCGGTGGCGGCGGCTAGGAACCCTAGCTGTCGCGCTCGGGAGGG
>NC_041393.1:684871152-684876167 GCF_002162155.2 Triticum dicoccoides
GGCGGAGGGGGATGGTGAGGGAGGTGGCGCTCGGCTCGAGAAGGGGGCGTTGGAAGCGAGCACGGCCGGGAACGGCGAGCACGGGGGAAGTGGTGGTCGGTGGTGGTCAGGCGCAGGTGAGATGAGGCAGGGGAGGGATTGGGGATTTTAGTGTGGGGGGAGGCTTAGCAATGGCGCACCATCCAGGGGTGTGCCATAAGTACATCCATAGCAATGGCGCACCATCGACGGGTGCGCCATAAGTAATTTAATCTAGCCTGACTTGTCAGGTTATATACCACCTAACCCTATCTACAATAGAACCCGCCCACTAGCCCGAGTGGTCAGTACGCAGCACACACACCAAGAGGTCCTAGGTTCGATTCCCAAGCTCCCCAATAATTTTTTTTATGCATTTTAAATCCTGTTTGATATTTATTTGTGTTTAAATATGTTCAAACTTGTTTAAATCATACCCGTAATATTTTTTATAAAAACTGTAATAATTTTTTTAAAAATATGTTCAAATTTGTTACTTGAAAATATCATCGGTGGCGGCGGTGGAGCGAGGGAGGGTGCGGGGGGTGCCCGTTGGCGGCGGTGGTGCGGGGGAGGGTGCGGGGCGTCGGGTGCTCGTTGGCGGCGGTGGAGCGGGGGAGGGTTGCGGTGGGTCGTCGGCGGCGGTGGAGCTAGCGGGGGAGGGTGCGGGTGGGATAGAGATAGAGATGGAGGGGGAATCGAGATCGAGATGGAGGGGGATCGAGATCAAGTGTCCTCATGAATTCAAAAAGTGCCTATGAAATTTAAAAATATTCATGATATCAAAAAGTGCCCATGAAATACAATCGAGAAATGAAGACTACGATTTAAATACAATCGATCTTAGCTAGCTATCTGTTCACAATCTTCTTGCGCTTCTTTTTCGCAAATGGAGTTCTTTTGTGGAACGGACGTCCTTTAGGTAGGGTGGTCCTGCTTCTTCTTGTGGTGTGTGCTGCTACTTCATCGTCGTCGTCATGTTCGATCTTCGGGTCGCCGTACTTATCGAAGTCTTGCTCATTGGCTACTCCATCCATTCCGATGATCTTCCTTTTGCCTCTCCTCACGAAAACACGACTGGGCTTTGACGGGTCGGTAATGAAGAAGCATTGGTCCACTTGGGAAGCCAGTACCCATGGCTCATTTTTCGCGGTGACGTTTGCGCCCGCGGTATTGGATTTGGCTTCGGGTATAACCATGGTGGTGAAATACCGGTCTTCTTTTAGGACGCTCTTGGCCCATCTGACACGGAACATCGGGACCTTCTCTCCAGCGTAGCTCAGCTCCCAGATCTCCTCGATCCTTCCGTAGTATCTATCCTTGTCGTTGCCGGTGTAGGATTCCATCGTTACCCCGGAGTTCTGATAATCATCGCTCTTCATGTCCTTGTTCTCGGTGTAGAATGTGTAGCCGTTGATATCGTACGCCTCATAGGTCATCAGGTTGTGCTCGGCGCCCTGTGACAAGACGAATATGAGTTGTTCTTCCGCGGAAGAATCCTCATGTAAAGGGTACGACAGAAGCTTCTGCTTGAACCAACGCGTGAAACATGAGTTGTGCTCTTTGATTATATCTCCGTCCGTCCTCTGTTGGCCTCGGTCATTGTACGTCCTCTCAATAAAGGTTTTGTGCTCTACCACCCAAGGATCGACCACGTCTATGTGTTGTAGCGCGACTAGGTTTGCTCTTTCAAAGTCGGCGAGTCGATCCTCGAAGTCGACATGCATTTCACGGTGACCCTCACGGTGACCCCATCTAGCGAGCCTGCCGAGGTGCCTGTTGACGGGCAGACCAACGGGGTTCTTGATGCCTAGATAATTCGTGCAGTAGGAGATGCACTCTTCGGTCAGAAAGCCCGTGGCTATACTTCCCTCTGGACGTGACATGTTTCTAACGTATCATTTGATGACACCATTCATCCTTTCGAACGGCATCATGTTGTGCAGGAACGTCGGCCCGAGTTGGATGATATCCTCCACGATATGGACCAGCAGATGCACCATAACGTCGAAGAATGCGGGCGGGAAGTACATCTCAAGCTCGCATAGTATCACCACGATCTCCTCCTGTAGCCTTCTAAGTTGCCTCACGCCAATGGACTTCCGAGAAATGATGTCGAAAAAGTTGCATAGGCCAAATAGCGTTTCACGGACGTGCGCGTCCATGATCCCACGGATTGCAGCTGGAAGTATCTGCGTCATCAGCACGTGACAGTCGTGAGACTTCATCCCGCTGAACTTCTTCTTCGCTGGGTCTAGGTATGTGCTTATCTTCCCCACGTAACCGTAAGGAAGTTTTACTCCTATGAGGCAGGTGAAAAACTGCTCGTTCTCCTCCTGACTTAGAGTGAAGCACGCGGGAGGGTAGTCATTTCCGGTCTTCTTGGCCTTTTTGCCTTTGCGACGACTTTCTGTGTCCTGCTTCGCCTCATCATCATCATCATCATCATTAGTGTGAAGCTCCTGCCTGATGCCCATTGATTTCAAGTTTGCCCTTGCTTTCGGCCCATCTTTGGTCCTCTCTGGCATGTTGAGCAGGGTACCAAGCAGACTCTCGCACACGTTCTTCGTAATATGCATGACATCAAGGCTGTGAGGCACACGGTGGATCTTCCAGTACGGCAAGTCCCAGAAAACAGACCTCGTTTTCCATACCTTCAGCAGCGGCTCTGGCGCCTTTCGCTTCTTTCCTGGCTCTGGCGCCTTTTGCTTCTTTCCCGGCAGTGGGCAGTCTTTCCAATTTTTCAACAACTCGTCTATTTCCTCGCCGCTCCTCGTACACGGGCGTTTTTGGGGTTCGGTTTCACCATCGAACAGATCCTTGCGTTTCCTCGACGGGTCATCGTCGCGAAGCCACCTTCGATGTCCCATGAACACGGTTTTCGAAGACCCGGGATCTCTATCTAGCTGGCGATACATTGTGTCATCCATGCACCTTACGCATCCAGAAAATCCGTGGACTACCTGCCCCGCGAGATATCCGTAACCGAGATAGTCATGCACCGTCGTGAGCAGTGCGGCTCTCATAGGGAAATATTCTTTCTCTACGGCGTCCCACGTATTGGCTGGCGTTTTCCACAGCGTGTCTAGCTCCTCCTTCAGCAGCCCCAGATACAGATTGATGTCGTTCCCTGGTTGTTTCGGCCCTTCAATTAGCATACTCATGTGAATGTACTTCCTCTTCATGCACAACCAGGGGGGAAGGTTGTACATCCACACAAACACAGGCCAGGTGCTATGTGTGCTTCTCTGGCTGCCAAACGGATTGACTCCATCGGTGCTTACGCCCAGCACGATGTTCCTTGGATCCTTCCCAAATTCTGGGTATTCGAAGTTCAACGCTTGCCACTGGCTCGCATCCTTAGGGTGACTCAGCATCTTGTCTTTTTTATTTATCTCCGGATCATTTCCGTCATCTTCCCGCTTCTTCTCCTCCCTATCAGTGTGCCAACGTAGGAGCTTTGCTACCTTAGGATCCGCGAAATACCGCTGCAGACGAGGAGTGATCGGAAAGTACCACACCGATTTTCGAGGAGCTTTCTTCCTCTTCTTGTATCGAGTGACGCCGCACACCGGACATATGGTAGACTCCGCGTGCTCGTCCCGATAAATGATGCAATTGTTCATGCACACATGGTATTTCACGTGCGGTAAATCCAGAGGACACACAATTTTCTTCGCCTCCTTGAAACTGGTCGGGCACTTGTTCCCCTTGGGAAGACGTTCGTGCCAGAATGACATGTTCTCGTCGAAGCATGCGTCGGTCATTTTGTGTTTTACCTTCATCTCCAGAGCCATGAGCGTTACTTTCAGGCGGGTATCCTCGGGCCTGCATCCTTCATACAATGGAGTAACCTCGTCTATCTCCAGTTGATCCAGCTTGGCTTTCTCTCGGGCGGCAGCTCTTGCGTTATCCGTCTGCTTGAGAAGCAGCTCTTGAATATGAGGGTCCTGCACCCAGCCTCCATCGTCGTCTGCTCCGGCATCTTCATCTTCATGATCATGCCCTTCGTCTTGATCTTCCTCATCATCATGTACGACATCTTCTACATGATGACTGTGTACAGCATCACCGCCATGATCATGTCCTGGAGATTCTTCATCTTCTCGCCCGCCCTCGCCGCGGTGGTACTTGTCTTGTTGCCCTTCCTCATTTCTTGCCCGCCCCCCATGGACGACTTCATAGTCATCTTCATCACCTTGCCACCGATAGCCATCCATGAAACCACGCAAGAGGAGGTGGTCCCGCACCTGCCCGGAATCCGGGTCCGCAATAAGGCTCTTCAGCTTGCATCTTCGACACGGACATCTTATCTCTGTCTCGTTCTTTTGAAGCATCTCGGCCTTCGCGGAGCTTAAAAACCTATTCACGATGCCTTCGGTCATCGTGCGGACCATGGTGGCCTGCGGGGTAGAGCAAAACGATATTTTAGAACCAAGAAAAAATTTGGCATGACCTTCCCTAAAAATAGGACCAAAAAGAATGCATAGTGCCAAAATTCTCACCGAAGCGGAAATGAATCAACATTCCGGCAAAATATTGGCAACTATCGCATTTCAAATACCGGTACCTGCAAACACAAACATATATGCAACACCACAAACACATGCAACACCACAAACATACATAGATCTAGCTAGGCTACAAAAAGTGCATGTGCACGTTGTTGGAGCGAGCTATATAGGGAGAAAAAAAATAGATCTACATCATGAAGATAGCTTTCCCCTTACTTACCTATCAAAAAAAGGTAATTTCACCACTTAATTTTGATGAATCTATGGTGGAAATGAGTTGACGAGGAGAAGGCAGCCGAAAGCTTGGAGGAGGTGGAGGGAATGAAGCGGGGAAAGTGAGTGGGTAGGTATGTGGCTGTCCAAAATATCTTGTTGGGGTCCCAGGTTACTAATGGCGCACCACCAGCAAATGCGCCATTAGTACTAATGGCGCACCTGTGCGCCATTAGTACTAATGGCGCACCTGCAGGTGGTGCGCCATTA
>NC_041393.1:684876892-684877747 GCF_002162155.2 Triticum dicoccoides
ACTAATGGCGCATCAACAACCGGTGCGCCATTAGTATATAGTAGTGGCGTACTGCTTACCTGGTGCGCCAGCCCTTTTCCTAGTAGTGAGGGTTTTACCTCTTCGAGAGGGCCCGGACCAGGGTAAACACCTTGACTTTTGTCTCTTGTTACCCATCAATCCAAGATTCGCAGCTTGGGACACCCTAACCAAGATCAGCCGGTTTTAGTACCGACCAAGAGGAAACAAAATAAGAAGTCAAATTATGCAACAAAGTTGGATGGTGGCGTCCAGAAAGTGGCTAATGTGATGACTGGTAGTGGCAGCCCTAGACGGTATCAGTTTGCGGTCCATTACCCTGGCAGACCAATGGTACCAGAAGCTATTTATGAATGCATGGGGTTCGCCATGAGATATCTTCATCGAGAAGTTCTCAAGAAAGAGCGGGCGGCAAAGGTCACATTTCAAACTTCAATTTACCAGGTCCTTGTAAACATGGTGAAGGTGCAAAAGGGTCTAGGCTTCATCAACGATTTTCCGGCAAACATTTTCCACAATGACTTCGGCCATATCTTCAATATTTTCCACCTAAAGCACCTAGATGGAACCAACATAGTCAAGCTATGGGCGCTTCACCTGACCCGTAAGGTCAAGGACGATAGGATGACTAAGATTGCGGACCCTTGCTAAATGGCGAGTGCAACCTTCAAACCAAAGAGGGCTGGAACGCAATTATCAAGTTCCTAGGCAAATTATCCGTTGATAATAAGAATGCAGACCACCACCAAGTGCCCTTCCATACGAGGTAAGTATTCTTGGCCCCTGGCAATCGAATAAATTTTGGCATATTTCTTTTAATCTTCCATGGTACGAAGG
>NC_041393.1:684880602-684886449 GCF_002162155.2 Triticum dicoccoides
CTTCAGACGTCAGCGACGGAGCGGCGCACGCCGAATTGGACTGGAACGCCACTAGGCTAGGTCTGCTTTCGGCCGCCCACGCAACGTGCAGGTGTGCTCAGGGCGATGGGCCCAGACCCCTGCGCGCTTAGGTTTAGACCGGCGTGCTGGCCTCTCTGTTTTGCCTAGGTGGGGCTGCGACGTGTTGATCTTCCGAGGCCGGGCATGACCCAGGAAAGTGTGTCCGGCCAAATGGGATCGAGCGTGTTGGGTTATGTGGTGCACCCCTGCAGGGAAGTTAATCTATTCGAATAGCCGTGATCTTCGGTAACAGGACGACTTGGAGTTGTACCTTGACCTTATGACAACTAGAACCGGATACTTAATAAAACACACCCTTCCAAGTTCCACAGACAACCCGGTGATCACTTTTCTACAGGGCGACGAGGAGAGGATCGCCGGGTAGGATTATGCTATGCGATGCTACTTGGAGATGCTACTTGGAGGACTTCAGTCTACTCTCTTCTACATGCTGCAAGACGGAGGCTGCCAGAAGCGTAGTCTTCGATAGGACTAGCTATCCCCCTCTTATTCTGGCATTCTGCAGTTCAGTCCACTGATATGGCCTCCTTACACATATACCCATGCATATGTAGTTTAGTTCCTTGCTTGCGAGTACTTTGGATGAGTACTCACGGTTGCTTTCTCCCCCCTTTTCCCCTTTCCTTTCTTCCTGGTTGTCGCAACCAGATGCTGGAGTCCAGGAGCCAGACGCCACCGTCGACGACGACCCCTACTACACCGGAGGTGCCTACTACTACGTGCTGTCCGCTGACGACGACCTGGAGTAGTTAGGAGGATCCCAGGCAGGAGGCCTGCGCCTCTTTCGATCTGTATCCCAGTTTGTGCTAGCCATCTTATGGCAACTTGTTTAACTTATGTCTGTACTCAGATATTGTTGCTTCCGCTGACTCGTCTATGATCGAGCACTTGTATTCGAGCCCTCGCGGCCCCTGGCTTGTATTATGATGCTTGTATGACTTATTTATGTTTTGGAGTTGTGTTGTGATATCTTCCCGTGAGTCCCTGATCTTGATCGTACACATTTGCGTGCATGATTAGTGTACGATGGAATCGGGGGCGTCACAAGTTGGTATCAGAGCCGACTACCTGTAGGAATCCCCCTTTCCAACTCCTTGGCCGAAGTCGAGTCTAGACGTGGCAAAACTTTTACTAACATGGCTGTGTGTCTTATGGACACACGTCGCCATTGGGTGGTAGTAGGATCTTTTACTCCTCGACCTTTACTCTGGGACTCTGATCTCTCTTCTATTCCGGTTAAATGAAGTTTACTAAATCTAACATTAGGATCTCGTTATCACTTTCACCCGGAGAGCCCCTTATTACAAATGATCGTCTGCTGCACCAGAAGACCCTGAAGATACTCTCCGCTGTTAACCCGAGAACTTGTGTTCATCACGTTCGCAATTCACCTTCCACCGCAAACCCTTATGGATAACTACTTGCATTTGTTATTCTTACCTTCATCCCCAGTGGTCTTGTTATTACAAGATACCCTGAAAAACTCGTCGTTGTGTCGATAATCCCTAGAGCTTACTGCCTTGCTGTTCTTTGTCGCCTGAATACCCCTACGGTTAATTGTTTCACTTATCGAGTATCCGCTCATCCCCAGTTGTTCATGAGTTTCACAAAAGTCTTCAAAATACTATTCGATCTTCCGAAAATCCTCTGGAGCCTTTGGCTCTTGAAATTCTTGCTTGACTCGCATTATGGTTAATCCCATAAGTCTCGTAGTCTTATTGACATTCCTCGTCATTATCATTTTGGGTCTATTAACTCAATATGTTGCGAATGCACGCAATCATCAGTCGGATCCTAGAATTCATCCTTCCGGCTCAGACGTCGTTTTAATCATGAGCTGGTTCTCGCCAATTAAATTGTCGTCGATTTTTCCCCTAAGTCTATTGAACTTATCCATCCTTGATCAGAGCGTCTGCTTCTGATTCTTCGCTTTGTAAACCATAACCCCTTAGCAATTGAGCTCTAAGTTATTCAGTTGTTTCGATAATCCAATGTCTTTGTCTGGCTTCTTCCTCTGGTTGTGTGTCGATACTCACCCCAGATCCTTTGCTGGATTTTATCCGACAATGTCCTTCATATTCAATAACCTTGAGCCTTTCCTAGGATATATACCGCGTTTGGTAAATTGTATCCTCTACTTTGCCAACCATGCTCTGCTATCGAGCTTGTGTTATTTACTCCTGAAGTTTGTGGTATATGTTCCTAGGAGGCCCTGATGGGTTGGACATATGCTTTTCTTTAAACTGTGTGAACCCGAAAACCACTACGGGTCATACTCTACTAGTGTTATGTCAGATAAAATTTCAACACACAATTTCGTTGAAGGCGAGAAGTGAATGAAAGGTTATGCATTAAAGAAGTGGGAGTCGACCTTGAACTTTGTGTTCATGCCCATGGACACGATGTAGATCTTATCATTAAAGCTTCTTTTAAATAAATTATTCCTTTGGTATAAGTTCATCTTATATCTAGGATCTGGCCCTTTGCAACCGTGGTTCCGACCATGATTGTTCTTCTTTGATCTCATTTCTCGGACAAGTTAAAACAATTGTCTTCTATGGATCAATACACTAGTCCCACCTTTACTTTGATCTTGTGTCGAGTATTACCCCCCTGGTATCTCGAGATTATCATGGAACTGCATAACTCCTTATGAGTTCTTCATCAAGTGCTACCTTCCCACTGATTCAAATTTTTCGCGGGCTCTGAGTTATTGAACACTCAAAGACACCGATAACTAAATCGAGACCGCTCTTCAGTTCAACAACTCTTCAGTAAGCTTCTATAAGTACGAGTATGTACCCGATCACGCCATTCCTAGCCTGTTTGGCTATATCATTGTCGTGACGATTCTAACTGTGCTACCTGGTCCTTATTCTCGGAGCACCAATTTTCGACGATGAGCTAACCTTACGTCGAACCTCATCGTCATATCATTTCGCCTTGAACAACAAGCTTGGTTTCGAGTTTGTGTCGTACCCTTGGTTCCAATAACCTTTCACTTCATCATTACTTGACTTGATGTCGTTACCGATCGATTACATCTTCATGAACTCTCGCGACAAAGGTGTCGTGATCATCAACATTCTGAGCTCATCTAGGATATCAATTGAATTCATGATGAGAAATAACATCCTTGCCCACGATGATTTTTGTTATCATCGACCACTCTATTGCCTTCCGTTCAACACTAACTTTTTCGTGTTTTGTGTTATACCTTGAGATCCTTGCTATCCAGCATTCGTTCTTCTTTACCTTGGAGTATTACCATCCTTTATGTCAAGAATGTTCTGAGATTTGTTCCACCTCTTGAGAATTCTTGGCATAGAAATACTTCTCACCATCACCATTCTTTATTGGTCCCCGTGTTAATTCCAACAAGTGAACGGTGTTGTTTGGATTCTTTTCTTCTAGCAACCCTATTTTTTTGAAGTTAATGGTCGAAAGTTCATTCTTAGACTATTGACTATTGAATCACCATTCTGACATTGGTCGTGCAACCCAACCCATATTTCGGGCGCACCTTTCAACCAATGTTTAATTGTGTATGTTTTCCTCGAGCATACTTCCTTATATCATTTGATCTGACCAATGTTATCTCCTTGTTCACTTAATTGTGGAGATCCATCTTTTGGTTACCTCGTTGAATTATCGCTGAGTCCATCAGCCACCTCATCATCCTCTCCTTGGGTTAATGATGAACTCTTGTTAACGGAAATCACTTCTTAGTTCATTTCCCGAGAATCTTACAGTGTCATCCCGTCAATTTGTGTTGCACCTTTCTTCTCGGGCATCCTGAGCCTGAGGTATCCTGACACCCATCATATCTGAATCTCCATCAGATATGATGGTTGGAACATATTTTCAAGAGTTATAGCATTGGTCCTTTGATGACCTGGTAACATGATGTCATGCCTAGCACCCCCCCCCCCCTGGGTGGAGGACCTAATATTGTAGTATCCTTTTTAGCAAGTTTAGCCATTCTTCCCTGAGGAAATTGTAAGACTTATCCTACAAGTTGTTCCTAATGGATCCTTCCTATATCTAAAGTCTGACCTTTTGCTCGAAGACCATGTCAATGCTATCTCGAAGCATGTCTATGGTACTCCAATTTTCAACAAGAACATTTGAAGCCCAATGATAAATGTTTCCTGCTCAATTATCCAAACACCGCTGTATGGGTAATATCATGAAATTTCTCTCCCCTACCTAAGGAGTTTTCTACATAATACCCTGTCATGGATATCATGCTCTGCTTGTCCTTGGGAAGGATATACCCCTAATATACGTGTTTAAGCACATTTTCCTTCCCGTTGTTTTGTTCAAACTTACTTGTAAACTACTTAACCGAGCAGTGGTAATCCCCTGCTTAGGTAAACACCTCGGTGTACCTTCCTGTCTGGTGTAACCCTGTTTCTACTGTTGATAACTTCCGGTGACCGTCGATGGACGAGAACTTTGCCTATTGGTCCGCCTCGTTCAACGAGCAGGAAAATGGTTCTCTTCGTCCCTCGCCCTTGGTACCTATGTTGTTGCCGACATGACCCATAGACTCTTCTCTGACATGCCTTGCTTACATGATTGTGCAAGACGTCACCGCCTTTCCTACTTTTAACCCACATGGTGGGCCCATAACCCACAGTTCCACAGGATCGAAACCTGACTCTCCTGTACACCCTGTTGTCAGAGTTATTCCTCGTGCTTGACTATGTATGTAATTCACGGGCCACTTGCCTGTTGATCTATTCTGGTATCGGACACAATACTTATTCCCGTTGCTCTGAACCCCTTTCGCACTCTGCTTCAGGCAATGAATGATTGCCTATCCGCTTGAAACTTCTTATTACACCGTCTTACTTTGCTCTCGATGTATTCGATTTGTTCAACTCGAGAGATACTCATATGTTCATACTTGGGAAACCCCCAGAAGATTTTCCCTTGTAACATCCTATCGTTGTAGAGCTGCCCCTTACCTATTCGTAGTACGATGGAGATCCCGAAGAAAGGATGACAAATTGATCATGGTGACTTGAAGCAGTGAAATGAAGACATCAACGAAAGGGACCAACCTCTTCGAAAGGGAAGCCAAGACCGAGAACACTCGTTAGGTTTTTCGCTACCAACACCTTCGCCCCTTACTCCACTGCTTAAATCTCGGGACGAGATTTCTTGTAGTGGAGGAGAATTGTGACGCCCGGATAATTAAGCTACAGTGATTCCCCGCTAATGATGCCACGTCACCACGGTTACTGTGATAAACTCCCGATAGTTCAGAACCGAAACAAATTCAAAATTTAAATAAAAGAAAACAATAAAAGTTTTCAAAAATTAAAACAAAAATGTTCGGTGGTTGCCAAATATTACAAAGATAATTATGGTGTAAGGTTCACAATTTTATAAGATGCCTAAGTGTTTATAAATAAACTAAAACAGAAAAGAATAAATAAAAAGAAAAGACAAAAGGTAAAACAAAAAAAAAGAGAGGGAGAGAACCCCCTGGCCATCTAGGCCTCGGCCCAGCAAGCCGACGGGCCGCCAGGCCAGCCCACTGGCCCGGCCGGACCCTCCCACTCCACCTTATCCCCCTGAAACCCTAACCCCCACCCCCACGTCGCCCCCATTCTCTCCCACTCCTCCCTCTCGCCCTTCCCCGATCTGGATCGGGGCAACCCCCCGATCCCGTCGCCCCAGCGCCGCCTCCACGGCGCCTCATACCCCCCCTCGCAATCTCTCCTCTCCCCCCCGCTTCCCCGCACCTCTCCCCTG
>NC_041393.1:684886459-684888237 GCF_002162155.2 Triticum dicoccoides
ACCATTTAGACTTAAAATATAATGCAATATAGGATTAACGAAAATAGTAAATATATTTCAAAACAAAAAAAAAACTAAACTAAACTAATCTACTGGGCTCTTGGCCCATCTAACAAACAACTAGGCCCAGCCCGGCTCCCCTCCTTAACCTAGCCCGCAGCCAGCCTTACCCACTTGACCCCCACTCCTCTCGCTCGATCCCTCTCCATCTCCCTCGCGCCGCCACACACCTAGACCAGAGGCGAGGCGCCTCATACCCCCCTCGCAATCTCTCCTCTCCCCCCCGCTTCCCCGCACCTCTCCCCTGGCGGGTCACAGCTGTTGTTCGCCGGCAAGGCAACCACCGCCCCTGGTCTTCTCCTCCACCTTCCGTTCGTCTCCAAGCGCGCCCGAGCCTCCTCGTCAAGCTTCCGGCCAGCGTGACCGCAATAGCCAACAAGCCTGCACCCGCGACGAGCAGAGGAGCTCACACCAGAGCCCTCCTCCTTGCGGCCATGGCGTTCGCCGTGGCTGCAGGGCGCCCCTCCACCGGGTCCCGCTCGCCCAAGCCGCCTCCTTGCCGGAGAGGGACGGATCCCGGAGGCCCCGTCAAGGATCCGGCCTCCCTCGCCTTGCTCCCCTCGCCGGAGTCCCCTCGTCGACCGGCGCCCCCTCCTCCGACACCGTCGGCCGCAGCCGCTAACCTCGTCGTCGATCCGCTCGGCCCCAACATCCTCCGGCTCCATCGAGCACCCTGCCGCTTCCGCTGTGAGCCTCCGGCCCTCCACGGCCTTTTCCCTCTTCTCCCCGTGCCCTCCAGTGCCGGTTGTCGCTAGCTCCGCCGTAGTCGCCGCCTTCCATTGCCACCGGCATCGTTCGGCTTCCGCGCCCGTTGTCCCCCTGACGCCGCGCACCCGTAGTCACGCGGCTCTGCCGCAACCACCTCTTTCCATCCCTCGCGCGCGCTATGCCGCGGCCTTGTCCCCGCACCGCGCCTGGGCCGCGTGCCCCGCTCACGCCCTGGTTGTGCTCCGGCACCACCGCGCGTTGCTCGTCTCCGCCTCTGGCTCCCGCCGCTCCGGCCACTCGCCGTGGCCTCGCCACTTCCACCGGAGGCGGACAGCCCCCGTCTCTGCGGGCGGGCGTCCTGGCGCCCCGCACCTGATCCATCGCCCGCGCCCGTTTGGCCCTATGGGCCACTGCCCAGTGGGGCCCCCCACCCACGCCCCTGTTAAAAAAAAAAGAGAACAAAAAAAACATAATAAAAATAATTAATTAATTAATTAATTACTTAACTTAATTAGATCTGTTAATTAACCTAATCACTTATTAAACTAACTAATCCTGTTTAGTTAACCTAAGTCAATGACGAACGGGACCCACACGTCAGTTTGACTAGTCAACACCCCTGTTGACTGCTGATGTCATGCTGACGTCAGCGTGCACTGTTCTGGATAATGTTTAATTAAAATAATTAACTAAATACTAAAAATGATTTTAATCTTTTAAAATTAATATAAAATAAACCGTAGCTCGGATGAAAAAACTTTGTACATGAAAGTTGCTCAGAACGACGAGACGAATCCGGATACGCAGTCCGTTCGTCCGCCACACACCCCTAACCTATCGAACTCGCAACTTCCCCCCCCCCTCCGGCTCCTCTGCCCGAAAACACGAAACACCGGGGATATTTTCCCGGATGTTTCCCCCCTTCACCGGTATCACCTATCCCTGCGTTAGGTCACCTCTAGCACCGCATTCGTCATGTTATGCTTTGATTGCTCTGTTATTTATTATGT
>NC_041393.1:684888247-684898008 GCF_002162155.2 Triticum dicoccoides
ACGAATCCGGATACGCAGTCCGTTCGTCCGCCACTCCCCCCTAACCTATCGAACTCGCAACTTTCCCCCTCCGGCTCCTCTGCCCGAAAACACGAAACACCGGGGATATTTTCCCGGATGTTTCCCCCCTTCACCGGTATCACCTATCCCTGCGTTAGGTCACCTCTAGCACCGCATTCGTCATGTTATGCTTTGATTGCTCTGTTATTTATTATGTTCCCCCTCCGTTACTTTTTCCGGTAGACCCCGAGGCCACTGCCGGTACCCCCTGTGATCGACTACGGTGTTGACGACCCCTCTCTCTTGCCAGAGCAACCAGGCAAGCCCCCCCCCCTTGATCACCAGATATCGCCTATTCTACTCTATACTGCTTGCATTAGAGTAGTGTAGCATGTTACTGCTTTCGTTAATCCTATTCTGATGCATAGCATGACATTGTCGCTACATCTGTTGATACCTTACCTGCAATCCTATATGCTTAGTATAGGATGCTAGTTTATCATCATTGGCCCTACATTCTTGTCAGTCTGCCTTGCTATACTATCGGGCCGTGATCACTTGGGAGGTGATCACGGGTATATTACTATACACACATACATACTATACAGATGGTGACTAAAGTCGGGTCAGCTCATTGAGTACCCGCAAGTGATTCTGACGAGGGGGCTGAAAGGACAGGTGGTTCCATCCTGGTAGAGGTGGGCCTGGGTTCCCGACGGCCCTCGACTGTTACTTTGTGGCGGAGCGACAGGGCAGGTTGAGACCACCTAGGAGACAGGTGGGCCTGGCCCTGTTCGGCGTTCGCGGTTACTTAACACGCTTAACGAGATCTTGGTATTTGATCTGAGTCGGCTACGAGCCTATACGCACTAACCATCTACGTGGGAGTAGTTATGGGTATCCCGACGTCGTGGTATCAGCCGAAGCACTTCAGACGTCAGCGACGGAGCGGCGCGCGCCGAATTGGACTGGAACGCCACTAGGCTAGGTCTGCTTTCGGCCGCCCACGCAACGTGCAGGTGTGCTCAGGGCGATGGGCCCAGACCCCTGCGCGCTTAGGTTTAGACCGGCGTGCTGGCCTCTCTGTTTTGCCTAGGTGGGGCTGCGACGTGTTGATCTTCCGAGGCCGGGCATGACCCAGGAAAGTGTGTCCGGCCAAATGGGATCGAGCGTGTTGGGTTATGTGGTGCACCCCTGCAGGGAAGTTAATCTATTCGAATAGCCGTGATCTTCGGTAACAGGACGACTTGGAGTTGTACCTTGACCTTATGACAACTAGAACCGGATACTTAATAAAACACACCCTTCCAAGTTCCACAGACAACCCGGTGATCACTTTTCTACAGGGCGACGAGGAGAGGATCGCCGGGTAGGATTATGCTATGCGATGCTACTTGGAGATGCTACTTGGAGGACTTCAGTCTACTCTCTTCTACATGCTGCAAGACGGAGGCTGCCAGAAGCGTAGTCTTCGATAGGACTAGCTATCCCCCTCTTATTCTGGCATTCTGCAGTTCAGTCCACTGATATGGCCTCCTTACACATATACCCATGCATATGTAGTTTAGTTCCTTGCTTGCGAGTACTTTGGATGAGTACTCACGGTTGCTTTCTCCCCCCTTTTCCCCTTTCCTTTCTTCCTGGTTGTCGCAACCAGATGCTGGAGTCCAGGAGCCAGACGCCACCGTCGACGACGACCCCTACTACACCGGAGGTGCCTACTACTACGTGTTGTCCGCTGACGACGACCTGGAGTAGTTAGGAGGATCCCAGGCAGGAGGCCTGCGCCTCTTTCGATCTGTATCCCAGTTTGTGCTAGCCATCTTATGGCAACTTGTTTAACTTATGTCTGTACTCAGATATTGTTGCTTCCGCTGACTCGTCTATGATCGAGCACTTGTATTCGAGCCCTCGCGGCCCCTGGCTTGTATTATGATGCTTGTATGACTTATTTATGTTTTAGAGTTGTGTTGTGATATCTTCCCGTGAGTCCCTGATCTTGATCGTACACATTTGCGTGCATGATTAGTGTACGATGGAATCGGGGGCGTCACAGAAGGCTGACCATAACTTGTGTGTTGTACTATTTACGCAGCGACTTCCACTGGATCCTCAATGTTCTATCCCCAAAGACTGCCTATTTGATTTTCTTGGATTTGAGTAGAAAAGTGAAAATAAACTACAATAACGTGACGAATGTTTTGGATGAAGCTCTAGACATTTACGGTGCCATGAAAGGTTATTTTAAGAAAGGGTGTAAAAAGGCAGAGAGCAAAGGCATTGTGCGTTTTGGCCATGACATATCTTTTTGTTGCATTCAATAAACTGAAGGCGCGAGGACCTCCCCTTGGCACGTCATGAGACACTAGTCCACATGAATGATTTCATGGGGCAACATGCAAGCTTCCAATAGAAGGATGAAATTAGAGGGTGAAGCCCATGCCACTGTCGCACCTGCTAACGACTCTAGAGTCGACTTCATAGGGATCCATGAGACACTAGGCCAAGTCATCAACAAGAAAGTTTGTTGTGAAACAGGTATCTTCTACCGCAGTGGCCTACCAACCCTTCGGGAGTACTGTCGTTGCTACATGCCGTAGCAGAAGCAGTGAACAAATGATGTTGTGTTTAAAAACAAATTTTAGTTCATAGATTTTTTGGTGATATTAATTATTGTAGAATATGCCAATGTTTATATATTCATATGAACAATGCATTAGGCAAAACCTTTGTTTTTTCGAAATTTTCTATTTGAACATTTTTTTTGTTCATTGCATTTTTTTCATATATATAATGTATATATGTATGTGGTAGCTATATACTCCCTCCATTCTCAAATGTAGTGCCTATAGATTTTTGTCAAAGTCAAACTTTGCCAACTTTGACCAAGTGTATGCAGAAAACTCTCTAGATCTACAATACCAAACATGTACATTCTGAAAATATAACTCGCGATGTATCCAACGATGTGCATTCGGTATTCTAGATGTATCTACTTTTCTCTATAAACATGGTCAAAGTTTGTAATGTTTCACGTTTGTAAAAATCTATAGGCACTACATTATGGAACGGAGGGAGTATATGATATCGATGAATGGATGTGGCTATGTATGTATGAATATAATGTTCATAGCATTTTTTTGTTGATATATGTTTTTTCATATATGTATTAACTTTTTATTTAGGTTGTTAATTAGTAGATATCGATTTTAGTTTAGTGCATTTTAGGTTAGTGTAGAGGAGAAAGGAAAATAAGGAAAGGGAAGAAAAGAGGAAGAAGGAAGAAGGAAGAAGAAGAAGAAAAAGAATGAGAGGAAAAAGGAAAATAAGAAGAGGAGAAGTAGAAAGGAATATGTTTTTTTCTATTTTTTTTCTTCTTCTCCCCTATTCCTTTCTTCTTCTCCTCTTTTTTTATTCTTTTTTTTCTTCTTCTTCTTCCTTCTTCCTTCTTCCTATTTTCTTCCTTTTCCTTATTTTCCTTTCTCGAGGGAGAAGAAGAAAAAGAAGAGGAGAAGAAGAAGAATAAAAGGAATAGAGGAGAAAGAAGAAACTTCAACACGAGGGGGGGTACCGATACCCCCTCCTCGATAACATTATTTTCCCATGTATATGTATGTGGCGTCGTTGTCGATATAACCCCCTCGATATAACTTCGACATGAGGGGCGGTCGATATATATACCCCCTCTCGACATGAGGGACACCCCCCTCAGCCCTCTCGCTCGACCAAAACTCTCGGGGACACCCAAACCCTAGAGAGAAAACGATGTTGGTCGTCTCCTACCCCCTCCCACCGCGCCCCTACCGGACAAATTAACTCTCTCGAGGCCACCCAAATTTACCAAGTTAAAAGAGCGTTGTCATCGAGGCCACCCCAAACCCTTGAAGCATTGTGTCGAGGCCACCCCAAACCCTAGAGAAGCAGCGTCGAGGCCACTAACATGATTCCTTATTGTGATTAGCTAGCTAGTTCTACATTTGCCACTAATATATATCCATCTGTACCATGTTTGCATAATAATTGACATGTTGTAAATATTTGCAGAAACTATGGAGCACTCCCGAGACGAAGCAACAGGAGCGATGTTGGGGGACATAATCGCACAAGGAAGTGATGAAGTTGCGTCATTTCTCAACGACACTGATGGTGAGGAAGGACTGGGTGAAGAAGAGGGCTATGTTCATGATGGCTTCGGCCCATTAGTGTCGTACAAGAAGAGGGCTATGTTCATGATGGCTCCAGTGACACAATGGAGGTACAAGAAGGAGACCGTGCTGACTGCTCCGGTGACCGAACCGAGTCCGGCCAGGTATATATATATTAGATAAGCCCGTGCTGACTAGTTAATTGATGCATCCATTGTTTTGGTATATGTACACATATTAATTACTCTCGTCTTTCTTACTTTTAATTTCTAGCCCTCCGGATCGAGCACAACTTCAGTAAGGAGACGAGGCCCAAAGAAAAAAGTTGATCTCGGATGAAAGGTTTGAGATCAGAGAAATCACGCTCGACGGCGAACCGATTGAACCCATCTAATCAAAGAACACATTTTCTGCTCAGTGTGGGTTCTTGTTAGGGACAAGATTCCGATCAGCATCCAGCAATGGTATAAGCCTATGGAGGAAGACCCTGAGGTGTCTTATGTCAATGATATGCAGAAAGAAGATCTTTGGACTCAGCTGAAGGCAAATTTCACCCTACCGCCAGAGGAGGATCCGGAGAAGCCAGTTAAAGAGCAATTAATCAAGTCTTGTGCTCTTAAGAAGATGGCAACCCTATTCAGGAGGTGGAGGAAAGAGCTGAACAAGTTTGTCGACAAAGAAGAGACACCAGAATTCATCGGCAAATATGAGAAGATCAAATATCACTGGCCCGCATTTGTGTCCCACAAGACATCAGGAAAGAGTAAGAAGATGTCAGCGACAAACAAGCAAAATGCTGCGAAGAAGAAGCTTCACCATCGCATGGGGTCAGGTGGCTACCTCAAAGCCCGGCCTAAGTGGTCCAAGGCTAAGAATGATCTGCTTGTAAAAGGGATCGAACCAGAGACAATGAACTGGCCAGACCATTGCCGGCCTTGGTTCTTCGGGGCTGGCGGAACCTTGGACCCTGTATCAGGGAAGTGTCGTTGGACGGACGAGCAACTGAAAATACCAGTCAAGAAGCTTTGGCACTATATCAATGCAGCGCAGTGAGGGACGTTCGTTCCAGATAGGGAGAAGGACGAGCTCACAATGGCCCTCGGGAATCCTGAGCACCCTGGACGGACACGAGGCACGCCAGGCTCCATTCCGTGGAAGGTTGGTTTTCCGGACGCAGGGGGTTACAAAACCCACAAGAGGAGGAAGAAACTGGAGCAGGGCCAACTGCAGGCGCTGCACAAAAGGGTAATGGGGCTTGAGGAACAAGAAGAGGAACGAGAAGCAGCAGATCGCAGCAAACGACCTGCTGAAGCTTCCCCCGAAGCTATCCCGCCATCTCAGCGGAGAAGCAGTGTGGCTTCCACCGAGCTGCTTCAGCCGGAGCATGTCTTGATGGCTCCTGCCAGCTATCCCATGGATGCTATCACGGAGTCTCAAAATTGCCACATTATGACGCGATGGATGAATTTGAAGGTCAAGGCGGCTGTTGGCTCTGTTTATCCTACTGGACCCGGCGCAACTTATCACTGTCGGCCGATTCCAGAAGGATATGCTAGGGTGATGGTGGATGAAATAACGGAGGGATTTGAGGACCTCCTGCTTGACCACCCTACCGGTGAAGGGGAGACTAGGCTGGGTTCTGCTCTGAAGACTCCATGCCTATGGCGGAAGGAGCTCATCAACCTTCCGAACTGGACGCCTCCGCCTCCTCCTCCTCCTCCGGTGAGTGAGGGCACTCCGCCTCCTCCACCGCCTCCTCCTCCGGCGAGTGACGATCAGGGCACGCGTGGCGGCACTACGCCTCCTTCTCCGGCACGTGGCGGCACTCCGCCTCCTTCTCCGCCTGCGCCGGCGCTCCCGAGCAGCCAGCAGCCTCCTCCCTCTCCGCCTCGCCAGCAAGGGCGGAAGAGATCCGCCGCCGCCCCGGCTGCTCCGGCGCATCGTAGTCCTTCTCCTCCGCCTCGTAAGTAAGCACGAAAGAAGATATACGCCGCAGCCGCTCCTTCTGCTCCGGCGTCTACCAGCACAACCAGACGCGGGAGGCAATTCAGATATGGTCCACCTCTCAAGCCTCTAGAGAAGTTACCGTACGAGAGGACCGAGGAGGAAGACACGACAATCGTGCGAACCCACATGAAGGAGTTCTTTGAAGGGGTGAAAGCAAAGAGACATCCACCTCCGGAGGAGAAGGTAGATCCGGTGAAAGCAAAGCGCACTCTCGATGCCCTGAGGAAACCGGCAAAGTCTCCACTGAGAACCAACTATGAGCGCATTACTGAACAGACATATCTCCAAGCGGAGCGGTCGGGAAGTACTCACAGACATCAAAGGTCAAGAGAATGAGCAGCTGCGAAAAAAATTGACCAGCTCGACGAACAAGCAAACCAATCGTGCCCCCCCGCTCAATGTGTCTAGCGGCAACATCGTCGCTAATGCTCCGGGGATGGTGGCCGGTTATGGCAGTATACAAGATTACCTGCCTGACGATCAACTTCCTGATTTCATGGAGGTGGACGAACACAGATACGAGTACGGGAAGCCTCTCGTCAAAGATGAAAAATCTCTAACAACGATCATGCGAAGATTCCATAATTGGTACATGAAAACCTGCAGAGAGTCTGGGGGGACGAATAGTTTGTATCTGAACATTAAAGAGGAGCACGACCTCGTTGCAACTGATATGTTGTGTGTTCCATTTGAGGAGTTCTCCGTGTTCTTCAATCAAAAGGCCCTCGATAAATTAACGGTCTTTTGCTACTGCCTATAAGTACTATTTCTGTCATTAAGTCTCTATATATAGCTCGGCTCTTTCATTGCATGTATTTATAATTAATTATCCTCAATATATTATGCAGATTGAAGATTGTCGAGTGCATAAAACAAGAAATTTATGATATTGGGTTCATTAACACAAATATATAGATGAATTTCTGGTTAAAAAGCACGCCAAAGAGGCCGAGGACAACTTGCTACAATCATTGATTAAAAATCAAAACAAAGATACCATACTCTTTGCTTACAACGGCGAGTGAGTGTTACTGTCGTGTGCATATTCGGTTTCCCTTATTACTCGAGCGAGGTTATAGTAATGTAATTGATGAGTTATGCATGCGTGCGCAACTTCCACTATGTTCTTCTAGAGATTAAGTTTGAGCGGGGACTAGTAACCGTCTTAGACTCGAGACGGAAAGATCCCGAAACCTATGCGGACATGACTGAATTGCTCAACAAGTAAGTTCAATCGATCATTATCGCACCATATCGGCAACTTTTTTGTTCATTTCCTGATATCTCAAGTAATAATTATTATTTTCTTTGTCTTGCAGGGTTTGGAAACAGTTCACCGCAGAAACTCCGGGACTGCCGAAGGAGCTGCGATATACATACCCGAGAGTAACTACTACTGGCTAGCTAGTTGCGCGCATCTCCCGTTGATTCTATAGCTATATTTTCATCAATGCCATTTATAATGCTTCATTATCAGTTTTATTGACCTCTATTTCTCGTAAAGTGCTTGTGGCAGGAACAAGGGAATGATTTCTGGGGATACTATGTGCGCGAGTTCATCCACAACGCGACTTTGAAAAATAAGCGGGGCTACTCTCAAAGACAATATGAAGTGCGTAAGCAATAATATTCACAATTTCATTTTATTACACCATCATTTCTGTTGAGTTTCATTCATATATATGTATTAATTAACCCCCTTCTTCAAATTAGACGTGGCAGATGCGGAATGAACTCCTAGAACAAGATCGCATGAAAGCAATTGAAGAGGAATTGGCGGGATTCTTTCTTGACCACGTCATCAATAAAGCCGGAGAATACCATGTGGAAGTTGATTTCAAATTCCTAGGGGATTGTAATTAAGAGATCTTACATATTAATGTACATGTATGTAGCCAGTAGCGTCGGATAGATAATACAAAAACTTGTTGTTCGACCAATCTCTCGGAGATGGAGAGGTCGATCGATCACTTCTCTTGGTATGCATGACGAACTTCTGTACTTAATGGTTCCCTTCATTTTCTTACTAGCTAGCGTGTCGAGGGCCTCTCTATGTATAGTACGTAGCGTCGACCAAGCACGGACATAAGAGAGGACAGTTCTCTCTATTAATTAGCTAGCTAACTCAATATATGAAACACCTAAATTAACCCCCCAAAACCCCCAACCCCCCCTTTAAAAAAAGAAAATCCCCAGCCACTGGAATGCTGACGCGTGAAGGCCTTTTGGTCCTGGTTGGTGCCACCAACCGGGACCAAAGGCCCCCCTGCCTGGGCTCGGCGCACCGGCCACGTGGAGGCACATCTGTCCTGGTTCATGTTTGAACCGGGACTAAAGGGGGGAGGTATTTGTAACGACCCATTAGTCCCGGTTCATGAAACGGGACTAAAGGCCCTTACGGACAGGGAAAAATTCCCCCTTTTCTACTAGTGCGAAGTAGTGCTTGAACATGAGGGTCCCGCATGATTGAACTTAGACACTTAGTACCGACGAACTCTGCGGCGCGGAGTCCACATTCTCTCCGCCGCCATGTCCGACCCTTTCTCCTCCGCTATGTCTGTCCTCTTCCCCGCCGCCATTATCAATCATCTCTTCTTCTTGCCCCGTGTCGTCATTGCATGCCCCGTCGGTGTCCTCAACATCATCATCCTCATCTTCAATTTTCCACCAAGTATAGCCATCCATGAAACCAGTCATGAGCAGGTGCGATTCGACACAACCTTTGTCATAGGGGTCGAGCCAAACTATTCCTTTGCATCTTCGACACAGACATAAAATGTCTGTTGGGTTATTTTCTTTAATGTCCTACACCGCCGATCGCAACCACCTGTCGACCATCGTTCCACTGACCATCATGAACGCCTACACGGTAATAATAAACAAATGGATTATAAAAATGCATGCATGCATCAAAGTCATACAAAAATTTGGCATGACCTTCCCTAAAAATAGGACATATAGATCTAGAGTTTGCCTGGAATTCGCCGAAACGGAAATAAATCGACATTTTGGCAAAACATAGGCAACTCACAAGCACAATTTGGTGTTAACTTGTGTCACACACACAATTTCCATCATATCACCCGATTATGTCATATCGCACACACATACACATATTTCCATTCTTGAAAAAGCATGATTTTTTAATCACCTATCTCGAGATCGAGCGCACGGTGGAGATGACACTATTAGGAAAACGGCTATAGCTAATATGGACATTAATGGCGCACCATATATGTGGTGCGCCACTGCTATATAGCAGTGGCGCACCAGATACAGGTACGCCATTATTGGCCACATTACTAATGGCGCACCTGGTGTGTGGTGCGCCATTACTAGTTTTGAAAAAAAATATAAAAAAACATGTTAGTAGTGGCGCACCAGTGTATAGTGCATCCTGGTTACTAATGGCGCATTCTTAGGTGGTGCGCCATTACTAACTTTCTGAGGTGGCCAAAAATTTCACCAAATGCACCCCCCCCCCTCCCGGACCGCCTTTTCAGATTCAAAAAAATAAAAGAAAATGATAGAAATGTCAAAAAAAATAAAAGAAAATAAGATTACCATGTGATATGTGGTCTAGTTGTTAGCAAAATTCACAAACATGGA
>NC_041393.1:684898465-684899366 GCF_002162155.2 Triticum dicoccoides
GGTGTGTGGTGCGCCATTACTAGTTTTGAAAAAAAATATAAAAAAACATGTTAGTAGTGGCGCACCAGTGTATAGTGCATCCTGGTTACTAATGGCGCATTCTTAGGTGGTGCGCCATTACTAACTTTCTGAGGTGGCCAAAAATTTCACCAAATGCACCCCCCCCCCCCCCGGACCGCCTTTTCAGATTCAAAAAAATAAAAGAAAATGATAGAAATGTCAAAAAAAATAAAAGAAAATAAGATTACCATGTGATATGTGGTCTAGTTGTTAGCAAAATTCACAAACATGGATTTTTGACTTTTTTGCAAAATCTCTTGAGAATTTGTAAAATGGGCATAACTTTTTCATACGAACTCCGATGAAAAAGTTTTTAATATGAAAAATCATCTACTCGAAAAGTTATATCCGTTGAAGATTTTTAGAATCCTCAAAAACCTAACAAAAAAGTTACGGGGCTTTCAAGATCTGGAGAGGCAAAAAAATTCAAAATATATCAAACTCAGTAATGGCGCACCTGCCCATGGTGTGCCATTACTATCTTCCCGCCTTCAAAATTTAAACTGTATGAAAAAAATAAGAAAAAAGTTAGTAATGGCGCACCGGTCCAAGGTCCGCCATTACTATCTTCCTGCCTTCAAAATTCAAAATAAAAAAAACTAAAAAAAATAGTAATGGCACTATGCCGTATATATGGCTGGGCAGGGTCCGCTCCTCCTTACCTCTTCATTTTTCTCCTCCACTCCATCTTCTCCTCTCCTCCACTCCATTTCCCCTCCTCTCCTCCACCATACTCCCGTCCTCCTCTCC
Organism: Triticum dicoccoides; assembly: GCF_002162155.2. Taxonomy (NCBI): domain Eukaryota; kingdom Viridiplantae; phylum Streptophyta; class Magnoliopsida; order Poales; family Poaceae; genus Triticum; species Triticum dicoccoides. The sequence goes on from NC_041393.1 coordinate 684,899,276, forward strand.
GGTGAGCTCCTCCTCCTCCTCCTCCTCTCCGGCGACCTCCTCCTCCCTCCTCTCCTTCCCTCTCCTCACGGTTTATCCTCCTCCCTCCTCT
>NC_041393.1:684899376-684929365 GCF_002162155.2 Triticum dicoccoides
CCGGTGATGTAGGCGAGCTCCTCTCCGGTGACCTCCTCCTACTCCTCTCCGACGATGTAGGCGAGCTCCTCTCCGGTGACCTCCTCCTCCTACCTCCTCTCCTCCTCACGGTCTCTCCTCAACCCTCCTCTCCGGCGAAATCCTCTCCGGCGAACTCCTCTCCGGCAAAAGAACGTACAAGATCCAAAAACGAGAACAAAATTTGAAAAAATATCGTGCAAAAAAACGAGCAAAAAACGAGCAAAAAAAAGGGCAAAAAAAATCCCGATCCAGATCCAGATTGAAAATTCAAAATAGTAATGGCGCACCGTGGGGGTTAGAATGTGCGCCATTACTATTTTCCCTCTTCCAAATTCAAAAAAAATCGACAAAAAATAATAAAAAAAAGTTACCAGTGGCGCACCTGAAAAGGTAGTAATGGCGCACTACCAGGTGCGCCACTATTATCTGGTATACTAATGGCGAACTAGAGGTGCGCCATTAGTACTTGTTACTAGTGGCGTGGTGAAAGTGGCGCACCTATAGTGCGCCATTAATGGCAAAAATAGGTGCGCCACTAATAGGCCTTTTTCTAGTAGTGTGATGATGTAGTAGGGTGATCAAAAGTGGACAAAGCTCTTCTTGACAAGGCTAGATCTAGTTAGGGGGTACATATGTCACTTCACTAAATGCTACATCTACCTAGCTAGCTAATTTTGGAGGAGACAACTTAAACTAGTGGAGGGGGAAGGAAAAAGAGAAAGGAGATGCATTAATGGAGGTGGTGTAGTTAGCTAGGAGTAATAGAGAGAGAGAAAGGTAGATAGAAGAAGGAGAATAATGGGGGAGAAGTAGTGAGGAAGAAGCAAAGTGAGGTAGAGAGGAGGTGGGAGGTAAGGGAAAGTGAGGAACAGAGGATGGGGGAGGGGGAGGGGGAGGGAAAAGGTGGTATATGTTGCGGCTTAGCACTAGCGCTGGTCGTAAACCTCGCTACTGCTAATACGATAGCAGCAGCGCGATTCTGGCACACGCGCTACTGCTAAGCGGGGCCCGCCATGTGGCCAATTTCAAAATTAGCAGTAGGGTCACCCAAAAAAGTGCGCTACTACTATTACTTTATCAGTAGCGCTGTTATAAAGAGTGCGCTACTGCTAAACCTAGGGTGTAGGGAACTGTCGGTCGATTTTAGTAGTAGCATGGTTCCACCGAGCCTCCCTACTGCTAAGTGAGTAGCAGTAGTGCCTCTTCCTGTACCACGTTGTTGCTAAGATTCTGTGTATAAGATTTTCCCTAGTTGTGGTCGTTTTTCCCTTAGCAATAATACAAATACGTGTCTTGTCCCCTACTCTTTGTCTCTGTGATATAGAGCACCGTGAGATTGAACCCATTACAAAGCACCGCTCCCACTAAAGGTAAATATATCTAGTGGGCCAAACAAAACAGATAGATCGGTACAAAGCTATAACAATCATGCATAATAAAGTTCAGAAAAGACTCCAGTACTTCTCATAAATATTCAAATCATAAACCCACAACTCATTGGATCCCAACAAACAAATCGCAAAAGAAGATTACACCGAATAGAACTCCAAGAACATCATGGAGAATATTATATTGAAGATTAAAGAGATAGAAGAAGCCATCTAGCTACTAGCTATGGACCAGTAGGTCTATGGTGAACTACTCATGCATTATCGGTAAGGCGGCGAGAATGATGTAGAAGCCCTTCATGATCGATTCCCCGTCCGGCAGAGTACTGAAAAAGGCCTCCTGATGGGATCACGGAAGAATAGAGACATGCAGCGGTAAAAAAGTGTTTTGGGTAGCACTCTGTTGGTTTCCCGATTTTAGAGAATTTATAGAGGTGGAATTAAGTCAGACAAGCCCACGAGGGCCAACAAGTTAATAGCCCCCCTCCCCCTAGGGCACGCCTTGTTGCCTTGTCGTCTCCTCGCTTGCCATTTGGTCTCCTCCTGAAGCTTCTACGGTCTCTCTTGTCAAGAAAAAATCGTCAAAAAAATTGTAGCGCTTCGACTCCGTTTGGTATTGATTTCCTCGAAAATCAAAAACAGGCACAAACACAATAACTGGCACTAGGCACGGGGTTAATAGGTTAGTCCAGAAAATAATATACAATAAAATATACGTGCATATAAAACATCCAAGATTGATACTACTCCCTCCGTTTTTAAATATTTGTCTTTTAGAGATATCAAATGGAATACCATATACGCATGTATATAGACATATTTTAGAGGGTAGATTCACTCATTTTTCTCCGTATGTAGTACTTGTTGAAATCTCTAGAAAGACAAATATTTAGGAACGGAGGGAGTATAATAACATGGAAAAATAAAAAAAATTATAAATATGTTGGAAACGTATCAAGCATCTCCAAGCTTAATTCCTGCTCGTCCTCGAGTAGTTAAATGATGAAAATAGATTTTTTGATGTGGAATGCTAGCTAACATGTTCATCATTAATCTTTTTTTTGGTGTACGAATATTAAGATCCGAATGATTCAAAGCAACAGTCTATAATTTGATATAAGTAGCAGTGTGACCCACGCAATTGCATGGCTAGATTTAGTACATATTTTCATATATTCCTCTAGAAGATATTTGATTAAATATCAGCAAGCATATGAAGGGCATATATGCTGTATGGAAACACAACCACTATCCGGTAAGCATGCATTTGTATTAATCGTATTGTGTTTTCGGTATAAGACTATCAATGGAAGACCGATAATATTGACGCTTTGGTGTCATGTGTAAACCATGTACTTTCCACTTGTCTTGGTCTTCTCCTACTACATACGTCATTGTCTTTTGACATCTAAATTCCCACTAAAAACTTGTAGGGAACCATTTTATACTACGGTAAAATAAACACGGTTGGACTTGAGGTTCGTTGATGTATTCATCCTGCCGCCTTCTGATTGGATAAACGGCAATCATGTTTTTTGTCGATACAACGTCATGCCTTCCAAATGGTTCCAAGAAAGCTTATCTCACTCTAATTGACTTTGGAAAAATATAAATATTCTCTCTTCCCCCTTCGTTGTTCGATCTCCCCGTCTTGCCATATTACTTTTCCCATGTGTGTCTCTAGTATTTTGTGTTGTATACATGTCAACTTACTCCAATATTCCATGTGACAATGTCACTTGGCCATCTAAATATACTATTTGTATATATTTTTCAAAAATCTGCAATTCGGCACAGATTGTTTGTCTTATCTTTTCCATATTGTTTTTCATTGCCGTTACTTTTACCAAAATTTATGCCTTTGTCTAAGAATTAAATCTTTTTAAGTCAATATGTCATTACATATATATTTTTCACAATTTCTCTATTTATGAAAAGGCTACTTTGCTATCACAATTATTTATTATTTTTAATTTCACATATAGAATACAGATGTATTGTTTTTCATGTGAATATGAATAAAATAAAATGTACTATTTTCACCTATGTACATATTATTTTAGCTCAAATGAACGAATATGGGGGTTTGTATGTCTACTATTGGTGTTTTGATAATACCTTTTCATGCGTGTAATTTGTTTTGTGTCATGGCTACAGTGGCATATCTTGGTGCGGGCTCCGGGCCATTTAAAACTATAAACGCATGCTCCTTTTTATGTTGCTCCTTATAATATTCTATGCATGCAAACACACGGTCTAGCGTTCTGTGCTGTATAGGTGCGTGTCCTAGTAACTCACGACTTCTTTTTTCTTTGACAGTCCGAGGAGGACACGTCTCCGTATATTGCCGTCGAACCGTGTATTATAACCATGGGTCTGTTTAGAACACATCTAGATATAATATAATTATGTCACATCTAACCTTGTGTCCACTCTGTTAGTGATTTATTTTTTCCCTAGCTTTTTTTTTGTTCCTTGTTGCTGCGTTATTTGTGGAAGTTTAGATGTGACATCATTAAAAAACATGAATCTAGATGTGAATTAAACAAACTGTATAACCATCTAAACTTTTTTAGCTGCGTTTAGTTGCCCCAACACAAATGATGTTGATCTTATCATCATCTCGAAATAGTGATACAAGTTATCATATGTCTCCTACATGGTCATCGCATACACATGTTTCATCATGTCTAAACTATGATATAAAAGAGAAAAGCGGCGGCAACAAGGAAAAGCGGGATTATGTAGTACTTGTTGAGGTGTCGGTTCCGAATCCTCTCTAGCGCTAGAGTGAAACTCAAGTAACTAGCTTTGGCTTCGATTCTGCCATCAAACCCTTTCTGGCTGCCGCCCAGGAAGCGGTATACTTGTGCCTAACACTCTGGTTACTCATCATACACTCCCAGAACATGCCCGATGTACACGGCATAGCACTTCTTCGCTATCGATGATCTAGGTACCTGCTAGAGAAGCATCGTCATCGTGCGAATTCAACGATAACCATAATATACCTGAGCAACACTTGGAGAAAGAATTAGAAAATAGAAGGAAAATTTTAGCAACAATAATATGCAGAATAATATACTTGAGCAACACGAATAGAAAGAGTTAACAAATAGAAGGAAGCAACATATAGTAAATATAATTAACGAAGTTTATCGCACACAAACTAATTAACTAGAGGGCGACACCGTTTACATCAAACAGAGTTTCATCATACAAAAATCCAAAGTTCCGTCACACAAAGTTTCATCGTACTGAAAGTCAATCAGTCAATGTTCCCTCCTTCCAAATCCGGGAGGATGCACCCTAGCTCCGCGAAAGGCGTATTTTCCAGACGTTCTAGGGCTAGGCGAGCTCGGACGTTAACCCGCAATATTGGGCCGCCATGCAACATCCCATTCTTGTCGACGACTTCTTTCATGACGATCTGCAAAATTTCTTGTTAGATGCGATAGAAGTCTGTTCGGTGTTGGTCATCCGGTATGGCTCCTAAGCTTTTGGCCCATTTTCGGATATGGCCATCGGATGAAGATGTCATACGAAGTGTTTGCCGATCGATCCCGCTTGAACTCTAGCATGTGATGGATGACGTAGAATCCAACCGTATGTTTGTGTGTCGGTTGCTGGACGCACCAAAAGTCAGTCTTATGGTTGAAACACGGCGCGGCGTTCTTTTGTTTTCTGACCTTCATGTGGCTCCCCATAATACCCAAGCTCATCATAGCACTATCAAGAACACTCTTTATATGTGTGTGATCATTCTTCTGCATTTTCTTGGACGTGTCAAAATATATGGCGTGGGACGCTTGCGGAAAAAGAATGATGAGGATGACGCGCCTCCCGCCACATAAAATAAGTACACCTCAAATTAGTCTCCATACGAAAGGATGTATGTGTTATACAGGCTATGCATGAATGACTTACAAGGGATGATAAGGCAGGAGAATCGTTTTCTTGTCTTTATTGGCAACCATAAAGTCTACGATGTGGTTCCTCTCATATTCACGGTTCTTTGGATTCTCTGCCAAGAAGCCCTCATGCATGTAGTACGGTTCCGCGACCGCGATCCCAGAGATTTGCACATTCTTGATGATGTTGTTCATATGTAGGGCATAAAGGTGGACGAAGGTAAAATCGAGCCCCTTAATATGAAACATCTCGAAGATGTAATCAAATCACAGGAAGAACATGTCTATGGGGCATGTATGTACATATAACATGGCCATAGGCACATGCACCACGTAAAGTGGGTATCCTGGATCATCCGAGGTGATAAGGCTCTTCTTTGTCGACAACACATCTTCATGCAGTCTCTTGAGATCTCCTGTTATGCCTTCTAGTGCTTTCGCCGGTAGGATCGGCTTGCCTAATACATGGAGTGCCGGCGCACCTCTGACTAGTACACTGTATGCAACCCTAGTCATCAGAGGCGGCTGGCTCATCGAAGCAGCTTTTGTGGCAATAGAGCCTTTCTTCGGCGGTCTCTTCCTCTACTTCTTCTTGGGTAGAGCTAGTTAGCCCACCAGACCCTTTCTGGATCCCTCCATCAGTGTTGTCGGGCTATGCATGGGCTGACCCTCGGGTAGTTGACCTTGGATTGATGCTGCATCTGAAGGCGTGTCCTGCGAGGACATCAACAAAGACTTCTTACACTTCCAAGGATGTTCCCCTTCTAGTGCATCATGCAACTCATCTTCACACTCATTATGACCCAGAAGTATAGGGGATCAATCGTAGTCCTTTCAATAAGAAAAGAATGTCGAACCCAACGATGAGCAGAAGGAAATGACAAGAGGTTTTCAACAAGGTAATTTCTGCAAGCACTGAAATTTTAGGTAACAGATAGTTTGATAGCAAGATAATCTGTAACGAGCAAGTAATGGTAACGGTAACAAAGGTGCAGCTAGGTAGCTCAATCCTTTTGTGGCAAAGGAAAGGCCAAAACAATCTCTTATAATAAGCAAAGCATTCTTGAGGACACACGGGAATTTCATCTAGTCACTTTCATCATGTTGGTTTGATTCGCGTTCGCTACTTTGATAACATGGTAAGTTGGTGGACCGGTGCTTGGTTGCTGTTCTTATTTGAACAAGCCTCCCGCTGATGATTAACCCCCTCGCAAGCATCCGCAACTACGAGAAGAGTATTAAGATAAAATCTCACCATATCATTAAACATATGGATCCAAATTAGTCCCTTGCGAAATAGTGCAGGGGAAAGCTTCTATCACTCTAGCAACCCATCATCTAATAACTACTCCACAATGAATTACCTTAGGCCCAAAGATGGTGAAGTGTCATGTAGTCGACGTTCACATAACACCACTAACGGAATCACAACATACATACCATCAAAATATCGAACGAATACCAAATTCACATGATTACTTGCAACATGACTTCTCTCGTGGCGTCAAGAACAAAAGTAACTACTCACAAATGATATTCATGTTCAAGATCAGAGGGGTATTAAATAACATAATGGATCTGAACATATAATCTTCCACCAAATAAACCATATAGCAATCAACTACAAGATGTAATTAACACTACTTGTCACCCACAGGTACAAATATGAGGTTTCGGTACAAGGATTGAACACAAGAGATAACCTACGGTTTTGAGATGAGATGGTGTTGTTGGCGATGAGGATGGCTTCGACTTCCCCCTCCGAGAGGGAAGATCGCCCTGCGGAATCGCTCCGCCGGAGGGCTAAAGTGCTCCTACCCAAGTTCCGCCTCAAGACGGCGGTGCTCCGTCCCGAAAGTCCTGCCCTTATTTTTTCTAGGTCAAAATGCCTTGTATACCAGAAGATGGGCACCGGAGGTGGGCTGGGCTGCCCACCACCCACCAGGGTGCGCCTGGGGGGGGGGGCTGGCGTGCCCTGTTGTCTTGTGGGCACTTGGCAGCCCCCTCTGGTAGTTCTTTTCTCCAATATTTATTATATATTCCAAAATAATTCTACATAAAATTTCAGCTCAGTTGGAGATGCGCGGAATAGGTACCTCTGACATAGCTTTTTCAGGTCCAGAATTCCATCTGCCGGCATTCTCCCTCTTTGTGTAAACCTTGCATATTATGATAGAAAAGTCATTAGAAAATGAAATGCTATTGTGCATAAAACATTATAAATAATACTAGGAAAAGATGATGCAAAATGGATGTATCACTTATATGCTGAGTCATATGGCAGCTGACTCATCAGTTCTGCGGCATCATAGCCGGTATTGATGTACTAGGGAGGGTCAACCTCATCCATGTCCTCATTTATATCTTCTTCCATGGGGCGCGAGGAAGATTCTTTGGCCATAGCAACAGCTAATTCTTGCATTGCCATAGCTTCGTCGGGTTCTCGTGGTCCTCTCCCCCAGTTCATAGTAGAGGACGAAAGTCCTCATAGGCAACTTTCACACTAGCCATGGAAACCCTGAAGTCGTTCTCGGGCATCTGCCGGCCGTGGAACAAGTGCTCCTTGGGCTTTCTTACCGTACACTTGCCCACATCCACCAACTGACCATTGATGTCGTGGAGTAGGGTGCACAGATTTTCGTTGGCCTGCGAGGACATCTGTGCGGTGTGTCGGACATCCGAAAGGCAATGGAAACGGAAGATTATGGATACTAGTCGCCAACCCGTGCGGTGCATTCGCACGGGCTATAATATTTAATTATTCAATAATGTTATTTTGTGATAATTAGCATGGAAAACTAATTTTTTGTCCGACATAACCTATTGTGGTTCCGTTGGTTATTTCCCAAAGTTCTTCCATATAAACAAACATCAATGAAAATCCGATATTTCATAGGCCTAAACGGCATATCTTGAAAATAACCGAGAGATGATACACAATATTAAGATTATAGTTAATATTATTCCCCTAAGTTAACTAACTATTGATAAGTGATGGTACAACAAAATAAGAAATAACATAAGAAATATATTGTAGTTCCCGGTGTCTCGGTTAGCTTATTGACATTGTATTGTTGCAGACGTCGGGAGTAACTGATACTGCCTTAATAATATATTAACCTTTACGAAAAAAGGATTCCGAAGTATAAGTTGGTTAGTGTTGTAACCCCGCAAAAAAAAGTTCCATAATCTTACAATCTGATAGATCTATCCAAAAATAGGATTTAGGCAAGGTTCTCTAACCTGTCAGGATTGGTATTAGGCCATATGGTGTTTTACAATCTGTAAACAGCCTCAGCCAGCAACGTGTTTGCATGAGGATTAGTCCAAAAGTCCCGGTGCTCCTTACATGTCCAACCGAGCAGTGATTATCTTCTGGGATTTCAGTCATGGAGTACTATGAACTGTTTGTAAAAGAAGCACTATAGACAACTTAGTTTTCCAGTTAGATATACCTTTAACCATATATATACCCAAGCGCAATGCTTGATGTACTACTCTTAGCAGTATGACCTTATATATTAGTGGCAAAAACAACACAACAGAAGGCTTGAGCTCACAACCATGAGAGCAACAAAGCCACATCGAGTTACATCTCTGGGCTGGAGACCCTAGCTTTCATCGGCGTCATCTAGCTTTAATTAGCATGGACAAATCGCACTACATGGCTAGATGTTGCACAGACACTCCTCCTGGCCGGAGATTGATCATGCTGGACAGTGTTAGGTACAGGTTAATTCATTATGCACCTTTTGTAGCCTCAAAAACATCAACCAACCTTTAAGCCGCTGCATCAGAACACTCCAACTCAGTTCATGCCTCTTGACTGTAGGTGACAATGGCTTCCTCGCCGTGTTGCAGTGGGGCTGCATGGGCGGTGATTCATTGTCGGATCTATCTGGATCTAAAGGTTTGGTCTCCCTGACACCAAGCCAATAATATTAACTAATGTCCACTGAGATCACCACTGATATGATGTTCCAAGTATATTGAGAGGTGAAGATAAAATCGTAGCCACTTCTACATTGATCGTATCGCAGAAACGGATATGTTCCTAGTACTGATAGAAGCACGTGTGGAAGTTTGTGCTCATGTCAACGCAAGATATGATGGCGGACTACCGTAGAGATACGCAGCCATGTAGTGGATTCTTCCTTCCATCTACAACCGATCTTCAAGTAAATATCAATGGAGCTCGAAAGTTGAGGACCACAACAAAAGGGGTCGCAGGACAATCCACGTGAAATACAAATGGATCTGGGGACATTTTTCTGTGAGAATTTGAGTTCGCCTTGAGAGCTTGAGAGAGTACCGTGAGAGAGAGATTGAGGGAGTTGGTACATGGGAGAAAGAGATACGTGATAGATTTTGTTAGAGCTACTTGAGAGAGGGAGACTGTTTTTTTTAGAATAGAGATTGAGAGAGTTAGTTTGTGGGAGAGAGATACGTGAGAGTTATTTAGGTGAGAGAGTTTTATTAGAGATACGTGAGAGGTTGGGTCATGGGAGAGAGATAAGTTAGTTTTTTTTCTCATTGAAGAGATAAATGAGACGTGGAGAAGGTTACCTAAGTTTTTTTTTCTGTGAGTCGATCTAAACCGTAATAATTCGGTCCTATCTGATTAACGGCTCATAAAATCTAATTAACGTGGGAATTTTTAGGAAGTGCCTAATTAGTATAGGTATAGAGGTATAGATATAGATAGATAGATAGATAGATAGATAGATAGATAGATAGATAGATAGATTGATGTTGACAAGGGTGCGACGCGTAATTACCATGAGGGCGTTGAGCTCAGCCAATGTGGAAGCCCCACTGAGCATGCCGGAGACGGAGGACGGGCTGCTATTAGCGGGTGTGGGAGCAGGTCCGGTTGTGAGAGCTAGGAGCCGGGTGATCTCTTCTCCAATCGTTTGTCGCTTCTTTGCAGCCAAATGGCGGAAGGCCTACTTGACTGGCCTTGTGTCATTGTGGATGTTGAGGCTGTGTCGTTCCTTTTCGGTGGGTACTCCAGGCATGTCCATGGGATTCCGAGAAAATATCTTTCAGTTAGCCCGGAGGAATGTGAGGAGCTCGGACTCTTGTTCCTCTGACAGGTCTCCTTGAATTGTCCCTGTCCTGTTTGCGGCCTCGATTATACCTGGAACTTCTTGATGTCTTTTGTTGGCTAGAACACGGGGCCTTGTCTTGATTTGGTTGGAAGGGTCGTTACATCGAGGTGTCCATAGATCACTTGATTTGTTCGACCTCCGCGGAGGCCAGGGCGGCCTCGGTGAGCTCGACGTTTGAGACCTCAACCTCAAGCGCCGTCTCTGGGCTACCATGCGCTGTGATCGTGTCGCTAGGACACGACATCTTCAATCGCAGGTAGGCGTATGATGGTACTTCCATGAACCGAGCATATGCCGGCTTGAGGAAGATTGCGTTGTAGCCGCTCCAAAACGGGGCGACCTCGAATTGTATCTGTTTCGATCGGAAGTTGTCCTCATTTCTGAATATGACCTTGAGCTCTCCGCCAGATGGGTCGGATGGGACAACCTGGGACGAAGCCATGGAAGTCGATGCTTGACAGCTGGAGGCCGGATAGGGAGATCACCATCTTTGGCATCTGATGGAGCGGAAAACCGTCAGTCCCTCGGTAGGTGGCCTGGCGAGGTCGGAAGTACTGGGACATTGCCCGCGCGCACAAGTTATAGATGTTCGGGTGTTCGGAGAGTAATACCCAACATCCTTCTTACTTTTGATATTCATGATGGAGGGATACCTCGTGCGGTGGATTACGGTGGTGTGGATATGATTGCTACCGAGAGTTATTCTACAACATAGTAGATCGTGAGAGCTAGTGTTTACACGAGGGAGATGCGATCTATCCAGCCGCTCTCCTGGCATGGAGTCTACCAAGGCCCTCGACCGCCTACAGGTCGCCGTGGGCCCAATTCTAGGATGACCGCCGAGTTCCCATTGGCGAATCCACCCCCGGCGTATCGCACTGTCACCGTCAGAGTCTTCTCGAAGCGTCTCTAAAAAAGGAAGTTCATAATTCGTAAAATCCTGCTGGGCACGCCTGTCACACCATCATCGACTTGATCGAGGCACCTCATCGCTCTAATGCCCCTCTCTACTCCTCCATGTGGCCTGTCTGTGGGTGGCGGCCGGCCTCGATGAACGCAGCGTGCGGCCGTGCTATCCTAGAAATCTTCGTCCAACACATTTTTTGTTTCTTTCCATAGCTCTGTACGAAAGGCATTATGTGCACATCTGATCCCTTACCTCAGCGGTTTAATTGGGATTATATTACATGATATATTTTTGGTAACTCGTAAAACTCTTGTGGTTTCTGGGCTGGCGGGCAAATACGTGGGTACTAATAAATATTTTCCTTAATTGTAGTAGCGCCAGGTGGAACGTTGTGTATCCTTGTATTTTTCTTTAGAAGAACAATTAATCCGCAAGGGTGTATCCTCCTATAATCTTTAGAATATCTTCAACTAAAGGTTATAGTAATTCTAGGATGCAAATAAATCAATATTTAATGGACAATGGGACCACCTAACACCCTGGCATATGTCCTACAACTTTTCGTGCCCTACCTATACCTAGCAGCAATGGATACTCAATTCTACAACACGCTCGTGTGCCGTATTATGACATGGCCCTAATGACGTGATACTTGTACTGCTATTCAAGTAAAGTGGATAGCTTTCGCGCCATTTTGTCAAATGTGAAGTAGCATGATGTACGTAATTAATTTATACAATGATTTTGTGCTATGAGATGATGTAATATTTAACCATTTTGGCATGGCGAGCTCTAGCGTTCTTCATGTATCAATAATACTTCCATAAATTCAATGCCAACGGCCATATATAAAACGAGTTAGTTGCTTCTCGTGCCAAACTAATCAGTCGCATAACCGATAGCTGAGCACTACTGTAAAATAACGATCATCAAAAGTTCATGCCAGTACTAACCCTAATTAACATGGATGTCATTACATTAAAGCAATTGACCAAAGAGTAGAAAGTTACGAACAATGTCTGTTTCAGAATCGCTATTTCAAAAAAGGGCGACATAGAAGACCTCTCATTTCATCGCAATGTGCAGCAGGAACCCAGCTAAATATAATAGCCATTTTGAATTTTCGGTGAATTGAAACCGTCACTTTTGAACCAAATACCACTCAAAAATAGAAGAAGAAAAATCTTTTGGACAAAATACAACTCAAAAAAATAAAAAGAAAATCTTTTGGACCAAATTCTTCAGCTCCGCCCTTCCGGTCTTCCAATTTCAACCACCTGCCTATTTTACTCGCATTTTCAACCCTAGGCACTTTTCCTACCAACCCCGGCCCTCCTTCACTGTCCGGCCGATCAGTCATCAAGGCGCAGAATTCCAAAGATAGGCCCGGCCCGCCCGAGGATATATATAGCGCGCACCCCCACGAAGAATTCCTCCACTCACAGCCAGCCTCCAACCACACCTCGCGTTCCTTTCCGTCTCGTCGTCGCTCTCCTTGGCTCTCCCCATCACCCCGCCTCTGCAGTTGGCCCTCGCCTCACCTCTCCATCTACCCGTGCAGCAGGCGCGTTGTACAGGCTGATTAAACGGGCAAACCTGCGACTGCTGCACCGTCTAACGCCAGCCGACAGACCAAGCTTGCGCTCTCTAACTGCGGGCGGAGAGAGCAACGAGCGTGGTCCTCTCCTCACCGTGATTCGACACAGACCCCAAGGTTTGCTAAATCCTCGACCTGTCTCCTCGATAGCCACCTTTTATTTAACGGAACTGTGGTCGAAGATAGAGATTCGTTTGCTTAGGGCATGTACAATGGTGGCATACGGATACATATGCCCCATGACAAAAAGTAATTTGAGGCATCTATATTTATTTTGTCTCCCCAATGCAAGCTACCATTAGTGGACCTCATTAAAAAATAAAAAATAAAGACTCTACCACACATCCATCTCTACTTTTCACTCCAACCTTTTCAACTTTTGTCACCGGACCACACTTTTTCTTTCAAGCACCCGCCTCCTGAAGAGGATCCCGCTTCCCTAACCGAACCTACTTTACGTCACATCCGATCCTACATGGCATGCGAGGCATCACCTTGAGGCTACGCATTGTACATGCCCTTAGCGGCGGCCCGCGGGTGGTTAAAAGTTTGTCCGCTGTGCTCTGGCCCGAGGCCGATCTGAGGCATGACCGCGCGCGCCTCGGTCCGCGAGTTCACGAAGGTACGACGGGCGTGCGTTGCCGGGGATTTGATCAGGGGCGCCAAAATTATGTCGCTGGCCGCTTTGGCTGTCCGTCCCCGTCGCCTGTTGAAGTTTTATTAGGATTTCGGAAATGTTAACGCCCACACGTGCGGGCGTTGACCATCTCGACCATACGCATCCATCACCATCCAGTACTATATGCACAAATCTTGGCATAATCTGGCTGATTTTCTGTGCCGCGTAGGACAAGGCGTGTGTGTGGTGTGTGACATAGTTCGCCCACACATCCGTTTTACCACACGGAGGGGCCGGTGTGTGGGCGTTTAGAAGTTCACCCACACATCAGTTTTCAGTCACGCACAAGGGCTGGTGTGTGGGCATTTGTCATCTCGGCCACACGCCCGTCTCCTCTCCCACACCCCAGCTGCTAGTTGCCATGTGTTTTTGCAGCGCATATGGCAACTGCCCCTAGTGTGCTTTATAAGCAGGTGGCAACTCTCTTTTTTTACCCGAGTTGCCATGTGTTTTGCAGGGTACACGACAACTGCCTAGTGTGCACGTAAGCAGATGGCAACTCTCTTTTACCGAGTTGCCATGTGTTTTTGCATGGTACATGGCAACTGCCCTAACGTGCACGTTAGCAGATGGCAACTCTTTCTTTTTACATGGCAACTGCCCTAGCATGCTTGTGAGCACATGGCAACTCTCTCAACTGCCTAGTGTTAGTATGTGGCAACTCCTAAAGTTATGAAATCATGGCAACTACATTAGATCAGACCATACATGGCAACTGCAGTTGAGCAACCATGGCAACTGCAGTTGGCCGACATGGCAACCGTAGTCCAGCGACATGGCAACTGCAGTTAAACGAACATGGATGAGGGTCTGGACCATGGCAACTGCGGGCGCGCGGTGGGCGTCACGCGTCGCGTGCGGGACCAGGAGGGTACGAGGCCTGACATACGGGCATGTGGGCGTTATCAACTTCGCCCCCACACACGCGTATGAGAGGGTTCGGGAGGGGAAAAAAGATGTGTGTGGGTATTAGTTGTTTTGCCCACACGTAAATGTGTGGGCTGGTTGCTGTCCATGCCACACGAGGTGTGTGACACAACTATCCGATACACCACATGTGTGACAGTTATCTTGTTCGTGGTACTGATCGTGGAGCGCATGTAGTACTAGTTTCATCCTGTGGCTGATGGATTTTGGTTTCCGCTTCGGTTCCCTTCCTGCGCTGATCTGTGTAGCCGAGGTGGCGTTTCTAGCGAGAAACTGTGCGCAAGCCTCGTGAAGTCGTGATATGTGTAAGTTTCTGTTGTTTTTTTCTTCTTGCGTGAGTCTGTCTCAGGTCGCTGTGTGAGATTGATTGATTGTTATTTCTGGCTCTTGCGTCGTCGTTCTCCTTGGCTGAGGTCGCAAGGTCGGCTCGGTGTCAAGCTTAGGCTTAGGCTGTACTGCTTTTTTTAGCCAACTTAGGCTGTACTTGCTGCATCTAATTTGGCCACATCAGCCTTTTTGCTTATATTATATAGTATCTAGATTTGTATCTAGCGAACCACAGACTTAAGTATGTTTATTTTTGTGAAGGAAGAAGGTGACGGTTTTGAATCCGGGAGAGGTGCCAGAAATAAGTCTGTGGATATGGAGAAATCGGTGAGCCTGCAGTCCTTCCTCCCCGCTCTCTATTTTTCTTCCCAACGGCGCTAATTTTTTTACCATGCTCGCCGAAATCGACTAATGAGTGCAGAAATTTTGGGATGGGTTTGAAATCAGCAGATATGGAGACTTGTGTTGTTACGTACTGTGGATCATCGATTCTTAGTTGGTTTGTTGATACTAGTTTATTGGGGATTGAAGTTTATTAAGTGATTTGGGTGTTTTATTTGCTAGATTTGCTGCCTGTTCGCATTTCATCATCATGATTTTCGTCCCTGTGTCACATTGGAATTGGAATTTGTTTCGTTTCAGCACAAATTTTTATGGGGCTGGATTGAAATTGGCTGATGGATGCACTTTGTAGTTATCAGGCTTTTTCACCTTAGTTATCAGGCATGCCCTTGAGTTGTTACTCTGGCTTAGTTTAATTTGGACACATATTTTGCTCACATTATGTTCAGTAATTTATCCACTGCTAGTTATCCCCATATTTCGTGTTTTATACTTATCAGTCCTATTGCATCTTAGTAATCAGGTTTATAGCCTGACAATTGTAAACCATTTGTCAGTTCAGTTTTCCATTAAATCTAGATAGTGCTCAATGTTATAATATTTCACCATGCTAGTTTTATTTTATTTTACCGTGATTGCTGTTCTAATGTACCAAGGCCTGTAAGCTATAGTAGTTATCATATTTCTCCTTTGGAAATGTGCATGCCTGCTGTAGCAAAATTACTAGCCTCTTAATTTTTGTTCATGTCAAAAATTAATTTGATTTTTCTTAGTCAGCGTGCATCGCCGCAGTTCTTCTGTTGCTATGTTCACGATGTGTTTCTGCACTTTTGTTTCATGCCTATGGTATGTACTTTGCATAATTACCATCACTATTTTGTAGTATTGCCTTGTCTGATGTATATAAACTCTTGTCAAGTATTAGCAAGTCTACCAACCGATGTGTGTTGTACTAATTTATCCTTCCTTTTTTCCTCATTCATAATTTAGCACATTTGTTGATATTCCATAAGTAAATTCCGTTCATGTCTATGACTGTCTAATTGTTGTTTCCAGGACTGTTGTGTATAAATTACCATGTGCATTATATTCAAATTATCACGCATGTAGTAGAAAATTTCACCAAGTTGTTTCTGGGTATTTTTCATCATGTACATTTGAAAGGGGTGGTATGATTTTTCATGTGGTGTTTCTATACTTTCATTATGAAGTTCACTATACCCTCTGATATTTCTATATTTTTTTCCAAAAAAAATCGTGGGACATCTTTAATTGTATTGCTCCTCTTGTATGCGACAGGGCACAATGAAAAGGAAATAGAAAGGAGATGCAGCGATTCAGGAGGTAGCTTCTTTGACGAAGTTGAAGTCCCCCACAGATATAAACAGGGCTTCTTTTCAGCTTGCTTCCTGGCAAACAACTTGTTCATGAGTCATATACCAACGATAAGAGTCACGACGACGGTGACGATAACGATGGCTACTCCGATGATGATGGAGATTATCGAATTGTTTCTTGTGCTCAAGAAGGACCCTATAATTCTTCAGGCACTAAGACAACCTCTGTAGATGCTCAGGATAGTGCTACAGCAAATGCAGATGTGTTGTCCAGTGGAGCAGCAAATGATGAAGGTAGGCCAATCAGTATGAGGAATGAACATGTTCTCGAGTCGCAAATTATGCTTAGTGAACCTTCTCGCACGACATCAATTGATGGAGGGGAAGACATGCTTAGCCAGCCAGATATGGCAGACAAGCGGGTTGAGGTGGGCATAGAATCTTCCTTCAAGGGATATGGTGCTTCTCTTGTGAAGGCTTTGGATAAGACTTACGCAAGGCGCAAGAAATTGAAGGAATCTTCTCCGCCACCACCAGTTGCATCAGTTGACTCTGCCATACTATCGGAAGCTGAAATGCATTACCATATCAAGAGCATTGTCGTACAAGAGCTTGGGATTCGGTTCACCGATAAGGGCACGGGTGAGAACATTCCACCCCTCAGTCAGCAGAAGCAATATTCACGCAGGTGAGCTCTCATTGCCTTTCCTTTTTCTTTTCAGTTTCATCATCACTGTATGGTAAGTTTTGGAGTGATTCTATAGTAACTTCAGTAGTTTAACATTGATAACTTATACTTCTCATCTTTACACATTGTTTACTTTTTCTCAAGCCACTTTGTCTTTTCTGGGCAGGAGACCTACCAAGCAGGTTGATACCGCTAAGGCATCATCCAATATCTCAGGAACAAGGTATTTTCAATTCTTAGTTCTTTTCAATTTCTTTTCTGTTTCAGAAAAGATGCCCCAATTTGATTCTCACTTTTTATTAATCTTTCTTTTTCGCAAAAGGTCCCATGTAAGTTCTCCCAGGGACGATGACTCGTGCAATATGGCACCAAGGTGAATCTCGTATTTTCGTCTCTCTTTGTAGTACCATTTCGTTCTATAACATAGATAACTTAGTTCAAATAGGATGATAATTTACAGTCCTAATATCTGATAACTTCTTTCCTTTTCCCTTTTTTCCTTCCAATTTTTTCAGCCAGAAAAAGGTACGGAAGGCTGTGAGGAAGGTCTCTATTACCAAGGCTAGGACTTCTTCTCAGTTCAGAGCCACATCATCCCAGCCGCCGCAACAAGGATTGGTAGATATTAAAGAACTGCCCATGGCAACTTCTCCAAATGTGGTTGCACAAGCTAGTGTGATGCGCCCAGCAGCTTCTGCAGAAGCTACAACAACATGTGAAGACGCATCCGACGCGCCTGCAGTCACCTCACCTATTGTGTATAGTGAAGCTGTAGATCAGCTTGCTGCAGGGACAACCATCGCTGCTACTATAGAAGACCTTGTTGATGTGGCCGTCTTCACTGAAGCTCAAACTTTCGGAGTTGTTACCACACCCCCTGTTCCGGACGCTGCTGAAGATTAAGTGCAAATCCATGCTGCAATGGACTATGTCTGCAAATTTGTTGAAATGCAAGATATCCATGTTTCCACCGCAACATCTATTGTTAATGTAGCCGAAGCATGTAACATCCCAAAATCTAAATTTTGGAATGTTAATTATTGAACGAGGATTTTAATTAAAACTTTCTTGTGGTGGTTACTAATTTGACTAGTATTTCAAAATTTTGGAGCTTATTTAATATTGAAATGCGAGGGAATAAGAGGTTGTTCCCAAATCTTCAGTTGGATTTTTAAATTCGACCTTTGAAATATTCTAATCATTATTCAATGCAAGGCAATTGCTGGATAGGAGATAACATGACTTCTCCCCGGTTATATATAGTTGATAGTGACTGGAATATTATTTGAAGTTCATGAGATCTATTTGGGCCATAGAAACTCAAAGTAATTTTAAAGGAATGTTATAATGCTCATACAAAGTCCTATTACAGATATAATATCCAAAATTTCTTTGCAGCTGGAACTCATTTTCTTGCTCTAAAACCATATGCTACTTTGAAGCACAAGTGCAAACTAAAAAGAATAGTGATGTTGCTCCCAGCGGCAGCGCCAGCACCAAAATGCAGTGGGTTCAAATGCACTAATCTCTATAAAATATCCTAATATTCTTGCAAAAATATGAGTAGAACTATGCCTGCAATCAAAAAAGTTGTGGGTCAGCTGACCCCACAGATTACACATGGAATCGCCACTTGTTGCACCCTCTCTCTTCCTCTATCTTTTATTCTCTCACAACTCTCTTTTTTTTCTATATGGCACCTCCATGGTGCATCCTTTATTTGATCTCTCAAAGTACAAGAAATTCTCTACAATGATAAATAATACACTTCGAATTAAATTACAACTCAGTTGAACAAATGATAAACATGATGTGGAAACTCTAATGAATTGCTCCTGTAGTGTCCCAGGATGTGTAATAATCTATCGTAGCATATGTGGAACAATGAATAACAGTGGCCTTGCCACAACAATATCATGCTAACTCTATATGATCATGCAAAGCAAAATGACATCAAGGAAGAAAATCTTAGTCATGTAATGATGAAAAATGTTGCATGACAATACTTCAGAATGGCATAGAAATGCCATGGTAGTTAGGTAGGATGGTTGTTTTGAAGAAGATAACCTGTTGGCTTATGCGTAGCAGAACTTCCTGAAATACATTTACGATATATTTTTTTGCGGGGTACATTAACGATAATTAAAGACCACTGTGGCAGCTATACGTAGCTACCATGCTATTTTTGCTGCCATAACAATTCATTTCATAGTACTAGCAAAAAAGTCACACTAGCACATATCACATAAAAAATTTCTAAGCAAATTACCTAAGCACATATGCCATCATACATACATATTTAATAGCTGATTACCTAAACAAAATTTTCTAAGCAAATTACCTAAGAAAAATTATCTAAGAAAATTAATTAAGCAAATTGAGCAACCATGAAAATCTTCCTAAAATAAACAATCTTTCCTAAACCTAGCACCTATGAAATAAAAAATTCTAGTTTCATATAAAAATTAAGAAGGCAAAAATTTATTATTAATTCCTCACAAAAAAGTGTTTATTTTCATTCCATCTATTATTAAAATTATTTTTGAATAGGTACACACACTAACATATAGTGTACATTTTTTCCTTTTTTTCATGTCTTTCTTTTATTTTATTTTATATCTCTTTCCACCATCTAACGTCAGCTATCGTCAAAACAATCACCTAACGTCATCGTCGGGGGATCGCACGGTGGGAAAATGTCCATCTAACATCACGACATTCACCATCACATATAGCATCCAAGTATATAGAAAAAATAAAGAAAAAAATTACAAAGAAAAAAAATAGAAGGAAGAAGGGGAACCTATACAAGTTCAACCAGCGATGGGTGTTTTGGAGCACAAGATGTGGTTAGAGATAGGTGGAGTCAAGTGTTCTCCTTTGATTTCGATCTGGGGTATTTTATGCATTTTCTTTCTGGAATTTACGATCCATCAGTGTTCTGTAAGGGTCGCTTACGTATTTGTAGTTTATCTTTACAAAGATCTCCAAACAAATCTTTTCAAACATGTCCTTCAAGGGCAACTCACTAGGTCAAGTGTCAAACTATAGTGCCTATAAAATGCTAAAGCAAAAAACATATTATGAAAAACATACCTCAAAACCTTTAAAAAGGCCTTTGAACGCCTCTTTTATTCTGGTCTCTGCGAACCGGAAGCTGTTGAGCATTGTGCCAAGAAGGGGACGGTGCTCTTCAACAATGGAGGTGCTTGTCAAGGCTCCTCCATCTACTCGTGCCACCCCATGAAGACCTGCTCTTGAGAATGAGGGGTGGGTGGATTCATCTCGGCTCCACCCCTTGTAGAGGTGGGGATGGAAGTTACCAGCTGCCGTCGAGGCTCCAGGACGACAGGGGCCGGGGAATCGGAACGGCCGAGCCTATCTCCTCCTTGGGCCAAAGGGGATTCCTCCCTTTCGTCCTCGGAGACCGAGGTGTGAACCTCGGACGTAGTAGTGTCGGCACCACCCTCGGTATTGTTAACGGGTGGGTGCTGGTGCGACGACGCGACTCCTAGCCCGTCATGGGATGGGGAGGTCGTGACATGCTCGACTAAGCTCTCTACGCCATATCAGGTGGAGGGGGCCCGCTATCTGCCCTCTCTAGGGGAGGGAGTTCATGAGCCGAAGTCTTGTCGCTGATGAAGGCGCGCTGCGGGCTGTACAAGCAAACAATATATCACGTATCAGGAGGTATGTGCATAAAAACGAATTGAAGATATTTGGATAAAAGATACCTCCTTGCCGTCGGTTTTGTCATGCGCTGTTGCAGGAGGCCGTCCTCTGAAGTATCCGAGAGTGGCACCTTGGCAGGGATGGGCCGCTGGCTGGGCTAGCTGGTGGAGGCCTTTCGCAGCCTTCTGTGGGCCTGAGGACGTTCATCCTCCTTGGTGTCCATGGACGCCGCCCTTTTCCTTTCCTCTTGTCATCATGTCCCTCCTTCTACTCTTCCTCCTCGCGAATTGAGGAGACATGGGTGTCCTCGGATCTGTCCTCCAAGGGATCTCAGACGCGCAGACCATCCCTCCTCCTCGGCTAACTCTTCTCCTTAACCGAGACCACATATGGTTCCTTTCCTAAGAGTGCCTCAAAATGAGGAGACCTGGCCTCGTCGGGCAGCGGTGTCAGGCACTTTATTTTCGCTGCCTTGCGGAGCCATTTTTGGGGTAGGAAGGGCATGCCTGGTTATTCTAATGAAGTAGTTTGGGGGAGAAAGAAAGACAAACACAAATCATAGGTTGCGGTTACCTCGTGGGGATCGTTCTTGGCATCGAGGCTGCAGTCCTCCCCTTCCTCGGGGAAATCATTCTTGGAGGGATAGAAGAGCGCCCTCCATATCTCGGACAGGTTGGTGCGGAAAAAGTGTCGCACTGTTAGCACGTCCTGGGGCGTGTAGAGCCACGTCATGCTCGGCTCTAGAGCATGACGTCAATCACGTCCACCAGCTTGACCTTCTTGTCGTTCATGGTCTGGATCTTCTTCTGCAGCGTCAACGCATCCCCTAGGTTTCCCCAGTCCAAGATTTCCATTATCCATGAGATAATTCTTGTCCATGGGATCTCTACATGGCCCTCGGGGAGCAGTTCGGTGATGTAAAACCACTCCTACTACTACTCTTTGATTGTCTCCGCGAAGGTGCCTTCTGGTTAGGCCACCGTCTGGAGCTTGCTGATCATGACTCCACCGCATTTGACTAGTTAGCTGCCACTACTCTTCGACTTGATGCTAAACGTTTACGGCCATAGGCTGAAGTGCGGCTCAACATGTAGAAAGGCCTCACAGACGGTGATTAACGCCATGAGGTGGAGGATGGAATTTGGGGCTAGATGATGAAAATATACACCATAGTACAAGAGGACCCTTCGTACGAAGGGGCGTAGGGGGAATCCCAGACCTCGGATGAGGTGGGAAACAAACATTACCATCTCCCATGGTTTGGGAGTAGGGGTACGCTGGTTGGGCTCTAGAACCCAGCAGGCGGAGATGGCTGGAATGTACCCCGCAGTCCAGAGCTCGTTGATGGTGCCCTTCGTAACACTAGAGGCCGCCCGTTGTCCTTTTAGGTTGGCGTCAGCCATTGCTATATGTAAGCTATGAGCACAGGGCAAGGATTGCGAGAGCTTTGCCAATGGATCTGGGACACTAGAGCTCTAGAGGTTGTGTGCGATGGCGAGAAGTTGGAAGCATGGTGAAAATAGGGTCGCTACCTCTTGCCTTTATAGGTCGGTAAAAGACCAAAGGTCCCTTTTGCTGTGTCTGGTTAATTGCCCTGTTCGATCCTTTGTGTCGTCATGCGCACATGGGGTGAAACAAATCTTGATGGTATCTCCTGAAATACGGCGTAGGATCTCTACCTTGATGAGACATGACAATGAGGAAACCGCCTCGGGCCGCGATTCGAGTAACAGTAACTGGCTCGTTTGGCATGGGTGGTGGCGGTTCAGTAAAGGTGTCGGGTCGTGAGCAATGTTCACACCTACGCACCAGGCCTTCGAGGCTAAGTAATCTTGAGATTTCGTACTCTGCAGTGAGACCCCTAAAACACATGTGATCGGCAGGAAGCCCTGTCAAAGGAGGATAGATAATCGTTTTCGGAAAATCTCGGATCTAGAAGAAAGACCATCTAAGGGAGGAACTCACCAGTCAAGCCGAGAACTCAAAGCTGAAGTCATTTGTCCGAGGAAGGTTGTCGTCCTCAGCTTCAAAGACAAGTTTAGGGGCTACTAACGGTGACCTGGACTAAGGGATACCAACCTAGTTGGCCCACAGTCCTTGGGGCGAGCTTACGGCCCACTGATCTCACAAGGAAGGGCTTCGGAAGTCACGAACTCTGGTGTGATCAAGATAGACTCTTCCGAAGACTTGACGTGTGCTTCAAGGACTGCTCCAACTATCGACAAGTGCATTCCTAGTTGGCAACCGACCACATGTTACCCTAACTACCCCCGATGCCTATATAAACCGTGGGATTTAGTCCGTAGAGAAACAATCATAATCATCCGCCTTAGAGTTAGAACACAACGTACAATCTCAAGGTAAAACAACTCCGTACTCAATACATCACCGCCAATATAATCAGAAGCAGGAGTAGGCACTACTAGGAAAAGGCCTACTAATGACGCACCGGTTTTGCCTACTAATGGTGCACTACCGGTGCGCCATTAGTAGCACGCCACTAGAATTTTTTACTAATGGCGCACCACTGGTGCGCCATTAGTATGTAACACAATGCGCCATTAGTATGCCTCCCGGGGGGCCATATGTAACCATGTGCTTTGTCATACTAATGGCGCACTCTGCCTTGATGCGCCATTAGTATCCTTTGGCATACTAATGGCGCACTCTGCCTTGATGCGCCATTAGTATGAATATTTGGTTTTTTTTTGCTTTTCTGATTTTTGCATAGGTTACAAAATATATTATTGGACAGAATATAGACAGCAGCACACAGCAACAGCAGATTCATCGAATACAATAGAAGATTGGTCTCCGTATACAATTCATCATATTAGTCTCCGAATTCAAAAGACCGAACAAAGATAAAACATTACAAGTCTCAAGACCGCGAGTATCGAGTTTGTCTTCACATTACAAGTCGATATCGATCATCTAAACTACCATCACATAAAAGAGAGCTGCGGTCATCACGATGAGCATCATCGCGATCAAACTGGTCTTCATCCGGTTCCTCCAACGCTCCCTCCTCTCTCCCGCTAGATAGCGGGCGTATCTAGATTCGGCCTCCGCCCTAGTGGTGTACCCTTTGTAACTGTTACCGCTGAAACGGTGAACCTGTCTCCGACACTCCTCCCAGTCGTCGTAGACTCCGGGAACCTTACCCTTGTACACGACATACGATGACATCTCTATGCACAAGCCAAACAACAGACAACAGACATACGAATAGCATGATTCATGATCCTACTAATAAATAGCATTGATTACATCTAAGTTGAATGACTGTCCAAACCAAAGAGACATACGAATTCATTAAAGTTTAATTACAACATGAGCCAATCAATGTTTCAGAACTACACATCACTACTTTCGACTCGACTCATCGGACAGGAGCGTGGATGAAGCCATCGTCTGTCGTGATGGTCATGAAATCGCGGTCGTTGTCACCCAGCATTTGTAGCGTTCCATCTATCTCATTGTTGGACGGTTGATATCTGAGGTAGAACTGCCCCGAGGTATGAAGGACATCTTGATGGATGGTGTCCGCAAACTCCGACTGGATGCGAAAGAATTCTTGTCTGAGGTCCGCATCCTGGGTTGCCGACAACCTCGCGGCCCAATCTTTGAGACTATCTGGTAGCAGAAGTTGATGATGGTCCCTTACGATCGCCCGCATGTGATGGAGGGCGTAGTAGTCATCCTTCTGACCGCCAGGCGGCTGCTTGACGCAGCAGAAATTCGTATTGTGTGAGAAGGTGTGCTTGCCGTACTTACGAACTGCCCTGGTGAAGGTGCCTCTAGATTTGGCGTAGCCGGGGAGAACATCATCAAGAACTTTCTTGACATTTGTGTAGTCTATCTTGGAGTTATGGTTCGGGTTGAAATACGTGGCCATGGAATATTTCGGGCTTAAGAGGATGAGTGTGCAATGTGTGTCACTGCACAGAACACGGAATGTTAGAAAAAAAAGAACGATCGAAATCTAAGAATTCTTATGTTACGGGGCGGTTAAGGGATGACTTACTCGGGAAAGTAAGCCACAAGGAAGTTATCCTTATCTGGGTTTGCCAGAATGACGCCTTCGAGGTGTGAACTCGCAACTTGGTGGTCCCCAGCGCTGTTCAAGTGCTTGGCACGTATGTAGAAGGGGTCGACTATCACAATGTCCGGGGTCTTGTCTCTAATGATCCGCATCTCCATACTCAGCGAAAACAGCCGAACGAAGGTGTAGTGCAGTGGATGAAGGTTAAACATAGCAAAGATGTCATCAAACCGCAGGACGATCGTACCCCCGATGTCGCCATCCACAAAGCCCTTGCCCTCTAGCACCTTGGCCACGAAAACCGGGTATGCCACATCATTCTCTCTGAGACACCGCTTCTCCAAAGAAAGAACACTGTCGTGCAGACTCCGCATAGCACCGGTTGCAGCATTCAGCATATTTGGCGGTAGCATCGCCCTACCCGCCACATGCACCCTCCTCGAGATATCCTTAGGTGAAGGTGGCCCATCCTGAGCACGGATCGAACTCGGTGCCGGCTGGCTCGCACCGGTGCCCTTCTTAGTCTTTCGCTTCCGTCCCTTCTTCTTGATCTCCTGTAATGGGACTGAGTTCTGCTCACAGACCGCCTTCTTGAGCGTGTTGGGGCTGATAATATTTCGCACCTCAGCTATCTGAGGCTCGGTGAAGGCGGGAGCTGGAGGCGTGTCCTCAGAACTGAACGCCAGACGATGCCTGTTGCAATTGGATTTCTCCGCCGTACAAGCTAGATCGCGGTCGTCTTGGTTGGGTTATTGAGAAAGAGGCCCGCAGAACTCGTCAGCATACCCATGTTCGGCAAAGTACTTATCAACTTTGGTAAATGTACCGTCGTCGTTGTCGTCGCCGTCCGGGTCCTGTGCCATAGGGTTGTCCGGATCCTGTGCCATAGGGATGTTCGGCAGGTCCGATAGCGTTGCGGCGTTCTTGCCATGGCTTGGCGCCGGCACGACTGGCGGTCTTGTCTGTGGGGTGGTGTCCCCCGCCCCCAAACGAATTTGGCTCTTCGGCCAAAGCAGGGGCCAGTTTACGCAGGCGCTGAGGGTCATCTCATCTTATTCATCGGCCCCAGCGGTTCGAATCGGAGGTAACAGCTCGTCGCAGCCTGGCAGCACCCGAACCACTTCAACCCTATACACTGTGGGTTCCATCGGATTACCGTGGAACATGCGGTTGCCCGGTTGAACGATTATGCCCTTGGCGACATCGACCAACTCGGCGCCCACGAAGTGCAGAAGAGTGCAAGGAACGTCGGTGGCGCCCTACGAAGACATGTACAGGGCGTTAGGGATGCCCAGTCAAAGGCAAGGAGATGAAGTCATCGGCCGAGAGGCTTAGTTACCGTGATGCCGTCGAGCTCGGCTAATGTCGAGGCACCGCCAACGACGAGCGTGCAACTGACGGAGGGGGCGCTTGCTGGCGAGGTGTCGGCCGGCGTACACCCGTGTGCATTAAGCTCCAATGCCTTTGCCGGCGCCGGAGACACGAATACCGCCTCCGCCGGAGACGCCAATGGCGCCGCCGCCGGAGACACCAATGGCACCGCCGGAGACACCAATGGAGCCGCCTGCGCGCTGTGCGAGTTGCTGGCCGTGAAGCTGGGAACCGGGGGAGGCCCCTGTTGGCCGCCCGCAATCCACGTCGTCAGCCCATGAATCAACGTAGGCATCATGGCGTTGAGCTTCATTCCCAGTTGTTGTTCCACTTGCTCTTGGACAAGCTCCAGAATCCACGCCACTTGTGCCTTGATTTCTTCAACCTCACACGTCTGGCTTTCCGAGCTGGTCTTTTTCTCCTTCCGCACACCAGTGGTATAGTATGACCCCCATTTTGTGGACAAGCCTTTGCCGGCCACACGACCAGCTGACGTCGGCTTAGTGAGCTTATCCTTGTTTTTCATTACGTTCAACGACCCCGCGCTACTGCTTTCAGTGTCCTGCGAAAGGAACGTGAACCATTTAGAAATATTGGGGATTAATTAGAGTGCAACCATATGGAGCTAATTACGCGGGGGTGTATTCCTTACCAGAACAAGCTCAAGTGCCCTGGTCTTCGGATCCGTGGTAAGCTAATTTGTTATCGGGTCCTCCTTGTACCGGGCCCTGACATAGTTCCTGGTCTGCTTGTTACCGCTGTATTTCTCGAAGCGGGGCGGTAGGCCTTGCTCGGCACGCTCCGCATCCTCCTTGTCCCATATAGGCTCCGCCACTCTGTAACCGCCGGGACCGAGTTTGTGTTCCCCTAAGTTCAACTCCCGCATTTCTTTCCCCCACTGACTTGATTCGGAGGTTGCACTGCTCTCGCACTTGATCTTGAACTCCTTGTACTCATCTTCCCTCATCAAAGGATATTTCGCCTTGATCTTCTCATAACTATCACCTTTATCAATCATTCTCTTCACCGCGCTTCTCCAAGTAGAGAGGGCCGTGCTCATCTTCGTGAGGGTGGCACTGTTCACTTTATTCCCTGAGAGGCGTGTGTTTTCAAATTCAGCGGGGAACTTGTATCGTTCGTGCAGCTTCAT
This sequence comes from Triticum dicoccoides, assembly GCF_002162155.2. Lineage (NCBI taxonomy): Eukaryota > Viridiplantae > Streptophyta > Magnoliopsida > Poales > Poaceae > Triticum > Triticum dicoccoides. The sequence goes on from NC_041393.1 coordinate 684,926,850, forward strand.
GAAGAGGAGGTTGCGCAAATTCCCTCGGTCCTTATGCTTACGGTTCTCGGTGTTGATCGAGATGGTGCTCCGGAGAATGCACCCGAGCTGAACTGAGTACCCCTTGACTATATGTTTGGGCTCCGTTGGATTCCCGTCGGAGTCCACTTGAGTGAATTCCTCCTTGAGGGTGCGGAGCGCATTCGGGCGCCGGTCCTTCCTTTGCTTCTTCGGTTGGCTGCCATCTGTGTGTGCGCCGCCATCATCAGTGGTGGCATCCTCGGCGGCACCATCAGTGGTGTCATCCCCGACGCCACTAGGGGTTGTGTAATCATGATCGGTGTCTTCCGCGGCGTCCTCATAGCGGTGAGGTTGTTCCTCCATCTCCTGGGACAGCTCCCATAATTGCTTGCCGCCCGAACCACCGGCCTCATCGTTGTGGGCCATGTTTCGCTCTAAATAGGAAAAAAGTTTGGTCAAAAAGTTGGTTATTGTCAAGGAACAAGATCATGGTCTCATCATTTAGGGTTTGTCGACACCGAGGCACCCTAAAAGCCTAAGCTTTCATCATTTAGGGTTTGTCGACGCCGAGGCACCCTAAAAGCCTAAGCATGCATCATTTAGGTTCTCATCGACACCGAGGCATCCGGGGCAGCCAAGTTAAGTTTTCATCATTTAGGGTTTATCGATGCCGAGGCACCCTAGGTTGGGCCTAATCACTTGGCACTAATCACTTGGCTCTATTGCCACCTATGTTGGGTTTATCATCTAGGGTTTATCGATGCTAAGGAGAATTCTAAGTTGGGCCTAATCACTTGGCTCTATTGCCACCTATGGTTTAATGCAGCAAGAATAAAGGGGCAGTTAATCCTACTTAATTAAGTACTAAGATAGCCCGGCCCATGCATTAGTCGCAAGTACCCCATATGTCCTATTTTTAGCAAAGTCATGCTAAAATTCACAGAAAATTTCAGCATGACCTTTGCTGAAAATAGGACATATGGAGTACCCGAATTTGCAGGAACGGAAGTTAATCAACATTCCGGTAAACTCAAGGGCCTCTCGGGGTACCTGCAAATTCATCATGACACGATGGTCAGAGACAAAACCCAGCAAACTAGCACCACAATGTGCCTCTACTTTCATATGGATGAAAAGGCCACAGACCATATGGTCCTCTGCTTTCATATGGACAAAAATCAGCTCAACTTATGTGAGCTTCCATTCCAGATCTAATAGCAGCAAGTTGTTCACTTGTAGCTGAACTTATGTGAGCTGCCTTCAAGAAAAGAAATCTGCAGTGGCACATCTGCTCTCTGAATACATTGGCAAGAAACAAAACAACACCTAGTACCATCCATCTGCTATGGCCGTATCATGCAGTTTAACTAAGCACTAACAGGTAATTATATAACTGAAAACTTGGCGCGTACGTGTCACTTAGCTTGGGCAAGCAACATACCTCGTCCTCTTGGTTAGTACAAACAAGCTGTATGCTGAGCCTCAACTCACCACCTGCACATTTTACAGCACCCATGAAATGAAAAACTAAACATAATTGTCAACCAGCAAAACCAAAACACAAACAGGACTTCAAATTTTCACGATCAGGAAGAAAAACAGGGTTTTCAACTACTATATTCAGTTTCATGGCATCAGTTGAACAGTTGAAAAAGAACAAGCTTCATTTAAGTATCTTGCTGCTAACAAACATAACTAATGTCAGTACTCAAAAAATAGAGTGACCACACAGGGAACAAACAAACTATTCACTTTTTATTTCTTCAGAATTGGACCAGACAGAGAACAACTCCTTGGAAGCAAACTGAAACCATGCTGAAACTATACTGAAACCATGCTGAAACTTTACTGAAACTACTCCTTGTTCCTCATGCCTTAGTTGAATTCAGAGAAGAGTGAGCTCAGATCCTAGAACAGGGATCTCTCTGGAAGATATGTGTTAACCAATTTCGGCCAGTATAACCAACACAAAGCTCCTGCTCTCTCAAATTGCAGATAAAACAACTTAATCTACAATTTGCTAACATGTTTAAACCAAAACATTTGCTCATGAAAAATATTCAACCTACAATTTGTAAACATTTGCCCTTAGAGGCATTATCACAAACACCTATCAAGCACAATCCTCTAAAATCACGCAGCAACCAAGAAATAACTATCATTATATTCCCACAGTATCGAATCTACATCAAGTACTCATCCACTAAAAAAATCAGGAAAAAAAATTGAACAGAGGATGCAAGAGGAAGGAGGGAGGGGGTGAGGGAAGAGGGAGGAAGGACGAAGGAGTGGTGGCTACCTGCCTACGGACTGGTCGCCGGCGTAGCTCCGGGTGGCAGCGTTGCTGGGCAGGAGCGCCTACTCCAGGGAGGGGGGCGCCGCTGGTGGGAGCGGCTTCTTGATGGGGGGAGGCGCTGCTGGGGTCCTGTACCGGAGGCGGGGTAGCGGAGGGTTCGGCCGGCTGGGCGCGCCGGGGCGGCGGGCCGGCAGCGGTGGCGGCGGCTAGGAACCCTAGC
>NC_041393.1:684929443-684942872 GCF_002162155.2 Triticum dicoccoides
CCCTAGCTGTCGCGCTCGGGAGGGAGGTTGATGCAGGAGGGGCCGCGGGGGGAGGGGGACGGCGAGGGCGCGGGCGCGGGCGGAGGGGGATGGTGAGGGAGGTGGCGCTCGGCTCGAGAAGGGGGCGTTGGAAGCGAGCACGGCCGGGAACGGCGAGCACGGGGGAAGTGGTGGTCGGTGGTGGTCAGGCGCAGGTGAGATGAGGCAGGGGAGGGATTGGGGATTTTAGTGTGGGGGGAGGCTTAGCAATGGCGCACCATCCAGGGGTGCGCCATAAGTACATCCATAGCAATGGCGCACCATCGACGGATGCGCCATAAGTAATTTAATCTAGCCTGACTTGTCAGGTTATATACCACCTAACCCTATCTACAATAGAACCCGCCCACTAGCCCGAGTGGTCAGTACGCAGCACACACACCAAGAGGTCCTAGGTTCGATTCCCAGGCTCCCCAATAATTTTTTTTATGCATTTTAAATCCTGTTTGATATTTATTTGTGTTTAAATATGTTCAAACTTGTTTAAATCATAACCGTAATATTTTTTATAAAAACAGTAATAATTTTTTAAAAAATATGTTCAAATTTGTTACTTGAAAATATCATCGGTGGCGGCGGTGGAGCGAGGGAGGGTGCGGGGGGTGCCCGTTGGCGGCGGTGGTGCGGGGGAGGGTGCGGGGGGTCGGGTGCTCGTCGGCGGCGGTGGAGCGGGGGAGGGTTGCGGTGGGTCGTCGGCGGCGGTGGAGCTAGCGGGGGAGGGTGCGGGTGGGATAGAGATAGAGATGGAGGGGGAATCGAGATCGAGATGGAGGGGGATCGAGATGAAGTGTCCTCATGAATTCAAAAAGTGCCTATGAAATTTAAAAATATTCATGATATCAAAAAGTGCCCATGAAATACAATCGAGAAATGAAGACTACGATTTAAATACAATCGATCTTAGCTAGCTATCTGTTCACAATCTTCTTGCGCTTCTTTTTCGCAAATGGAGTTCTTTTGTGGAACGGACGTCCTTTAGGTAGGGTGGTCCTGCTTCTTCTTGTGGTGTGTGCTGCTACTTCATCGTCGTCGTCATGTTCGATCTTCGGGTCGCCGTACTTATCGAAGTCTTACTCATTGGCTACTCCATCCATTCCGATGATCTTCCTTTTGCCTCTCCTCACGAAAACACGACTGGGCTTTGACGGGTCGGTAATGAAGAAGCATTGGTCCACTTGGGAAGCCAGTACCCATGGCTCATTTTTTGCGGTGACGTTTGCTCCCGCGGTCTTGGATTTGGCTTCGGGTATAACCATGGTGGTGAAATACCGGTCTTCTTTTAGGACGCTCTTGGCCCATCTGACACAGAACATCGGGACCTTCTCTCCAGCGTAGCTCAGCTCCCAGATCTCCTCGATCCTTCCGTAGTATCTATCCTTGTCGTTGCCGGTGTAGGATTCCATCTTACCCCGGAGTTCTGATAACCATCGCTCTTCATGTCCTTGTTCTCGGTGTAGAATGTGTAGCCGTTGATATCGTACGCCTCATAGGTCATCAGGTTGTGCTCGGCGCCCTGTGACAAGACGAATATGAGTTGTTCTTCCGCGGAAGAATCCTCATGTAAAGGGTACGACAGAAGCTTCTGCTTGAACCAACGCGTGAAACATGAGTTGTGCTCTTTGATTATATCTCCGTCCGTCCTCTGTTGGCCTCGGTCATTGTACGTCTTCTCAATAAAGGTTTTGTGCTCTACCACCCAAGGATCGACCACGTCTATGTGTTGTAGCGCGACTAGGTTTGCTCTTTCAAAGTCGGCGAGTCGATCCTCGAAGTCGACATGCATTTCGCAGTGACCCTCACGGTGACCCCATCCAGCGAGCCTGCCGAGGTGCCTATTGACGGGCAGACCAACGGGGTTCTTGATGCCTAGATAATTCGTGCAGTAGGAGATGCACTCTTCGGTCAGAAAGCCCGTGGCTATACTTCCCTCTGGACGTGACATGTTTCTAACGTATCCTTTGATGACACCATTCATCCTTTCGAACGGCATCATGTTGTGCAGGAACGTCGGTCCGAGTTGGATGATATCCTCCACGATATGGACCAGCAGATGCACCATAACGTCGAAGAATGCGGGCGGGAAGTACATCTCAAGCTCGCATAGTATCACCACGATCTCCTCCTGTAGCCTTCTGAGTTGCCTCACGCCAATGGACTTCCGAGAAATGATGTCGAAAAAGTTGCATAGGCCAAATAGCGTTTCACGGACGTGCGCGTCCATGATCCCACAGATTGCAACTGGAAGTATCTGCGTCATCAGCACGTGACAGTCGTGAGACTTCATCCCGCTGAACTTCTTCTTCGCTGGGTCTAGGTATGTGCTTATCTTCCCCACGTAACCGTAAGGAAGTTTTACTCCTATGAGGCAGGTGAAAAACTGCTCGTTCTCCTCCTGACTTAGAGTGAAGCACGCGGGAGGGTAGTCATTTCCGGTCTTCTTGGCCTTTTTGCCTTTGCGACGACTTTCTGTGTCCTGCTTCGCCTCATCATCATCATCATCATCATCATCATTAGTGTGAAGCTCCTGCCTGATGCCCATTGATTTCAAGTTTGCCCTTGCTTTCGGCCCATCTTTGGTCCTCTCTGGCATGTTGAGCAGGGTACCAAGCAGACTCTCGCACACGTTCTTCGTGATATGCATGACATCAAGGCTGTGAGGCACACGGTGGATCTTCCAGTACGGCAAGTCCCAGAAAACAGACCTCATTTTCCATACCTTCAGCAGCGGCTCTGGCGCCTTTCGCTTCTTTCCTGGCTCTGGCGCCTTTTGCTTCTTTCCCGGCAGTGGGCAGTCTTTCCAATTTTTCAACAACTCGTCTATTTCCTCGCCGCTCCTCGTACACGGGCGTTTTCGGGGTTCGGTTTCACCATCGAACAGATCCTTGCGTTTCCTCGACGGGTCATCGTCGCGAAGCCACCTTCGATGTCCCACGAACACGGTTTTCAAAGACCCGGGATCTCTATCTAGCTGGCGATACATTGTGTCATCCATGCACCTTACGCATCCAGAAAATCCGTGGACTACCTGCCCCGCGAGATATCCGTAACCGAGATAGTCATGCACCGTCGTGAGCAGTGCGGCTCTCATAGGGAAATATTCTTTCTCTGCGGCGTCCCACGTATTGGCTGGCGTTTTCCACAGCGTGTCTAGCTCCTCCTTCAGCAGCCCCAGATACAGATTGATGTCGTTCCCTGGTTGTTTCGGCCCTTCAATTAGCATACCCATGTGAATGTACTTCCTCTTCATGCACAACCAGGGGGGAAGGTTGTACATCCACACAAACACAGGCCAGGTGCTATGTGTGCTTCTCTGGCTGCCAAACGGATTGACTCCATCGGTGCTCACGCTCAGCACGATGTTCCTTGGATCCTTCCCAAATTCTGGGTATTCGAAGTTCAACGCTTGCCACTGGCTCGCATCCTTAGGGTGACTCAGCATCTTGTCTTTTTTATTTATCTCCGGATCATTTCCGTCATCTTCCCGCTTCTTCTCCTCCCTATCAGTGTGCCAACGTAGGAGCTTTGCTACCTTAGGGTCCGCGAAATACCGCTGCAGACGAGGAGTGATCGGAAAGTACCACACCGATTTTCGAGGAGCTTTCTTCCTCTTCTTGTATCGAGTGACGCCGCACACCGGACATATGGTAGACTCCGCGTGCTCGTCCCGATAAATGATGCAATTGTTCATGCACACATGGTATTTCACGTGCGGTAAATCCAGAGGACACACAATTTTCTTCGCCTCCTTGAAACTGGTCGGGCACTTGTTCCCCTTGGGAAGACGTTCGTGCCAGAATGACATGTTCTCGTCGAAGCATGCGTCGGTCATTTTGTGTTTTACCTTCATCTCCAGAGCCATGAGCGTTACTTTCAGGCGGGTATCCTCGGGCCTGCATCCTTCATACAATGGAGTAACCGTGTCTATCTCCAGTTGATCCAGCTTGGCTTTCTCTCGGGCGGCAGCTCTTGCGTTATCCGTCTGCTTGAGAAGCAGCTCTTGAATATGAGGGTCCTGCACCCAGCCTCCATCGTCGTCTGCTCCGGCATCTTCATCTTCATGATCATGCCCTTCGTCTTGATCTTCCTCATCATCATGTACGACATCTTCTACATGATGACTGTGTACAGCATCACCGCCATGATCATGTCCTGGAGATTCTTCATCTTCTCGCCCGCCCTCGCCGCGGTGGTACTTGTCTTGTTGCCCTTCCTCATTTCTTGCCCGCCCCCCATGGACGACTTCATAGTCATCTTCATCACCTTGCCACCGATAGCCATCCATGAAACCACGCAAGAGCAGGTGGTCCCGCACCTGCCCGGAATCCGGGTCCGCAATAAGGCTCTTCAGCTTGCATCTTCGACACGGACATCTTATCTCTGTCTCGTTCTTTTAAAGCATCTCGGCCTTCACGGAGCTTAAAAACCTATTCACGATGCCTTCGGTCATCGTGCGGACCATGGTGGCCTGCGGGGTAGAGCAAAACGATATTTTAGAACCAAGAAAAAATTTGGCATGACCTTCCCTAAAAATAGGACCAAAAAGAATGCATAGTGCCAAAATTCTCACCGAAGCGGAAATGAATCAACATTCCGGCAAAATATTGGCAACTATCGCATTTCAAATACCGGTACCTGCAAACACAAACATATATGCAACACCACAAACACATGCAACACCACAAACATACATAGATCTAGCTAGGCTACAAAAAGTGCATGTGCACGTTGTTGGAGCGAGCTATATAGGGAGAAAAAAAATAGATCTACATCATGAAGATAGCTTTCCCCTTACTTACCTATCAAAAAAAGGTAATTTCACCACTTAATTTTGATGAATCTATGGTGGAAATGAGTTGAGGAGGAGAAGGCAGCCGAAAGCTTGGAGAAGGAGGTGGAGGGAATGAAGTGGGGAAAGTGAGTGGGTAGGTATGTGGCTGTCCAAAATATCTTGTTGGGGTCCCAGATTACTAATGGCGCACCACCAGCAAATGCGCCATTAGTACTAATGGCGCACCTGCAGGTGGTGCGCCATTAGTAGTTTTGCAGAAAAGTAAAATATATATATATATATATACTAATGGCGCACTGTGAAAAAGTGCGCCATTAGTAGTTTAAACTAGTAATGGCGCACTGTGACACGGTGCGCCATTAGTAGTTTTACAAAAAAGTAAAAAAATACTAATGGCGCACTGCCTGCCAGGTGCGCCATTACTAGTTAGAACTAGTAATGGCGCACTTCGACCTGATGCGCCATTAGTATGTATGGAAAAATGGAAAAAAAATTAATACTAGTGGCGCACCGAGTGTACGGTGCGCCATTAGTGTCTTCCATACTAATGGCGCATCAACAACCGGTGCGCCATTAGTATATAGTAGTGGCGTACTGCTTACCTGGTGCGCCAGCCCTTTTCCTAGTAGTGAGGGTTTTACCTCTTCGAGAGGGCCCGGACCAGGGTAAACACCTTGACTTTTGTCTCTTGTTACCCATCAATCCAAGATTCGCAGCTTGGGACACCCTAACCAAGATCAGCCGGTTTTAGTACCGACCAAGAGGAAACAAAATAAGAAGTCAAATTATGCAACAAAGTTGGATGGTGGCGTCCAGAAAGTGGCTAATGTGATGACTGGTAGTGGCAGCCCTAGACGGTATCAGTTTGCGGTCCATTACCCTGGCAGACCAATGGTACCAGAAGCTATTTATGAATGCATGGGGTTCGCCATGAGATATCTTCATCGAGAAGTTCTCAAGAAAGAGCGGGCGGCAAAGGTCACATTTCAAACTTCAATTTACCAGGTCCTTGTAAACATGGTGAAGGTGCAAAAGGGTCTAGGCTTCATCAACGATTTTCCGGCAAACATTTTCCACAATGACTTCGGCCATATCTTCAATATTTTCCACCTAAAGCACCTAGATGGAACCAACATAGTCAAGCTATGGGCGCTTCACCTGACCCGTAAGGTCAAGGACGATAGGATGACTAAGATTGCGGACCCTTGCTAAATGGCGAGTGCAACCTTCAAACCAAAGAGGGCTGGAACGCAATTATCAAGTTCCTAGGCAAATTATCCGTTGATAATAAGAATGCAGACCACCACCAAGTGCCCTTCCATACGAGGTAAGTATTCTTGGCCCCTGGCAATCGAATAAATTTTGGCATATTTCTTTTAATCTTCCATGGTACGAAGGCTGACCATAACTTGTGTGTTGTATTATTTACGCAGCGACTTCCACTGGATCCTCAATGTTCTATCCCCAAAGACTGCCTATTTGATTTTCTTGGATTTGAATAGAAAAGTGAAAATAAACTACAATAACGTGACGAATGTTTTGGATGAAGCTCTAGACATTTACGGTGCCATGAAAGGTTATTTTAAGAAAGGGTGTAAAAAGGCAGAGAGCAAAGGCATTGTGCGTTTTGGCCATGACATATCTTTTTGTTGCATTCAATAAACTGAAGGCGCGAGGACCTCCCCTTGGCACGTCATGAGACACTAGTCCACATGAATGATTTCATGGGGCAACATGCAAGCTTCCAATAGAAGGATGAAATTAGAGGGTGAAGCCCATGCCACTGTCGCACCTGCTAACGACTCTAGAGTCGACTTCATAGGGATCCATGAGACACTAGGCCAAGTCATCAACAAGAAAGTTTGTTGTGAAACAGGTATCTTCTACCGCAGTGGCCTACCAACCCTTCGGGAGTACTGTCGTTGCTACATGCCGTAGCAGAAGCAGTGAACAAATGATGTTGTGTTCAAAACAAATTTTAGTTTTTAAAACGTTGTTCATAACTTGGCCGTGTGCCTTTTATGTAGCTGGACTTACCGCACCTTTCATGTGATTGCTACATTTAAATCTTTAAGATGCATATGCTGGAGGTTGCTATATATGCTTGATATGAGTGATCAATTGAAGTTGATCTTTGGTCTTTAATTAATGTTTTCTTTTAATATGATATACAACTTTTATAAACAAATATAAGGCGTTTTAGAATTCTCTAAAACGTCTTATATTTGTTTACAGAGGGCATGTAACAAAAAAATGTGCAAATGCTACCATGGTGGCAATTGTTGCCGTGGCACAAAATTCTTACCCCCACACATATTAGCAGCGTGAGGGAGGTAGTACAGGCAGCTAAAAAGCTTCTAACATAGAGGCGTACGACAAGAGGCTAATTAGGTAAATACTTGCCGCGTTTGCACATGCCGAATGCTTCTAGTTCTTGAGGTAATGGAAGCGTTCACGGCCGAATGCAGTGCTTCCATCACCAGTAGCGTTCCGTGAAGGCGTTGCTGTTATCTTGTTACCAGCCACGTCATAGTAGCAGCATTCTATCAGGACGCTGCTAGAAGGCGCTTCAGATCACTGCTAAAGAGGGGTCATGTACTAGTGACAAATTCAAGGCGGACATCTAAAATCTTGAAGCCAAGGCGGTGTCAAACTGACGCATGATATGTTGTCAATGAATATTGGTATCCACTACCGAGGAAGCCATTCTTACCCAGAGAAGAGGAAGAGGTTGGAAAATGAAAACGCCGAGTAAATGTTGTGGGCAGACCAAACCCCTACAAACAATTCACAAACGACCGCCATAACGATTTCGTCCGCTCTTGGTATAGTTGGGATTGATGTTGCCGACCCTAGCTCTCCCTCGTCTACCTGAACCCTCTCTCTCTCTACTCTCGCTCGAACGATCAGTGGAAGAAGGAGGAGGAGGAAGAACACGGTGGACACGGTGGTTTCCGGCGCACATACGCCTGCTGCTCGAACAGCCTTTTCCCGAGCACGAACTCGACACCACAGCCATTACAACGACCTCCAATCGGGCTTTATACCAGGCAGGCGCTGGGGCACGATCCCCTCGCCTCCTACCCATCCGCACGGCTGATCGGCCCGCTCAGACCGCGATCTCGTCGCGCACGCACGCCCACGAGTCGCACCGAGCCCTCCACGATCTCTACACGCACCCGGACCAGGTCGCCAACGGCCTCCGCCTACTACGACGCGTCAAGTGTACACGCACACATGCACACTAGTCGGACTACCCCCCAGACTATGCCCAGACCTTATACAAGTCAGACTATAGCCGGACTATACCCAGATACTCACACACGCACGCGCCATGAACCCGGCACAGCTCCGACCGCGCGCCCACGCGCCCCGTGCGCGTGCACACACGCACTGACCCGCCCGCCGTGGCTTATTGCCAACACTCGCCCCCTTAAGCCACGGCGTCGCCGCACGGCCTGCCGGCAGGGGCCCTGGCTCGTCATCGTCGTCTCGTCGCCATGGCCGCCACACAGCACCGCTGCGGACTCCGCCGCGCTGTCGACGTCGTTGTAGCCGCCACCGCCCTGACGTCGCTGCCACGCCTGCCACCGTGCCGCCGTGCCATTCGAGTGCCTTCCCTACGTCCCCGCGCTCCCGGCCCGCGCTCCCGCCGCGCACGTACGCGATCTGCGCACCAGGTCCAGCGCCCCGACGTGGTCCGCAACCGCGGTCCCGACGTGCCCGCTACGTCTGGCGCGCGCCCATACACGCGCCCGACGCGGTGATCCCGTCGCCGCGGCTTGTTCTGCCACGCTCCGCATGCCACCAGCCCGCGCCATGATCGCGCTCCGACGTGACCAACGCGGCCGATCCGGCGTGTCCCGGAGCTTGGCCTTCCCTCCGCCGAGCCACGCCGTGCCACCGCAGCCTCTGCGCCACCGCGCAGGTCCGCCGCGGCCGCCGCGCTCTCCGCACGCCCGGCATCACCGTGCTCCGCCGCCGCACAGGACGAGCGCCATCGCCGGCGAGCTCCTCCGAACCCGATGCTCCGATACCAATTGATGTTGCCGACCCTAGCTCTCCCTCGTCTACCTGAACCCTCTCTCTCTCTACTCTCGCTCGAACGATCAGTGGAAGAAGAAGGAGGAGGAAGAACACGGTGGACACGGTGGTTTCCGGCGCACATACGCCTGCTGCTCGAACAGCCTTTTCCCGAGCACGAACTCGACACCACAGCCATTACAACGACCTCCAATCGGGCTTTATACCAGGCAGGCGCTGGTGGCGTGCGGAGCGTGGCAGAACAAGCCGCGGCGACGGGCTCACCGCGTCGGGCGCGTGTATGGGCGCGCCAGACGTAGCGGGCACGTCGGGACCGCGGTTGCGGACCACGTCGGGGCACTGGACCTGATGCGCAGGTCGCGCACGCACGCCCACGAGTCGCACCGAGCCCTCCACGATCTCTACGCGCACCCAGACCAAGTCGCCAACGGCCTCCGCCTACTACGACGCGTCAAGTGTACACGCACACATGCACACTAGTCGGACTACCCCCCAGACTATGCCCAGACCTTATACAAGTCAGACTATAGCCGGACTATACCCAGATACTCACACACGCACGCGCCATGAACCCGGCACAGCTCCGACCGCGCGCCCACGCGCCCCGTGCGCGTGCACACACGCACTGACCCGCCCGCCGTGGCTTATTGCCAACAGGGATGCCATGAATAAGTGTTATGTCTTGTTGGACAAGAAAACAAAACAAAGCAAGGACGTCATGGTAATTAATTAACCTGTAGGTTTATGTTACCCTAATGAAGTACAGACCTCATGGTAATTAGTTAACCCGTATGTTTTATGTTATTCTAATTAAGTACATTTCTTTATAGTTAGTCACCTTTCTAAATGTCCACCACCATGTTGGAGACACAATATTACGCGGAATCTCAAACCTCCCAGGAGTAGTCTGCAAGGTGGGAAAACCCTCTGAAGAAGGCTTGCAGCATGGTCAAAGGCAAGGAACCACCGACAAAATGTCCTACTCTCCAATCCAAGGAAAATTGCCAATTAAAGGAGGTGGCAGCAAGTATTGTCATCTCGCCAAACAAAAACTGATGCACGACATTGCGTTGTCAACCGACCTGGCTAGGCTGAAAGTGTGTATGTTTTTTAACAGTTTAGAAGATGTGAACCCTCATAAACAGTCTCAAGGGGTAGGTGAGGGAACACAAATAGAGCTCATAGATTGCTTGCCTTAGCCCATCAGTTCGCCTAAGACGCAAATCCTTTTGAGGAGACACTCCCCATAGCAAACACCCCTGCCGCTACTTACGAACGTTCCTACACCCATTTCCTTTGGGTCTGTGCATAACCAAATGACGTAAAAAGGACAAAGTGGTTGCTAATGATGAGGCCGCTGATGAAGATGTGGCCGCCAACAGAAATGAGGCCTTTGACAAATATGATTGTCGGTGTCAAAACCGGCGGATCTCGGGTAGGGGGTCTCAAACTGTGCGTCTTAGGATCAATGGTAACAGGAGGCAAGGGACACGATGTTTTACCCAGGTTCGGGCCCTCTCGATGGAGGTAAAACCCTACGTCCTGCCTTATTAATATTGATGATATGGGTAGTACAAGAGTTGATCTACCACGAGATCAGAGAGGCTAAACCCTAGAAGCTAGCCTATGGTATGATTGTTGTTGTATATATCTATCGACTAGCCTGGCCTCGGTTTATATGATGCACCAGAGGCCTAGGATAACAAGAGTCCTAGCCGAATACGTCGGTGGGGGAGGAGTCCTTGTCTTGATCGCCAAGTCTTGTGGATTCTTCCTTGTATGCGACAGCTGTCCGGACTGGCCCATGAGTATACGGCCATGAGGGTCCTCGGGCCAATCCAACTGATCGGGAGACGACGCGTTGAGTACCCCTTAGTCCAGGACACCGTCAGTAGCCCCTTGAACCGGTCTTCAAGTTAGGGACGCTCCTCGATTCTTCCGAACTGTTCTTCATCTTCGGTTGCCGGTCTTTAAAACTGGTTCAATGAGTTTATACGTCGGGTATCCGAGGAGCCCCTTTAAGTTTCCGGCCTTTATCAATGCCTTGTTATTTTTATGCCACACTTCGGGTTTTGAAGTTGTCCTCTTGCGTCCGAGCTCCAACGCCGGACTGCATTCGAGGTATCTTTTGCAGCCGAGCACCAATGTCGGACTGCTTCCCAGCTCTAACGCCGGACTATGTATCCGAGCTCCAACACTGGACTATGTATCCGAGCTCCAACGCCGGACTGTATCCGAGGTGTCGTAAATCACCTTGGTTCAAAGAAGTTTGAAGGAGTTTAGCCGAGCTTAATGCCGGAAATGCCCTCTATGGAGCCAGCCCATAGCGCCCGAGCTTTATGCCGGACTGCTTCCGAGGTTGTTAAGCACCTCGGTCATGGGCTGATTTTTGGTCAATGTTTTTGATTGGTGCAATTTATTCTCTGCCGAGATACATAGCCAGTAGCCCTCAGGTGGGTATCGGTCTAAAACCCGAGATGCAGAAGAAGGATGACATAAGGCCGCTGATCCCCGTAGCCGCTGAGACTCAGGTTGATTTGCAAAATCGGTCTGAGGACCAAGTCCTAGCTCGGCAGAATACTTCGAGACATAAAAAGCGGCGTGCTCAGTCCTCGAGACTCAGGTTGGGTGCGGCCGACCAACTTGAGGATCAAAATCTCCTCGAAACTGTATTGCACTTAAATTTTCTGCATAGAACAGGCAATGCAGTAGCCCCCGAGACACTGGTCGGGTGGCAACACCAGGTCAGGGGATCGATGTGCCCCTTTAATATTTATAAATAATAAGCCTGAAGCCCAGTAGCCCCCGAGCCTTAATGCGGGCACGGGAGGCCGAATTAAGGATCGATATCCATAGTAAAATCACAAATTATGTGTAATGACTCTATGTATCCAAGTACTTTACGTCATTAATGCTCAGATCCGCATTGTACAAAACTTTGTTGACCGACCATCGGCTTCCACCTCCTCGGCCAATAGCCGAGGAGTGTTTGTCCTACTTTATAAAGCCTTTATGAGGGCAAAGATTTACAACAAACAAGGCAATCTGGCCATACGTTTTATAAACAAAGGTACGCGGAGAGACATGTTATATTACTGTTTAATAGAAGAAATGTCTTTCAAAGAAAATAGTCCCGCTATCGGTTCCTTTCTTTGGGTTGTCATGCTAAGCATGATCATGAATCCTCAGCTCCAATGTAAGAGCAAAATATCGAGGAGTTAGTTTGGGAGGCCAGTTAATAGCCCCCGGTAGTGTTCGGCGAAAGTCGAGGTCAAGCCGTAAACACTTCGGCCATTGTTATGAATGGCCCGTCGTTTAACACCGTCATCGAATCGCCGACCAGTTTACGCGTATTGTGACAGTCAGTTTTCGGCTTTCTCCACTGAGGTTCTTAACCATGTGAGCTGGAAGCACAATCGCAGTGGTTCTCCCTTTGCACACCTAGCCGAACAAAGCGGAACATAGGAGGCAAGCGCAGGAGCCGGGCAACCCAACTATTGACTGAAGACACAATTCGAAACCGATGCATATATAGCAATATCCAAGAATGTTTTTGCCGAATCTCTAAAGGTGTCCGGCGTTGCACTGCAAGACTTGTGCTAAAAACACACAACTAGTTTAAAAGTGCCATGGGCTCGAAAAGCCAAAAAACTTATTCAAAAGGTTAATGTCCGAACTAGATCAAGTGTTCGGTGCCAATCCGAAAATTGGACTTTTAGAAAAAAAAGATTCTTCTGCCGTGCTTTAACATGACACATCCTATCTCAAAACTTCAAGCGGGTCAGCCTACGGCTTCTTTGAGAGAGAAATTAGGCTCCCTGGCTAGTGACCGCACACTTGTGTCGAAAAAAGGAGTGATAAATAATAATAAAAACTTTGCAACGACTAAGAAGAAAAACACTTATCATAAAACGGCTCATATAAATTTAAGAGCCCCCAAATGACTTGGGTAAAAGAATGATTGCATGTACCGAAGTACTTATATCATATCTATGTTCAACCAAACTTTAGACGCGTCTTAACCGACCGTAGGCTTCTCCCTCTTCGGTCAAGGACCAAAAAGTGTTATGTACTCCATCTGTCGAGAATATCGACGGTGTTTCCAATAACCAGGCAATCAGGTCATAATGCTGTAACAGACAAAGCGCGCTCAGGGAACTTATGTTATATTACTGCGAAGAGTAAGAAGCATCTTCGAAGAAAATAGTGTGACGCCCGGATAATCAAGCTACAGTAACCTCTGCTAATGATGCCACGTCACCTCAATTATAGTTGCTAATCTCGAGTTAGTTCGAAACCGATTCAAATTCAAATTCAAAATCAGGCAAACGATAAAAGTTTTCAAATATTAAAACTAAAATGTTCGGAGTGAATCAAATATTGCATAGATAATTATGATGGGAAAACCGCACATTTATAAAATGTTTAAACACTATGAGATAAATAAAATAGTAGCAAAACAATTAATTAAATACCTTTTATAAATAATAAAATGTCAAACTAAGTTATTTGGGGTCTAGCTTTTTTTTTTGTGTGACTATGGACTAAGTTGAAATA